>NW_020824866.1:0-330000 GCF_003285875.2 Drosophila novamexicana | reverse complement strand
GATTTCAACATCATTAAAAATCATCCGAATTGCCGCTCGTGACATAATTTGCAGTCATCTGACCCCCATTCAGTAATCCCAACCCCCACCCCCCTCCCCCCTCTCACATCTTACAAAAAAGGTCAACGAAGCGTATTTTATGAAGAAGAGTAACCCACCCACCCATTGGCATTGATGTCAAATGTCCTTCTCTGCGCAAACCTATTTGTGGGCTAAAAAGGCCAAAGGACTCGAATGAGCCAGAGAGACGGAGAGGGAGAGAGAGAGAGAGAGCGACACACACAGAGCCAGAGCAACAGAGAAAGGGAGAGAGGGAGAGATAACATTTTAAAGGCTCACATTAATGTGTTTTTCACGGAAGCTATTCAATTTAATTTTCAATAGATCCCGAAGCCCAATACAAAAGGACTCTAAGCATAGGCATATGTGAACTTATGCACTATATACACACACACATATATATATATACATACATACATACATACATACATACATACATACATACATACACACACACATACATACATACATTCATACATATATCTATGTAGCACGTAATACAATCAACAGTTCCTAAACCCAACCTGCGCAAAGGCAGGCAGAAGGCAGCATCTCCGGCCCTGTAGGGCATATATGTATATATATATAATATATAATATATATTCCTGAGCAGGATTAGGTCGGCTTAGTCGACTGGAAATATTTACTCTGCCAGAATCAGCTTACAATCTACATATATGCCCTTCTAGAGGGTATCACAATTTGGTCATGAAACGTGTAACGCATCGAAGACGACATCTCCGAGCCCATAAAGTATATACATTCTAGATCCGCATCAACAGGCGACTTGATAAAGCCAAAAGCAAACTAGTCTCTCAATCTTCAGGCTCTCCTCTTGCAAATATCTCAACAGCCCGGATCGAGCCACTATATCATATAGTTTCCATAGGAACGATTGCTCGATGTTTCAAAAACTTCTTCATTTATAAGTCTTGCTATGCTCCATAAACGTATGTTAATTCTTATCAAAATCGGCCAACTATATCATATAGTTACCATAGGAGCGATCGGACGAAAACTGAGCTTTTGTGAGAAACACTTTTGCTACATAAGATATCTGTACAACAAACGGCATTTCTTAATTTCTCAATTTGAGTATGCTCCTTACAAATTCCCATAATCCCATCCAGATCTGATACATATATATATTATATAGCTTTAGCTTTCTATGGTCAATTTTTCACTTTTCCCAAGATCAACCTGAGCATTTACAAGCTTTACAGTTCTCACATAGCTCCAAGGTCATAAGGCAAATGTTTACAAGGGCATTAAATCTTGGACGAGTTATCTTATCTGGGATATATGTTCCCCTTTTCTGATATGATATCGATATATATCGATTGTTGTGCATAACTTGACAAATGAGTCCATTTCCAAGCATCTAGCTTTTGAAAATTTAGTATATTTATAAAGAGGTATATTTACGATGAAGACAGGCTTTACTACAAAATCGATAAATATCGATATCTGAAAATGCAACTGTTTTGCGCTTATCTCGCCATCGAAGAGCCAAAAATACCAAATCTTAAAAGTGATTTCTTGTCAATCGAATGTTTACTTCACATGGCCAAAGACTGACGCCAGTTATCATTTATCGATTCTGTATATCGATTATATATAATCCCAGCTTTCGGATTTTTTGACTAAGCGCAAATCCGATAAAAAAAATTAACTTTGATAGAGTTTCATTGGAAATGCGTTCGTAAACGGGATAGATTGCATGGATGATGGGCTGCTATAAATTGGATCTGTATTGCTCTCATAGTTGTATAGATTTTTATTAGTGCATAGCTTAAGTTAATACAATATACTTAGTATGTATGGGTGTGTGTATGTGTGTGTCTGTGTGTGTGTGTGTGGGTGGGTGGGTGTTGGTTGATTGGTTGGGCAACATCAGCTGGCATTGCCTAATGCATCTAAATATGATTATGTATATGGATGTAGTCCCTAATCGGGCGCACAATATTGACGTATCTCGGGATAGCCGCAGGCGCGCAGGCAGCATTCGTGTATGGGCCCATTCTGCAGTGGCCTGTAGAAGGTGTCATCGGCAGCGAAACGCTTGCTGCGCTTGCCAAAGCTTTGGGCTGTATAAATGAAAGACAATATGAAATTAGCATGAAGCTAATATTTAAGCTGGGCTAAGGCACATTTTGTGCACTTACGATATAGCTGACCCAGCGAGACGGTGCGACCCTGACAGATGAAGTTGATGGTCTCGGCCAGATCCTTGCTGCAGCGATGCTTGATCTCCAGATCCTCGGGCGTGAACGCGATCGGTGTGCCGGCCACCAGAGACAGGCCGAATGCCAAACACACTACTGCGGCCAGCAGTGGCAGGAAGGTTGAGCTTGGCAGCGAGCAAATCATCTGCAATGCACGAAATCAAAATCAAATCGAATTAGTCGTTTTTTTCTCAGTTCGAATAACATCACTTAGAAATATATATATAATGTTAAATCGAAAAAGAAATTGTTAATTTATAGAACTAGAAGAGAGTTAAGAGATCAAATAAGAAGTTAAGAAGGCCATCAATGAATTGTCTCTAATACATTATTGGGTCTAATGCAATTATAACTATTATTGTTATTATTATTTATAATGCTCTTTATTGTCATTATAAATATTAAAGGTATTGCATAATATATATATTTTGATTAGTTTTATTTTTAGCTTCACTATTATTATTGTTTGTATTAGTATTATTTTATTACTCATCATCATTATTATTATCATTTTATAATATTTGGCTATTACTATTATTGTTATCCATATCGTTGTTTCTATTATTATTATTATCTTAATATTATTCGAATTATTGTTCTTGTTATTATTGTTATATTGCTAATGAGTAATGTCATTATTAATTAATTATAATTGTAAAAATACTTGTTATTTTTATTGACTAATTTTCTATCAATTATAATAATATTATATTATATTATAATATTATTATTATTATTGTTATTATTATTATTATCATTATCATTATCGTTTTATATATAATTTTTATTATTTTATTATTATTGTTATCATTATTAACTTTATTACTATCGTTTTATTTATTATTATTATCATATTACTATCATTCGTTTATCCATGATTATTATTCTTATTATTGCAAATGATTATAATTTGTATTCTTATCATTATCATTATTTCAATGGGTATTATTATTAGAAATCATATTTATCATTAATATTTTTAATTATTATTATCAATTTGTTATTATCATAATAAAAATGATTATTATTCTTAATTTTTATATTGTTATATTCATCATTAATAATTTTAGTAGCATTATTGTTATTTTCACTATAACTATAATGATTATTATTATTATTGACATAGTTAATATTATTATTATTTGTATTGTTATTATTTGACTGAGAAGAAGATGAAGAGGTTGCAATAAATTGCTGCAAATGTCATTGGCGTAAGAAGATGACCTCTCCGGCACCTTAAAAAACACAAATTCTTAATCAGGACGATGAGCTAAGTCCAATTAGCCATGTCTGCCTGTTCGTGTTTGGAAAGTATCGATCTGGGACCAGACTCTTGAAATTTCAAGTATATATAGTTCTCCTAAGCCCTGCGCAGAATGGATTTATCTGCATTGTTTTGAGACATCGAAAATTGTATGAACTACGTACACTAAACTTGGCAAAATGAATACAAATATTCAACAACAAGAAGCAAATCCTTGTGTTCGATTCAAGAAAGACATCTAGGGGGAGTAGAGTATCTGCCAGTCAGGATAGGGTAATAAACTATAAAAAGGACTCGCAATGGGAAAAGCTCACTAAGTCGTAACTGACTGAATGGAATAAATAGATTATAACATGATATAAGCAATACGTGTTTTGAATGTTCTTTTTTTACATACTTTGAGCCAAATAATATCCTTGCTGTTTTACAGGTCTTAGACCTTAGAATATCCATCTAAAAGTCCCAAACAGACTTCTAGACCTATCTTAACTAGACCTATCTTATCTAGATCTATCTATATCTTATCGAAATCGGAGTGTCTGATTGATGTCCATTCAAAGGCTTGTTGAATTGTAGCCCAAGTCCGAACATGAATACGAATACGAATACGAATAGTCATTGTGCCCTGCGTATCTCGACGAGACGGCGGCAACTCTGGGCCCGCAGTTCTTATCAATATCAAATATTATTGTGTTTTCCATATACCATTCCTTTCACAGATTCTGTTTTTGTTTGCGTCGCGCGGCCCAGGAAATATTTACATAAACTTCAATGTTTAAAAATAAACCCGAGCTTGTTGTGCTTATCATTTGGAACATATGAATTTATTTAAATCGAAAAGCAAACACAAATAATATAATAAAAAATTAAATAAATTAAAATACGTAAAAAAAAGTAAAAAGAATATTTAAAAAAAAAAAATCGTTTTTACTTTTTTTTTTTTATTGTTCTTTAAAACAATGCCCCATTCGAGGTGTCAGCACCCCAAAAAAAAAAGTACTCGAGCATAATCTCTACTATAAAAACAAGATCTTGAGACTATAGCATATATATATATATATATATATATATATATACAATATGAGCATGTGTCTTATGTACAATGTTGTTTTGCTCTATGCATACATAAATATATAGTATATTGTTCAGTCACAAGTGGCATCTGATGGGAACCAAAGTTTCGATTCGTAGTACCATGAGGGCAAGGTTGTGTTGAAAGTCAAAACTAGTTTAACAGATAAAGCAATTCGAAAACTGTTGAGTTTGCGGCTTTATCAATTTCCGAGTGGTAATCAGGCCCATTTTTCACTTTTCATTTTTCACTGTATCCTCAAACACCTCCTTTGTACAATATTGTATGCGCTTCTTACTGGTTTCCAATTGGCATTTCCAATTGGAGTCGCATTTATTTCTTGCTTCGGGCTCGTGTGCAATTCATGTAGCATACTTTTTGCAACAATTAACTCGTTATTTTGCGGTTGTTTGTTAAATATTCAATATTTCGTATTAGATAACATTATGAGAAGCGAATTCCAAGCGTTGAAGTGTTCGGAGTTCGGGGCTCGGTTCGTAAGCCTAGGTTTTGCACATTGTCCAAGGTTTTTGCAGCAATCAAAAGTGTTGGAAAATATTTAAAAAAAGTCTCTCTTTCATTCTTTTAAACCAATTTAAACGGTTGGAAAATATCTTCAAATCAATTCATTATTCGCATCACTGACAGTAATAAAAAAGTGTTGGAAAATATCTCAAATGTATTCTTGCTTTCAATCATTTATATCAACAAAAAGTGTTGGAAAATATCTCAAATGTATTCTTTCTTTGATTCTTCTATAACAATTGAAAGTGTTGGAAAATATCTCAAATGTATTCTTCCTTTGCTCGCCTTATAGCCATAACAAGTGTTGGATAATATCTGAAACATATTCTTCCCCTATAACAATCAAAAGTGTTGGAAAATTTTTCAAATGCATTCTTTCTTTATAACAATTTTAGGCAATGAAAAGTGTTGCAAAATATCTGAAACGAACCTCTTAAATAGCTGATGCCTGTACTTACTTATACTATTTTAAGTTGTTTAATGAAAAGTGTTGGAAAATATCTGAAACGTATTCTTCCTTTGCTTGCTGTATACCAAAATAAAAGTGTTGGAAAATTGTAGTTTTTCTAGCATTTTACATAAGAATAAGAAACAAACCTCTTCGATAGCTGATGCCTGTACTTACTTGTACTATTTCTAGTCTTTTGATGAAAAGTGTTGGAAAATATCTCAATTGTAGTTTTTCTAGCATTTTACATAAGAATAAGAAACAAACCATCGAAGAGCTGATGCCTGTACTTACTTGTACTATTTCTAGTTGTTTAATAATTCTACTTAATTATACTTACTTTGGCATGCTAAGCTTGGTTGATTGTTGTTTGAATCTCACTTCCGTTTGGGCTTTTCGGGCTGGGGGCGGGGTGTTGGGGGACGAAGCGCAACTGCTCCAAATTCAGCGGGGTTATCGTGTCCTTTTGTTTAAACGCGGTTCTTGATTTGCGCGCTTTTTGTTATTGTTTTTATTTTTTTGTTTTTTTTGCTTTTGCTTTTGTTATTTGTTTTCTGTTTTTAACTTATCACTTGCTTAAGGAACTTTCTTTTTGTTGTCGTTCTTTTGCAATCACACACAGTTTCGAAAATCACAATCAATTGCCACGGAAAAAAAAAATATTAAATAACATGTGTGTATAGATACGAAAAAAAAAAAAAAAAATTGTTACAATAATAATAATAATAACAGTTTGTGCAGGATACGTTTACGTGCACAAAAAAAAAAAATGCAAAAAAAAAAATTATAATAATAATTAAAAAATATAAAAATATAATAGAAAGTCGACAGTAATAATGCTAATATATTAATAAATGCAATTATTAATTATTGTGCTTAGCTAATTGGCATCGATGCAAAATGATCGATATTAAGAGAGTCTGGGCTAATTTGCGGGCGGTGTCTTTGGATTATGTTTTTTGAACAGTTTGATGGTAACGCGCGCTGCTTTGCGATTTTGTTGCATTTCGTTGTTGTTTAGTTTTATTGTTGTTGTTGTTGTCGCTGGTTCTGGTTCTGGTTCTGGTTCTGGTTCCGGTTCTTGTAGTTGGGGTCCTGAAAACCACCAATCGAGTACTGTTAAAAGCGGTCGAGCGCACGACCCAACGATGCGTTTGGCTTGGATTTGGAACGCGCTTTGATGAGCAGGCTCAGCGCGTTGATCAAACGACTCTTTGCCCAGACGTGCGCGGCTCTCTCGACTTCTCGCTCTCTTCCTCTCTCTCTCGCTTGTTTCGCTCTCACACACACACACACACACGCACGCAGCTGCAATTGCGCTCCTGCGCTGGCTGCTGTTGTTGTTGTTGGGGGCTTTCGCTGACTAAGCTTAACGCGTATTTCGTGCTGTTGCCCTTGCAGCCTTTTTTTCTGCTGCTTCTTCTTATTTTGCTTTTGTTGTTGTTTTAAGCCTGCTCGTCTGGCGTCTCAGCTCGGGATCGGTTCCCCGTCCACCCACGCCTGCGTCTGTGTATTGTGTGCTGTGTGTCTCGCTATCGGCAAATATCAAATAGACAATCAGCTGCTTCGTCAAGCTGCACGCTTATTACGAAATTGTAACCTCTCGCCACACACACACACACACTCATACGCACTTGCTCTCTGCAGCGCGCTCTCTCTCTCTCTCTCTCCTCTCTCCTGTTGTTTGGCCGCTCTCTGGCGCACTGTGTGTGCGACGAGCTTGCTGGCTGCGTTTGCCTGTTGATTTGTTTGCCAGTGTTTGTGGCTGACGCAGAGAATTGATGTGAATTGTATTTTTAGCGACCAGTGTGCTATAATTAGACGCAGACTCCCGACTCAGACTGTGGCTGTGACTGCGGCCTACGGACTGCGGCCTGCGGCCTGCTGTGCGTCTTGTTGTTATCTCATTTTATACGAAACACAACAGCACACACGCACGCACGCGCGCACACGCACACGAACAGACACGCACACACACATACACTTGCACTCAAGGCACTTGTAAGAATTGTTTGTTTGTTTGTTTGCTTGCTTTATTGAGTTGGTCTATCGCTTGTCCCCTGCTTGTTTCCTCCCTCGCTGTGGCTTCTCTTTCTATTTTGTTATTTTCTTCTTTTTTTTGATTACTGTTTGTTAATTTGACAACCCTGCCGCTTCCTGCGTGCCTTCGTCTAGTGATTCACACAAAATTCGATTGGTTTTTGATTGCGAATCGATTTCGGTTCCCTTTTTATAGTGTTGATCAATTCGTGTATTTCTTATTATTACTATTTTTTTTTTAATTTGCACAGTTACAGTTAAAGCTATTAGCAGCGGCAGCAGCTATTATTATTAGAATTTGTTGTTAAGGCATTCGTTGCTTATTGTTTCACAGCCAAATTGAAAAAGAATTCTTTGTGTGCTGCAAGCGCCTCACGAAGCCTCGCCTTGCCTCGCCACAGCAGCCGAGTAACCGTTGCTGAAATGATATTCATCAAGTATACATGCATGCACATTCATGCACATGCACACATGCATACGCATGTACTTATACATAATTCGCCTTACTCTGCCCCAACTGTGCTTTGCACTGTTTCCGCACATTGGTTTCAAGCCTGCGAAAGCAGTCTAAAACAAATAATAAGAAAAACGATTTTAAACAAATACAAAATTATGTTATACATTTCATATGACATATGTATGTAGATATTTGCAGGTAACTTCAAGAAAAAAGAAAATATCACAAATGTTTATAACATGTGTATAATACTTTTACTATTGTTCAATTACAACATACATATATCTGCCCTTATGCGTTTATTTATTGCGTTTAATTTTCTAATACTATTCTGTTTAAAGAAATGTACACGTGTCTGCCCCCCCCCCCCCCCCCCCCCCCCCCTTTAGACAGCTTTTGGCCACCCTCGAAAAGTATTGTCCATGACACATGGAAATCAACAGCGAGGGGTCACTGTTGCCACACACAGCATGAGTGTATGTGTGTGTGTGTGTGTGTGTGTGTGTGCTGTATTCAGCATTAATAACAATAACAATGACAATATTAATATTATTTGCTGTTGAACAAAGTACACACACACATGCACGCACGCACACACACACATACGCACACACACGCACACTTGGACATTGCAAGTGCATTTTGTGTGCGTTATCGGTTTGAGTACACGACGAACAACAATGCAAACAAAAAGAACAACTAGAGTGAATCCATCAGCGAGTGACAGTAGCATAAACAGCATCCATCTATCTCCCTCTCCTTCTCTCACGCTTGAGCCGCGACTGCGGCCTGTTTGGGGTCGGCTGGCAGCCAACATTTATTAACCTGTGCACTCTTATTGATATTGTTATTGTTGCTGTTGCTGTTCTGGGAATTCTAGTTGGCAAACCAGTTGAGCAAATGCCTTGCCGATGATCAGCTGATAAGTGCGGCAGCCAGAGCAGGAGGCAAGATGCCAGGCTGCGTTCGTACAGATGATGCTCAATTGGCACTGTTATCGTGCCATCGACTGCTTATGTATGTGCACACATACTAATATACATATGCATGTAAATATGTTATTTATGCCAAGCAATTGTGAAGAATTGCAAGTTTTCGTTTTTATGTACATACATACATACATACATACATATACATACGTATTTTTTTTTGTGGTTTTAATTGGCATGGGACAGGCAGATAAGGCTTATGAGCGAACTTTGCTATTGTTTATGACGATTGTTTTTTTTTTAAGTTTTTTTTTTTGTAACATTTAAGTGGGTTTTCCCCGCAATGTGGCAACTGCAGCACTAACAGAGAGAGAGCGAGAGAGAGAGAGAGAGAGCCTAGTTAAAGCTGGCTAATAACAGTGTAAAGTAGTTTTTTAGGTGCGTATTACTTGGGTCCTTGGCTTGTTGCGGAGCATCTATTACGCACATGAGCAATACATGTGTATGTGTGTGTGTGTGTGTGTGTGTGTGTGTGTGTGTGTGTGCGTGCGCGCGTGTAAGTGTGTGTGTGTGTCATATGTGAGTGCTGCTTTGATAACGGTAACGCGCTCTCTGATAAGGCATGTTGTTGATGTTTTGGTTGCTTCGCCTGCTGCTGCTGCTGCTGTTGTTGTTGTTGTTGCTGTTTGTTGCAGCCAGCCGTGAACGAAGAACGGAAACCCGCGACAACGACAACGACAACGGCAACGACAACGGCAACGACGACTGCAGCCTGTGGGCGTAACGCCAGTGAAAACGTAAACAACGCCAACGTGAATTCAACGTGATCTAGTTTCCATTAAAAATAACAACGCGCGCCCAATCGTAGACCCCCCCTATTTTTAGCACAATCTAACGGAGACACAAAGCTAGCGCCGCTGTGCAGTAGCGAGGCTGCGAGAGAGCGAGAGAGCAATAACGGGCCAGCTAAAGAGCAATATGCATGAGATTTTCAAGTCAGTTTTGTTTTTATTTTTTAATATATGTATGTATAGATTTTTTTTTTTTTTTTTTTGTTGGTTTTTGTTTTTGTTTTGATAAGCGGAGGGTTGGGTCTCGGGTCTGGAGCGTCGGGTTTTGGGACTGGCATTGTTGCTGCTGAGGCAGGGCGGGCGGGTTGGGGCGTGTTTTACTGGCGACAGCGTTGTGTACGCAACACGGTTCAAAGTCTAGACGATGAGCAAGACTCAGCGAATTGACAAGAGAGATTCGCATGGATACCGTTACATTCAAGGCGAATTCGATAATCGAACGAATCAGGCTTAGAAATCAATATGTTAAATCAAATTGTTGAATGTCAAAATAGCCATGCTGAAGAAGCATATGAACTAAAATACTGGGAATTTATATGTCAATAACTTTTAAAAACGTTGATGGTACTCCAAACCAACGATTGGGATCACAGGAGAGCGCATAGCTAAAAATAGTGGTTACATTTTTTAGTACACTAAAAAGTGCGTTTACAAGGTTGTAAACTTAAAACTGGTTAAATTTAAGCTTAAGCCCAATAGAATACTCAATAATGTAAAATACTGGGAATTGCGATCTAAAAATTGGAGTAGCGATCTAACACGCTGTAAATGCTGATCTAAAAATGAGAGATGTGACTGCATGTACTAAATACTCGCATAAACAAAGTGTCGAGTTTCTAAAAGGTTTACATGAATACTTACAATGTGATCTAAAATGCTGATCTAAAAGTAAGAATTTTTAAGTATATATGAAACCTTAGATTAAGTCTAGCTAGGCAAAAATTCAGAAAATGTATTCAATTTTACATCATATTTATGTGATCTAAAATGTTGGATATGATCTAAAATTGAGCATTTATAAAGGCTCACGCATCTAATCTCATTTAGCTCGCGTTCAGCTCACATATAAAGGGAAATTCTTATGTGATCTAAAATGTACTAAATGTTGATCTAAAAAAAATAAGGTAGGCCAAGAAAAATTGAAAAAAATAGCCTACGAAAGAGACCGATGCGATGAATGTCTTGTGGAGCTCCTATGACAAACTTGTGTTCCTTTCACCAGTGCCCGGCGAATGTAGGTGCACATGGGAGTTATCGAATCTCTGAGACAGGGACAGAGAAAGAGACAGAGACAGGGAGAGAGTGGGAGAGAGAGAGAGAGAGAGAGAGAGAGAGATGCGATAAGGCTTGTGGGCGGCTACCCCAGCTAGGGAGATAGACGGAATTGGAATCTATGCGTGCTGATGATGATGATGATGATGATGAAGTTGATGACGGATCGGCCAGAGGCGGCCCAGCGTGCAAATATTGTTTACTTGTGCTAAAATTGGATCTTCATTGATTGACATGCGCGACAAGTGGGCGCCAGTGCAACACTGCGACTCAGACGCAGATTATTGACCCAGAAGCGAGAAGCGGCTGACGGGGCTGGCGGGCGGTGCGATACCAGGCCTAGACGAGAGTCCATTCCAGACGCTTGCAGTGCCAACAACAACAACAACAACTAAAACAACTACAACAAATGTAAACAAATAACAAACAGCGCGGCAAATTCACATCAAATATGTGAACTTTGAATTTTCCGCTAAAAATCGATTTATTTATAATATTTCCAAATATTTTCAGCCGAACCCGAGCCCCACTCGCACCAACCCCTGCCAGCCCAGGCCCAAGGTTAAATACATGCACACACATGCACATACATACACACACACACACATACATACACATAGTATATGCCAATTGCAATCCTTTGCCCAGTTCCCAGGCGAAGCACTTCCCGGAATTGTTTTCAACATGGCTGCATTATACTCGGAACTCAGCCAAAGTTCAAATATGTATGTTGTTTTTTTTGAGAAATCCCAAAACAACATAAATTCAACAAATCAATGGAAATTTACTTAAAAATTTGGTTATGCAAGCAAGAGGCTCAAGGCGGGAGCTCCCGACCAGGGGAGACCCTGAATACAAATAAAAAACAGGTCCCTTAAGAGGAATCGAACCCGTAACAGACCTCACAAATGAAAGCCTAAGAGAACTGCTCAAGAAGCCGAATTTCGATAACGATTTTTATCGATTGCTTGGCAACGGGGCAAGTTATCGACTATCGAAAACAAATTATATATTACTGCATTTAGCAGTAAAAAAAGGAAAATTTAAAATAGGTTCCTTAAGAGGAATCGAACCCGTAACAGACCTCACAAATGAAAGCCTAAGAGATTTGCTCGAGAAGCCGAATTTCGATAAGATTTAAGAATTTGTGTTAAAAAATACGAAAAATTGTTGAAAAAAAAATCAATTGTAATCATGGAAATAATTGTAAATTTTGCCTCGAAAATCGAAACTCGTCCGCAAGTTTTGGAGTTGAGTTGCAGAAACTGCCTTGCTCATGGGTGTATCTTAAAAAGTGGCCTGCTCCGAATCGGTTTTGGTTTTGTTTTGGCCCAGTTTCAAAAACATTTCGAACCCGGAAACTGTAGCTTCAGTAGGCAAAGCCTAAGCTATCTTTGGCATGAGGCATTAGGTTTTCATACAGCACAGCCAGTCTGGAAGGGACTTTGGTGAATTTGTTAATTCAATTGCTGAGAGAAAGATAAACATTATATCTCCAACGTCCAACCAACAAAACAGCTTATAGCTTGTGCCGTGAGTTACAAGAGATTTTTCCGTGCAACAGGTGAGCCAATCGGATGGCAGCTTCCAGCTGTGGCAGACTACACAAATATGCTGCACAGTTCCCCCCCCCCAGGACATAGCCATGCCGATGCCAGAGATGCCGCCCCTGTTTATCGATCTCGACGACGACGGCGAGGAGGAGCTGGGGCCAATGTATGACATCGATGCCGATTTCCTCAACGATGCCCTGGTGGTCACCCTGACCGAAGAGGAGATACCATTCGATCTCTATGACCAGCTGCTGCCCGACAATGAGCATCTCATCGAGAACGATCTAACCTACATATATGTTACCATATACTATCTGATATAACTAGTTCGAATGGCTCAAGTAAATATGATATGATCATATCATATGCATACATATTCGATGCGTTCAATTTGTTGCATATGTTCGTTGTCGCTGGTTCCGTTCTCGACTCGTGCCAGGGCTGCAAACAGTTATTGCAACGAACCAATTAACCATGAGCCGTACCTTAAAGCAAACCAGTTCTCGAACCAGGCCGTGAACTGTTCTCTTTGAAATGTTTTCCGCTTTACGAACAGAGCCAGCGATGATTTGATTTGCGTGCTTGCAGCCCTGGTTCGAACCAGTGGTTCGCCTCCTAATTCAATGTAATTCAAAACAATTCAACTCTTCCTTTTACATATTTACATTATTTGCGACATTCAGGGCTGCTTCCTGGCTAACCATTTCTCTTTGGAGTCAGCTCGCCGGAATTGCTCAAGGAAGTATTCTGAACCGCTCGCTGTACTTTCTCTCTTCCTCTCTCTCACTCTTGCACTCTCTCTCTCTCTCTCTCTCTCTCTCTCTTTTTCTGTCAGCTGTAAAATGCCTAGATCTTTCCGGCATCAGGTCTTGTCTTTATCCAGGTCTGCTGGAAAACCAAACCCAGGCACACTCTCAGAAAATGCGAGCTGCTTAAATCGGTGCTTAGAGTCCGATCTAAATGAAACTAGCATGGCTTTAATATGGCTGACCAAAGCTCAGGGACCTAATTTCTTTTTCGAGTTGGGCAAAATGGATGCAATATTAAGAGAATAGATAACTTGATCCCTTACTCCTGTAGTTGCCCAGATTGATGCGACTCTTCGTTCAGATATAGAGTATATATATGTCTGTCTGATGGTTGGGGTGATGGCTTCTAGTTTTATGTCTAGTTTAAGGCTAGAAGTTCCGGATCGGAACTGGTTCGGTTCAATATCGGCTTGCAGCCTTAATGCAAGTATTACGACAACTTTGCAAATTATCTGCGCTGATTTGTATGCCCTTATACCGATTGAAATGGCTAAAAAAGGGCATGATGGTTTCATGATATTGTTTATAGCATAGGTAAACAGACACTGCCGATATCAGAGAATATGTAGTATATAGGGTATAAATGGTATATAGGGTACATAGGTTATATAGAGTACATAGGGTATATAGGGTATAAAGGGTATATAAGGTATATAAAGTATATAGAGTATATAGGGTATATAGGGTATGAATGGTACATGGGGTACATAGGGTATTTATGCTATATAGGGTATATAGAGTATATAGGTTACATAGGGTATAAATGGTATATAGGGTATAAATGGTATATAGGGTATATATGGTATATAGAGTATATAGCGCTTATAGGGTATATAGGGTATAATTGGTATATGGGGTATACATGGTTCTAGGGTATATATTGTATATAGGATATATAGGGAATATATGGCATATCGGGCATATAATGTATATAGGGTACATAGGGTAAATAGGGTAAATAGGGTATATGTGATATATAGGGTATGTAGGATATATAGGGTATATGTTTTTGCCTGCCTCGTCTCTCTGTGCATTCGTCTATCTCAAGAACTAGAGGCTTAACGTTGGAAATGCAGTTCAAGTTATCGATAACTCCGTCTCTGTTTCCCAACAATCGATTAAAATCGATTGAGTAGATAGTGCAAATGTGTAGGATATCTCACAGTCGGGCCCTGCCGTACGTACGTGTTATTATTTAAATTTAAATCAGAGCAAAAGTACAGCAAAAAGAAAAAGCAAAGAAAAAGACAATGCGAAATAATCGCGGGTGTCAATAAACTGGCGACGACCGTTTGACCTGTGCCAACAACAACAACAACAACAACAACAGCGACAGCAACAACAACAACAAGCACAAGGACAACATTGTTTGACCTTAAGCCAAAAATGCCGCCAACGGCCATAGACATACATTTGGCTGCTTTTGGGGGGTGTTTGCTTGTTGGAGCAGTGGAGGGAGGAGGGGGGCGGGGTCGTTGGCGACTGCTGACGGAGGTCATGGTCAGGATGCGAAAGCCCCTTCGGGCAGCTGCCAATGAACTGCAGGCGCACAGTGGGATAAACCGGCAAGAACGGCGCCAAAATTGCTGAAAGCCTAAGCGGCAACATTTTTGTCAAGATTTTGCATGCACTCAGCGAAAAACCAAGCAACTTTGACTGAGTTCCAGCCAGGTCTGGCTTAAAAATTCCTAATTTTAGAATGAACTTTTTAGAAACTTATCATTTCTCGAGTAGGAGAGATTTCAAGCACAAGAGTCTATAAATTTGAACACTTTAAGACTAGAACATGGAACGTTTTTTTCTCTGAGTGTATTCAAGAATTATCGATGGGGCATACTAGGCAAAACTTCAAGCCAGATATATTTTATTATCTGCAGTCACTTTTAGGCATGACATCTAGAAAATTATTGTAGCAATATTTTGTTAGTCTTGTAGAGGTTATTATAATTTTGTCAAGGAGACATCTCCGAGCCCATAAAGTATATATATTCTAGATCAGCTTCAACACAGGCGACTTTATTCGATATATATATATTTCTATGCGAACTAGTCTCTCAGTCTTGAGGCTAAGCTCTTGCAAATATCGGAACAGCCCGGATCGAGCCGCTATATCATATAGTCGAAAAGTTTGTGCTGTTATGGACAGCTTTTTATAACCAAATTTTCTTTTTAAGTTTTTAGTTTCATTATCATTCTCATATATGTGCATATGCAAAATCTTATCAACATCGGACCACTATTCACTGTAAGACTCAGTCTCAAGTTCCAAGCTTAAGGGGGCCGCGCAACGCCTGGTAATAGCTGCCAAGCACACAAATGTACATTGATCGCTGCTTGATCAAAACTAGACGAAATTGGTTTGAAAATGGGCATTTTTGGCGCATGAGTCGCCCTTTCTGATAACATATTATTTTTTTTTTTTCGTTTGTTTTTCGAACACTTGCGAATATATGGAGAATATAGAAATCAATAGACATTTTTCTTAGTTTGTTTATTTATTTTGATTTTGCATGGCTTCAAGTTACTCAAATTATTATTCGCACCTTTGGAACTGAAACGTATTCATTTGCGAGCTGCTTCTAGAATTTCCAGAGGTTTACTTGATTTTGCCTGAAATTGATGCAAAGAAAGGTCACAAATCATTATATATACCCAGATATATATATATATATATATATATGTAGCATCAATTTATAATAATAACAAAGTAAATATTTATTTGAGCCAGCGACTTCTAGCTTACTAGTTCAAGCCGCAGACATCTAAGCCAGGCAAGCCACACTCAGATTGCAGCCAAGTTTTTCATATGTTATCCTGCTTACCCCTCCCTCCCCTCCCCCCCCCCCTCACTTGGGGGTTCGAGCCCCTCTCCAGTGCTCACTTTCCACTCAAAAGTAAGCTTCAGCGAATTTCTGCACTGCCTCGCTCTTCAATCAGTCAATCAATCAATCAGTCACATATATAGACGTGGGTTTTGGCTCCTGAAATGTCCGCCTCGTACCACTGTGCGCGCTTCAAGGTCAACGTTTGGCCAATCAAAAACAGACGAAGAAGAAGAAGAACTGAACGGAACAGCGCTTAAGTTAGGTTAGGTTCGTGGCGCAAATGCAGCGCAAGCAGAAATAAAAACAAGTAAGAGGTTCTAGTCGGGAGCTCCCGACTAGGGGATACCCTGAACCCTCTTCTTGCAACATCAAATGCATATATATATTCTATTTTAGAAGCTATATGTCCAGATTGGTGACTCTAGCTCTTATTATTTACCAAAATTGCCCAAAAAACAGGATATCTATATCGATGTCGATTTTTATCGATTGCTTGGAAACGAAGTAAGTTATCGATTATCGGAAACAAACTCGATCTGCGCGGGAACTAGGAGCATCTACATCTAAAATTTCAGTCTCTAGCGCTTATAGGTTCTGAGAGCCTTGCGTTCATACATACGGACGGACGGACGGACAGGCAGACGGACAGACGGATAGACGGACGGACGGACGGACGGACGGACAGACGGACGGACGGACAGACGGACGGACGGACAGACGGACGGACAGACAGACGACAGACGGACATGGCTAGATCGACTCGGCTATTGGTGCTGATCAAGAATATATATACTTTATGGGGTCGGAGATGCTTACTTCTGCTTGTTACATACATTTGGGTTTTGCACAAATTCAATATACCCGTATACCCATTTTCAATGGGTTCAGGGTATAAAAACAAACGGGATTTGGGTGCACATAACTGTGAATTAGGCGTTTGAACTGTGGAGGCCGTCGCACTCGCCGGGCGGCCGCGACCTTGGCCGGCAGTTTGCCACGCAACGGGACATTGCACCCCCAAAAAAAAATTATAAAGAAATTAAATGGAATATAATAATAATAATAAGATTTATGAGAAAGGAAAAGAGAGCGAGAGAGAGAGAGAGAGAGAGAGAGAGAGACGCAGGCATCGCAATTGCCAAACGAGATTGAGCTTAGAGCGGCGGCTCGTGCGTGTCTCTGTGCCTCTGGCTGGCAGGCTGGCGGGCTGTGTCAGGCTGTGACCTTTGAACCTAATCTAGAGATTCAGTTGTGCATTGCTCATGAATTGGCTGTGGCAATCAACATCTGTAATCGGCACACGGCAATCACTTGGGCGGCGCGTGGAGCCAGCTGTAAACAAACAACAACTTCTTCAATACATATACACCACTATATATATGTATATATATATATATATGTGTGTGTGTGTGTGTGTATAGGCTATAGTATTTAGATTAGGAATACAATTAACCGCATTTCTATCATAAGTTGTAATCAATTAATCATTGACAAAAATATATACAAATATATACTATATATGTAAACAGATGCAGCATATGCAGCTGACCTTTAGTATATTAGCTGCAATTATTACAAATAGTTGCAATAACAATATCAATTAATTATAATTAATTCGCTTATTTCATTTCGTAATAAACATAAACAAAGCTGTTGCTGACTTCGAAGCAAATGTAGAGCGCGCTCATATATACCATTTAATCGGCATATATGTGCCAGCTTATCTGGCATACAAGACTTTAGTAATTTTTGCTATTACATATATCTTCTATATATCACTGCTGTTAGCTTGATATCGGTAAAAGGCAACAATTTGAATTTGGCGCTATAGCTTGTTGCACGACACCTATCGGCTACTTTGCGTACTAACTGAACTCTGTTAGCTGTGTGCAGCGTCAGCTTTAACATAACAGCTGTTAAGCAAATCTATCGATGCTATTGCGATTAATTGAGCATCGATATGTGTGGCTAACAGCAACAGCAAAAAGGCACCATCTATATATGCATACATACATACATACATATATATAAATAAAGCCGGCATGTGTACGCAGCGCTGATTGTAATAAGAAACATGTAAGTTAGCTGCAGCAACTAAATGCGACAATAAATAAATAAAGCAATGCACCTGTAATTTATTTATATAGATAAGCACATTTCAAATACCACTTTGACTTGCGAATATGCCAAAAAAGCCGCCTTATCAACGACGTGCTAATGAGTGCACTAACCAAAATAAAACAAGAAAACAATAAGAATAGGCGAAACGAAATTAAACACATAACAGCACTTAGTCAATGTTAATTAAAAATGGCAGCCAGATCGACGAGTAGCTTTAGATAAACATACATACATGCATACATATGTATATGTGTGCATACATATGTATGTATGCATGTATGTATGTATGTATGTAGTGTGCTTCGCTGTTCATGTTCCAGTTAATATGTAGCTGCGATTGTACAGTAATTATATCAAGATAATACAGTGAAAGCACTCTTAAGCATATCAAATTCTTTCCTGTTCCTTTCAACTTGATCACGTGTCGCTTTTTGGTGCTCTGTGGCAAGGTTTGAGTACAGGTAAGATTGCAAGTAAAGGCCACGAAAATTTGCCAACCAAGGCTGTTGTCCATTTAAAAGCGTTGTTCGTTGACCGAGTTTTTACTGTAACAGATTTTCAAAATTAACTTTTTATTATCTTGATGAATTGTTCACACATAACGCTTGGCGCGTTGGCCTTTCTCAAATCTGTATGGCTTCAAATTTGGCTGGTACAGTGAACTCTGGTTAATGGCGATATGCACTTTGTGGCCGAAACACTTGACGGTAATACACCTGGGCAATTGTTGTGCTCAGTTGATTGTTGGCAATTGCTGTGCTCCAAACCGGTAATGCCAAAGGAGTGAGGACAGCAGGATGAAGAAGGGGGGGGGGGGGTTTGCATGGAGACCGGCGACAAGGTCAAACCGTTTCGTTGCTCAAACATAACTTGGCCGCTTGTATGGGCCTCACACATGTACGTGCGTGCGTGCGTGCGCGCGCGCGTGTGTGTGTGTGGCAGCGCAGTCCATACACATGCAAACGTTTGACGGCGACGCGTCGCTTACTATCGAAGTTGTTATTCATATTTGTATTATTTTTTTGTGCCGCATACTCGATTCGCAGCTCACGGACGACGGACGTGTTCTCTAAACCGTGAAGAATCGTCTGTGCCGAGAGACGTTATTCAGCGTCAACGTTTTTATACCTGTTGCATTTTTGTCTGTTGCGCCGGGTTTGTTGTTTTTTTTTTTCTGTTTTTGTTTTGGTTTCTCCCTTGTGAATCACAGACAACAGCTCGCAGTGAGCGAGCGCAAGTGTTGAACAGTGCGAGAGAGAGAGAGAGTGCGCGCGTGTGATAGAGTACGAACTTATGGCGTAATCCAACACATAGTCACAATGTTGGGGAATGCACATAACTGAACTATTAAACACTTAAGAAAAGCAACGACTAGCGCATGCCCTGCACTACAAAACTGAACAAATTTCGTGGCACTTTAAATATAATTAACAATTAATCATTGATTAATAACGTGTCTGAAAAGTGATAATATATTCAAATTAAATCAAATATTGTTTACATTTGCCACATTATATTATCATTTACCTAAAACACATTCAATAGTTACTTTTTTCATTTAATTGTAGGTTGAAATTAAATTGTCGTTTATTGTGCACTTTATGCAAACAAATTCCACACGCTAGGTAAGTTTGTATAAATTTAATAATACACATTCTAGAAATTCTAATTGAAAAAATGTTTTTTTCTTTTTTTTACAGACTAGCTAAATCGCATAACATCAGGCAGCTGCCGGACGTAATATTTAGACGGAAATACTCAAATTATCAACAAATACACACAATGGGTTCTACGCTCTGCAAGGAATACAAAACAACTGGCAAGGTAACGCCCAATCCGGATCAGAACTCAGGTAAAAGCCGATCAACTATTTTGAAAGAAACCTCAGGTTAAGCTTCATCTATGCTTTGGTCTTATCATTTTCAATTCCGTATCTAACCGTGTTCATTTTGCTAAAAAAAAAAAACTTTCCCTAAGACTCTAAAGACTTGTAATGTTGTCAAGATTATTTTTGCTAGAAAGCTTATAGAGGATTTGATGTACAGGGATATTTTGGAAACGGGAATGAATCGAATTCCCGATTTATGCTTTATTATCTCAATGTATTTTTGCCGTTCTTGAAAATTTCATTCATTTAAGTATGGATTCCTATTCAAACATATCGATTCGTACCGCAATTTCGATAAGTTTTTGTTATCGATAACTAAGTCTTATGAAATACATCTCAAAGATATATTATTAACTACATGTCTAAACCTGTTTGGTTTTTGTTCAAAAAAAAAAAAAAGAAAGAAAAAAAAGCCGCCATGAAAAGCTGCGAAAAAGTGAACATAGATATCTCTCAGCATGTTTCTATCTCAATTGGGTTCGTTTACCTTTCTAATTGCCTTTGCCAGCGCACAAGACACTCAATAAATTTCTATTTTCATATTGTTTTTTTTTTTTTTTTTTTTTCAAAACGTAAATCAATAATTATTATTATTTATTTATGCATGTGCATTCACAAGTTCGATAATTGCGCGCATTTAACAGTTCAATTGTGTCTAAGAGCCAGCGAAAGAGTGTCAGCCATTGTGAAAGAGAGTGTGCGGGCGTGTGAGAGCGAGCGAGAGAGGGCGAGTGAGAGAGTGCGAGCTGTCTATCCAGTTGGACAGTCGCCTTTCTTTGGCATTCGCCTTTCGACTTTTCGCACGCGTTTTTGCTATTTTTCAGTTTACACCCTGAACTTAACTGGAATGGCGGAGTTTTTGTTTTAACTCAGATTTAAGCCTTTTATTTGGAATTTGAAAGACAACATTGCACAGTTATTTAACGTTCGGCATACATTCAAATATTTTTCAATTCAAACGGATTATTTGTTTGGGTAAACGAGGCTAAGCCAAAAAAATACACATGTTTATTGCTTTGGTTGGGTTTTGCTTCTTCTTTCTTTTATTAAAATTGCTCACGTGTGTGTGTGTGTGTGTGTGTGTGTGTGTGTGTGTGTGTGTGTGTGTGTGTGTGAGACAAGGCTAACCGGTTCGTTTTTGTGCGTGTGTGTGTGTGTGTGTGTGTGTGTGTGCTTGCATGCATTTCAAATAGTCGCAATTCATGCCGAATTCACAAATTTACTTTAATTAGACAGCACACCGGTTTTGTCTTCTTCTTTTACTGTATCTAATTGTATGTTTTCTTTTTTTTTTTTTTCTTGTTCAGACCTTTTGACTCATCAACTTGTATTTTACATTTAACGCAACAAGCTGAAGATTGTGACGTCACGCTAAGCGGACTTTGCCGCATATTCTTATTAGACCATTATATTATCTCATAGCAAAGGCTTATATTGCGTATAAGAGTTTTGTGTTGCAACTTGTGACGTCATTCTATGTTGAATCTGTAGTTCTTTTATTAGATCCTTATTATCCCATTAAAAAGGGTATAAGAGTTTTATGTGGAAACTTGTGGCGTCACGCTAAGCGGACTGTGTCGCTTATTCTAATTAGACCATCATTATCTCATAGCAAATGCGTATAAGAGTTTTGTGTTGCAACTTGTGACGTCATTCTATGCTGACTCCCCTGATCCCATTGGAGTACATAAATATATATGTTCTTGATTGGAACGAGTACTTTGATATCGAAGATACAGTTACAGATCTAGATACGACAAATGTATAATAGTTCTCGTAAAATCTCGAAAATTACAAATTATATTGGATATCTACCCGCTTACCCCTTAAGATCGATCACACACTTTTCGATGTCATGTTTAGTTCCTGACATTTTCACAAGGATCGGATCGATATTCAAGGTTCAAGTTTTCCATATGCTCTATATGGAAAGGGGAGGGGCGTCAGCTTGATATCAGGGTATCTAACCGTTGGACACACCCCGTCTGAAGCAATATTTTGTATGCTCGCTTAACGTCCCATTCACAGTCAAGTATTTAAACATTGATAGATGTAATCTTTTTTATAGACCCTGCTTTATAGCCCAATCGCGCGGGGTCGAATGACGCAGCGAATTTGTCGCTTGGTTTCCGTCAAGACGTATCGATTTTCTTGTGACCAAAACATTTGATTCGAAACATATCAAAAATGCACAAAGAAACCCAAACAGTCTGATTAATAGAGCCAAAGAGAACCTAAATATATCTTCGATCAGCCTTGAAAACAATCTGGACATGACGTTTCCATTTCCAACAGCATGTCCCACTTGTATCTAACAATGATAATTGCATTTGTATACCCTTTTTATACCCTTACAGAGGGTATTATGATTTTGTCGTGAAATGTGCAACGCATAGAAGAAGACATCTCCGACCCCATAAAGTATATATATGCGAAGTAGTCTCTCCGTTTTAAAGCTATCTTAATGAAACTTTGCAGAAGTCCCTCTTTCTGTTGCACGCAGCACATATGTGAAAACTAGCTGGATCGCACCACTATATCATATAGCTGCAATAAGAACGATCGGTCGAAAATTAAGTTTTTGTATGAAAAAACATTTTGTTTTTCAAGATATCTCGACCAAACTCGGCATTTATTAGTTTTACTAAGCTCCACATATATATGCAAAATCCCATTAAGATCGGACCACTATATCATATAGCTGCCATAGGAACGATCGGTCGAAAGCTAAGTTTTTGTATGAAAAAACATTTTGTTTTTCAAGATATCTCGACCAAACTCGGCATTTATTAGTTTTACTAAGCTCCACATATATATGCAAAATCCCATTAAGATCGGACCACTATATCATATAGCTGCCATAGGAACGATCGGTCGAAAACTAGGTTTTTGATTAAAAACCTTTTTGTTTTATCAAGATATCTCGAACAAATTCGGCATTAACTACTTTCCCTGTGCTTCTTAGATACGGGCAAAGCACTATAAGCATTATGAAACGGTTGGGTCTGCAAGGGTATTAGATCGTCGGCGTGCCGAAGATAGCCTTTCTTTCTTGTTTTTTTTATCATCTTATCAGTGAATGTTGTTTGAGGCACTTGAAATATTTGCAAATCATGTTGTTAATCATCGGGAATATTAAAAAATCAATTAAAAATCATAAACGTTTGTTTGTTGATTTAATCAAATTTACGTCTGGATTCGTCGAGCTCATATCTGGTAATAAACAACTTGGTACTTCTGCTCAAATGCGATTTAAGACTGGCTCGAATGGTCTTGAAGGCATTTTCCAAAAGATTTACACGTGATTCTCTGACCAAACGATATTCCAGATTCTAAATAGGGTATTCCGACTTTTAGTTCCAGCTTTGAATCGGGCCAAGCTTAAGGTTCGTTAGCATCGGTTCATTTAATCTATTAAGCCAATCAGGCTTGGAACTAGTTCAAGTATTGTAAAAACTCATAAAGTGAGTTATACTTTTATGTTCTCCGATCGAGACAATTGCCCTGAAACGGATTCATATTTCAGTTCTCAGCTCAGCTAACAAGTTCTTTCTCTGCGCTTCGCAACGGAAATCAAGATAGTCATGAGGCTTTTAAGTGCATTTTCCAGCTCGAATAAAAGCTGGTTCAAACCCGTTTTTCACTCAGCTTGTTGCATGTTTTAGCAATGCCTTTGGACCAATTAAATTCTAAAGCTTATTGAGTTTTCCAACCGATCCAACTAGTTCCGAACTAGTTCGCAGCTGGTTCAACTGAGTTGAACAGAGCAAAGTTCTTTGTTTTTCGACTTTCTAAAAATACAACTAGTTCCAAATTGCCTAAGAACTGGTTCAAAAGTAGTTCCAAAAAATTGGTTTATTAAAAAAAACGAATGTTATCAAAAAAAAAAAAAAGGTGTATTAATTAGGTTTCTAATTTGAGTTAAATATCTAGAACTTGTCGTTCGGCTTGACGGCGAGCAGCTCCAGGCGCTTGATGGCATCGTCCAGGAATTGGCGCTGCAGCTGAAGCTGAGGCAGCAGCTCCTCGGCGCTCAGCAGCTGGACATTCTTGCCGGCGCCCTGGTCCGGCCAGTGCCCGCCACGCCGCAAGCCGGACGAGACCTGGCTTGTTGTTGGCGTCGTGCTGCTGCCGCCGGGTCGCAGCATGGCCAGCAGACGTTTAATGAGCGACGGCGAGCTATGATCCGGCGGCTGGGCAATGCCCGCGCCGGGCAGCTCGGGCATGGCCAGCAAGGGTGTCAGGAAATAGGAGCCGGCGCTAACCGGTGTCTTGGGCGTGCTATTGATCACATCGCGCTGCATCTCCAGCGGCTGCTTGGCAGTTCCGGTGCTGCTTCCGTTGCTGTTCGGCTGCAGTGCATCCAGCTGCTGCTTCAGCTCGTCCAGTTTGTGCTGCAGAAACTGAAAGTCAGCGGCCAAACTGAGCGCCAATTGTTGCGCATCCTGCTGCACCTTGTTGGCCGGCCTCAGCGCCTCCAGTGTCTCGATCTGTTGCTCTAACTCCTGCTGGCGCCGCTGCAGCTCCTCCAGCAGCAGCGGCGTCTCCGGCGTGAATGCCTCCATATAGATCCGACCCAGTTCCGCCTGCAGCAGCTGCTTATGCACACGCAGCGCGCTCAGCTTCAGCTCCAGCTGCTGCGGACTGCCCAATCCAGGTCCAGCTGCAGCTGATAATTCGGTTGCCACCTGGACGCCCAACAGGGCAACAGCTGAGCAGAGCAGCAGCGCAACTTGTTCTGGACGCCAACACGACATCTTGTCAACTGACAGCTGGAGATGAACTGATGAACTGGCCCTCAACTGGGGGGCAACAGTGCTGCCAATTTGGCTATTTACTAGCTAGATTTGGCTTGCTTACGGCTCTCCATTTGGAATATATTATATACTCGGTCAATCTGGTCATGTTCATCGCGACTTGGGAAGCCTTGAAAATTTCATACAGATCGGACTCTAAACACGGAAGTTATTCAAGAATAGATTTGTCAAACTTGTGGCATGAACCATTGCAGTAGTTCAGCAAATGGAACCAGTCGACTCAGCAAGCTAGTTTAGCTGTTTTTTAACACTGGATTTAGCTAGGTTTTCCTTTGGAGTTGACAGCCGGAAACACCTTTGGGCTGCTTTCACGGGAAGATCTTATACAAGGCAAGAGGAAGCACGAACCATTGCAGGAGCTCAGCAAATGGAACTAGTTGAACCAGTCGACTCAGCAAGCTAGTTCAGCTGTTTTTCAACACTGGACTTAGCTAGGTTTTTCTTTGCTTTCACGGGAAGATCTTATAATTTCATACAGATCGGATTCTAAGCACCGAGGCAAGAAGAAGCACGAACCATTGCAGGAGCTCAGCAAATGGAACTAGTTGAACCAGTCGACGCAGCAAGCTAGTTTAGCTGTTTTTTAACACTGGATTTAGCTAGGTTTTCCTTTGGAGTTGACAGCCGGCAACACTGTTGAGCTGCTTTCTCGGCCAGCGCAGCAGGCGGGGCACACACTTTCTATTCTGGACTCGAATTTTAAGATCGTCATTTAACGGGAAAACTCAATTCAAATTTTATGTGCTTGACTAGCGACAAACAACATCAACTTGTTAACCAACACACATACACTCTCTCCCTCTCTCTCTCTCTCTGTCTGTGTCTGTCTGTCTTTCTCTCTCTGCATCTCTCGCTCTCTTTCCCTCTGCCTGTCGCCCTCAATCGGCTCAACCGTTGATTTGTTGCAGGTGCCGTCGGTTCCTATCAGTCGAAGTGCGATAACAAAACAATGTCGACCAGCGTGACAGACCCAGATGCGGAGTACACGGAGCCCGTGGCCGTGTGCAAGGCGAACGAAATCCAGGAGAACGAAATGAAGCAGCTGGAGTTCAATGAGGACACCAACGTGCTGCTGGTGAAGCAGAACGGACGGCTCCATGCACTGGGCAACAAGTGCACCCACTACGGTGCACCGATGCATACGGGCGGATTGGGTGTCGGACGCATACGTTGTCCGTGGCATGGTGCCTGCTTCAGCTTGGAGACGGGCGATATTGAGGACTTTCCGGGCCTGGACTCGCTGCCCTGCTACAAGGTGGACGTCAGCGCCGAGGGCGAGGTCATGGTGCGCATGAAGCGCAGCGATTTGGAGAAGTCGAAACGTCTCAAGGATATGGTCAAGCGCCAGCCGCAGGACGAGCGCTGTTATATTGTTGTCGGCGGCGGGCCGTCGGGCGCCGTCTGTGCGGAGACACTGCGCCAGGAGGGCTACACGGGTCGCCTGATCCTGGTGTGCCGCGAGCCCTATTTGCCGTACGACCGCGTCAAGGTATCCAAGGCGATGAGCATCGGCATCGAGAGCCTGGTATTCCGTGACGAGCAATTCTACAAGGATCACGACATCGAAGTCTGGCTGGGCGTCAGCGCCGAGAAGCTGGTGACCGCCCAAAAGGAGCTGCACTGCTCCAACGGCTACGTGGTCAAGTACGACAAGATCTATATAGCCACCGGCTGTTCGGCCTACAAGCCGCCCATTCCGGGCGCCGATTTGGCGAATGTGAAAACCATACGCGAATACGATGATGCTCGGGCCATACTTGATCTGGTCACGCCCCAATCGAATGTCGTCTGTCTGGGCTCCAGTTTTATAGCCCTGGAGGCGGCGGCGTTTCTGGTCACGAAGGTGGCCAGCCTTACGGTTGTGGGACGCGAGAATGTGCCGCTAAAGGCCGCCTTTGGCGAGCAGATCGGCAGACGCATTCTGAAGCTGTACGAGGACAACAATGTCAACATGTTAATGGGCAGCGGCATCATGCAAATCATTGCCGACGACGGTGGCAAGCTGGTCGAGGTGAAGCTGCGCGACGAGACGACAATACCCTGTGATCTGCTCATCATGGGCACCGGCTCCAAGCTGAACACCGATTTCCTGGCCAATTCGGGCGTGCGACTCAACAAGAATGGTTCGGTCGATGTTACCGACTTTCTGGAGACAAATGTGCCCGATGTCTATGTGGGCGGCGATATAGCCAATGCCCATATCTACGGACTGGCCCAGTCGCGCGTCAACATCGGACACTATCAGCTGGCGCAGTACCATGGACGGATCGCGGCGATCAATATGTGCGGCAGCATCAAGAGATCCGAGGCGGTGCCGTTCTTCTTTACCCAAATCTTTGGCAAGGGCTTTCGCTATGCGGGCCATGGCAGCTACAAGGAGATCATCATCGATGGCAGCCTCGAGGATCTGCAGTTTGTTGCATATTTTGTTAATCATGCCGATACCGTTACGGCTGTCGCATCCTGCGGCCGGGATCCGATTGTTGCCCAGTTCGCGGAGCTCATCTCGCAGGGCAAGTGCCTGGGACGCAATCAGATCGAGAACGAGGCCGATCGCCAGGCGTGGACCGCAATGCTCAAGCAGCCGCTGCCCAAAATACGCTAATTCGATCATTTGATCACAAAAAGGTCGGCTCATATGGTCCGATCGGCCGATTCCATGCCAGTTATTATTTAGCAACACGAGATTCATTCTTATATATATCTATGTATAGTATTATGCGTGAGCCGCTCGAAAAAAAAAACTATTTGTTATATTTGTTAAATCGTGCAAGTTTTATATGGATTATGCGCAGCTATATCTATATATATATATCTATTTCTATATGTGCCTGCAATTTGCTCGGTTTCAAAATTATTTCATGATCGTCTGTTCCCCGTATTCTTGCACCTAGGCAAAACAGTTTTGTACAATAAATAAATATGTTATTTACGATTTACGATTTTCATTTTGTTTAAATTGAGTTGAGATTTTCCCGATTGCACGTCAAGAATTAAGTATCCTTCTAGAAAGACTGTCTAAATCGACTCCCTAGATATCTAGAGGTGTCCAGAAGAGGCGGGACAGAGTTCGATCTGGAACATTTTTAAGATTCGATTGGCTGGCGTAGACAGATATTTTAGATAAATGAAATATTCGGAGACACTTTCGAGCGCTCTCAAAATTCCAAATTCCGAGCACACATTCGTTTCCATCAGGCAGATGCACGTTGCACAGATCTAGAGGAGCACCGGGCATGGAGAACAATGGGCAGTCGATGTCGAGTGCCGTGGAATGCATGATGCATAGCTGGCTCGATGCCTGGCGTTCCCTCAACGGGAACTGTCTGCAGATAACGACAACCGCGTGGAGATTCAAGAAATTGGTGTGTAGATCGCACTGAGATTGAGATGCAAACGGCTTTTGAGTTAACTCAGTGTCAGATCTTTTTAGCTGCCAAGCAAATCTATTGCTATGAAATGATATTGCAGGAGCGAAAGTTTGTTAATGACAGTTTCATCAAGTGCATCACAACTGCCGAGGAGATCTCCAGCAATCGGCGCACAAGGCACTCCAGGCTGAGCAATGAGAACCAGCGAATGCTCCGGCAATTGCTTTGCCTGAAGGGTGAACTCTCCGAACGGCAGAAGGCTCTGGTCAAGACCAAGCTAGAGTTGCACTGTCTCCGTCAAAGGCTACGCCAGCAGGCGTTCAGGACAAGTCGCATGGCCTCGAGGCTGGAGGAAAATAAGTTGTTGACCGAAAAGCTGTTGGAACGCAACGTCAAGTTGAACGAGCGGGTAATTATTGAGCTATATTCTTACCTGACTGATTGACAGACTGACTGACTGACTGATGAGCAGTGCACAGTCCATGTTTGCTGCAATTCACGTGTTTCAGTGATTTCATCAAATCCACATCAAAGTTCAGCAAATATTCCGCTTTAAATGGATTTCCATTTTAAATGGAACTTGCTATCAGCGAAAGTTTGGTCCGATCGGCTTCAAACTTAAAATATAAATATATGAATCATTTCCGGCAAAGCTTGGCCCGGATAGAGCCGGGCAATACTTTAGTATACCTTATAGGAAAGCTAATTGTGTATTCGAATAGACCACGGAGCTGTTGGAACTGTACAGAACGCGTGCGCTTATGTTTGTCTATAAGCTAATTGGCATGACGCAGGAGCTGCTTGCCACCAAAACCAGGTCGAAGGCATTCGCAGATGCCAGCGCGCATCTGAAGAGGTAAATCATGAGCCCAAGCCCAAGCAAAGGCAAACATAATAATTTAACAGCCATTGTTATGCTAAACAGTAAAAACAAAAAGCTACAATTGCGCCAAAGAATGCTTATCAACAAATACACTACGCTTGTCTCTCAAGACAAAGCCCCGCCGCAGGATGATGCACAGAATGCCAATCATGGACTGCTTCAGATGGCGCTCCATTATATCGGCTGTCTGTGGGAGTGCGTCTCGAGCCTGGGTCAGTGCCCAAAGCTGGAGGGACCAAATCGCCGTTGTCAGTGGGCTCTTTTCTTAATATAAACAACGAGCGTTTTACAATTCAACCTTATTGTCAATTTAATACATTAAAAGCATTTTTAACAGGCTGTGATTAATTGAATTTGGCAGGGCTGCACAGCTAAATAAAAGCCAGGGCTGCACACAGCAGCTGCAACAGGGTTGCAACTATCGATATGTGTATCGATGTGGCGTACGCGATGTTTCGATTTGCGTTTATTATTATTATTGTTGTTTGTTTTTTTTTTTTTTTTGGTGCGGGCGATGAATTGTCGATAGTTTTGCGGAAAATTTTTTTACACACCAGCAGCAGCCAGCACACATACACAGAGACACACACACACACACACACAAAAACGCCCAATAAATTACAGTTGCAGGCAGCGCACACATAAAAAGTTTTATAACAAAAAGCAAAGAATACGAAAAGAAAATAGATATAAACCGGGTCAGAAGACAACGGCCAACGTTAAAAGAGTACAAGCAAACGAAAACATTCCAATAAAAGAAGAAAAAAGAGTTACAGCCAGAGCTGCCTGCCTGCGCCAAGTGTAACCAAAGTGTAAAAACATCCGATACCGAAAACATTTTTATCAATTATGAATTTCTTGGGCTTTGGCCAATCAGCCGAAATTGATATTGTATTCGATGGTGCCGAGAATAAAAAGACCGCCGAGGTCAAGGGCGAGGATGGCAAAGTGGAAAAGATGCTGCTCTTCTACGATGGCGAAACAGTATCCGGCAAGGTAAACCCTAGCTCTAGCTGAACGCGTTGTGCGGTGCATGGAGAAAGGAGACGCGCGGCGGCGGCGGCGGCACTTCCGCTCTGCTGCCGCCCACCGAGCAGCAGTTATCAGCAGCAGCGGCAGCAGCGGCAGCGGCCCGTATAAACAAGCGCATAAATATTGCACAAAGTTGTTGATTATTTGAGTTTTGTGACAAAGTATGTTTTATCTTGTAGGTAAATGTGACGCTGAAGAAGCCCGGCAGCAAACTGGAGCACCAGGGCATTAAGATTGAGTTCATTGGACAAATTGAATTGTTCTATGATCGCGGCAATCATCATGAATTCAAGTGCCTGGCCAAGGCGTTGGCCCGTCCCGGCGATCTCATACAGAACAATAGCTATCCGTTTGATTTTCCAAATGTGGAGAAACAGTTTGAGGTATACGCCGGCTCCAATGTCCGTTTGCGTTACTTTCTGCGCGCGACAATTGTGCGACGGATAAGCGATATCACACGCGAGGTGGACATTGCTGTGCATACGCTCTGCAGTTATCCGGAAATGAATAATCCAATCAAAATGGAGGTGGGCATCGAGGATTGCCTGCACATTGAGTTTGAGTACAACAAGAGCAAATATCATCTCAAGGATACAATAATTGGCAAAATATATTTTCTGCTCGTACGCATTAAGATTAAGCACATGGAGATTGCGATCATTAAGCGCGAATCCACCGGCACCGGACCGAACATTTTCAATGAGAACGAAACGATTGCCAAATACGAGATAATGGACGGTGCGCCCGTCAAGGGCGAGAGCATACCCATACGCGTATTCCTTGCCGGCTACAATCTGACGCCGACCATGCGGGACATTAATAAGAAGTTCTCGGTCAAGTATTTTCTCAATCTGGTGCTGATGGACACCGAGGATCGGCGCTATTTTAAACAGCAGGAGATAACGCTGTGGCGCAAAGCGGATATACCACGTTACCATGTTGCCCAGCAGCAGCAGCAGCATCAGCAACATCAGCAGCAGCATCAGCAGCAGTCGCATCATCAGCATCACCAGCACGTGCCGCTGCACGCACCGCCCCATTTGGTGAGCGGCCCGGCAGCGCCGACCGTTGCCCATTCGCTCATTAGCAGCAGCACGGACAGCGAAGGCGCTGCCATTGGCGTCGGCGCCCAAGCCGAATCCAAAATGGGCCTGTTCACGCGCGAGAGCCCCAATCAGGAGTTTAGCCAACAGCAGCTGGACTCGCCGCTGCCCAATTCACCGATGACGCCTGGCAACGAGAGCAATGCAATTGTGGCTGCCGCTGCCGCCGCGGCCGCCGTAGCTGCCGGCAGTGAACGTGAGCGTGGCATGGGCGATGGCGCTGCCGCGGCAACGACAAGCGCCTCACCAGTGGCCATGCTATCGAACACGCCGCCGCCGCTGCTGCAGCTGCCGCCGACCAGCGAGGAGCAGCCGGAGATGTTGCAATCACCGGCGCATGCCGCCGGCGATGGCAACATGGAATTTGATTTGAACGATGATGACGATGATCGGGCACAGCTTGTGCCCTACGAAGAGCTAACGGACGTGGCGCTGCCCACACCACCAGCACCCGCACCTGCACCCGTGCCCGCACCCGCGCCCGTCTCCACAGCCGCCAAAAAGGTCAACGCTGCGCCACTGAGTGCGGATTGAGTGGCAGCCACGTTTCTGTTAACGATTGCGAATATGTTTATGTTTATGATTTCCACAACAACTCAATGGCTGGCGGTAGCTGGGTCAACTATTAACGTATATCCAAAACGTATACACGAAAAATATGCATATATATATACACACAAACACACACATACACACGCATATATATATCTATTTTTTTAAAAGTTAATTTAAAATTGTTAAAGCAAAATGTTTTATTGAAGTTATGCGCGCAACTTGATCCACTTGCACACACACACACACACACACACACGCACACCTTTTCGGCAAAAATAATATTCAATATGTACACAGACGCTATTAATACCCTCTCTCTCGCTCTGTCTCTCTCTTACACGCCATGCTCTTAGCTCTAGTAACTTGTATTCAAACACAAAAATTGTTGCATAAGGCAAACGAATGTTATAAATTTTTCTAGGCCAGACCACGCCCACTTAGCCCAACCAAAAGCAATATAACAACTCATTCCCATTTGGAAAATTTGATTTTTCAATAAGCAAGCGCTTGCATCGAGGAGCACAACAAACAGAGAATACAGAACAAATGCTTTCTAAAAGTAAATTCAAATTGAAAAATTCAAATTAATACAAATACCGATGCGTAAGCATAGCTAAGTTAAATATAAAGTTTAGAGAATATATATGTATAAATATATAAATCGAAGCACGCCTAGAAAACATGTTACATGCATTCACATATATATATATGAATCTATAAATATATATGATATATATATGCTTGCATATGTACATAACATATTTCATATTAATATATGCATATATATATATATATGTATATATCTTTATACATGTATATTATAAATTACAATTTATGAAATTAATAAAAGCGAGACCCGAGAAACCCGAATCTTGTATGAACCGAAGCAATCAAAGCACGCATAGAGCCATCATATTCCGAGCAGTTAACAATTCGAAATTCTTAATTTAATCAAAGGCATGAAAACGAGCGAGGCCTTGTCAAGCTAGCTTTAAGATAGACACGACTAATCCGTATCCATCTAGAGAGAGGGAGACATGGAGCCGCTTTCAAGTAAAGTTGGCCAATACAAGCTTCTTCGGAGCACCGAATAGTAAACACCCTTACAGGCTTAAAGCATATGTTAGGCTCACAGAGATCATGTAGAATTTGATTAAAGTAATTGACAACAAAAAGAAAAGCAACTAGTTTTTTCATATAAAAACTTTACATTCTAGCTTCACCTTTTGATGATGTAAGCTTATTATTGTTGAAATACTGAGAAACTAACAAGTTTTTGTTTATACTCTAATCGCTCGATTGTTTCAATTTGAACTAGATGACATAGTGGTCCGATGCAAGGGATCGTTCCGGCAGTTGTCCGACTTTGGGAATCTGCAAATGCCTTCGATTACAATAGAGTTTAAGATTTATTCAATAACTTGTGTGTGTTGAACAATAACTTAGTTACTTATTAGTTAGTCCCAGGCCTCCTTCACTCGCAAATGCTGCAGTCGCTCTTCGATGGTCACGTGCGGCTTCATCTTGCTGCGCGTCTGCTCATCCGTCCATTTGGCCACCAGCTTGTCGCGTTTCTGCAGCTCCTTGGCGTGTCCCGACGATTGCTCCTAGAAGAGGGGGGCGAGGCTTTATGTTTTAACTAACAACAACTAAATGTCTATGCATACCAGCGTGAGATAGGGATGCCTCAGCAGAAACATGATGTGCTCCTGGCGCTCGTATTCGCGGGTCAGCGTGTCCATGGCACGTTTGCTCACCGGCTTGACCAGTCGCCGCTTGCCGCGAAATATGTGGCCGGGCACGGTTTTCTTGAAAAAATTGATCAAAGTCAGCTGCATTTTGTGCCTGCCGACTGTTTTGCCTAATTATTTCTTTGCCAATGCACGTTCAATGTTGTTGCACAAGTCGTTGCGACAGCTGAGGCCTGTTATCGTTATCGCTGCGGCAATTTGTAGCCATATATGCATACATATATATATCGATATATCGAAACGCGCTGCTCTAGCAAATGAATCGATAGTTTCGCACTAAAATTTAAAACGTGCTCTTCCATAGATATTTTGAAAAAAAAAATTAACATACCAAAAACGTGATTTGTATTTTGTTGTTGCAAATCATATAAAACAAGAAATGCGCAGCTTAGGCACTATTTTCGGATAGGGGAAAGGGACTAGCATGCATCACATTGCCCTGATGCAATGCACCCTCAACAAAATGCAAAATCTCGAATCCCACCTCGACCATAATCAAAATAATGATCATCCACTCGAGCCGAATGTGATGGGCATCGTTCAAATTGTGGGACACCAGCTCGGCCAGCTCGACGCAATGGTTGATCTTCTCGTTCATCACCTTGGTGCGGCGCGATATGCTAAAATAGGAGCAAACCTGCAGATAGAGCCCCTCCAGCTCCTCGCGATCCCAGTAAAAGTCCGGTGCATCCAGCAGATCCGAGGACAGGTTAATGGAATGCCGCAGGGCAAACAGTTCGCCTGTTTTGCGCAGCATGGAGGCGCGCGAGATGCGCAATCGCCGACCGCGCTTCAGATCCTCCGTCAAGTACTCCATCGAGTCAATATAGCGATCCAGTGTCGCCTCCCAGATGCCCAGCTTGATCGACTGCGCAATCGCATTGGAGAATGTGTACTTGTACAGGAAATTGTCGCTGTCCGGCGTCAGATAGAACTTGCCGTTCTGGAAGAAGGCGCGCGATGCCACATTCAAATCGCTCGACTCCGCCACCAGATCGCCCTCGACGTCGACGGCCGTCGATGCGATATACGTGTAGGGCATCACCTCGCTCTCGCCGTGGACCAGGGTGCTCACGTACGATTCACGCTCAAAGCTGCGCAAGAAGTTGAGCACGTTGTTCGTCTCGATGTCGTTGCAATTCCAAAAGACGACGGAGCCCTCGCGAAAGAAGAATATCTCGCGCGGCCGGGACCCCGTTTGATATTTGGCGGTGACAAAGAGCACGTTCTGCTCCACGCCCAGATTGTCCGTGGAGAAGAAACGTTTCGTTTCGTATAGATTCTGTTGCTTGAGCGCCGCATGCAGCTCCTCCAGATTGTACTCATCGGCCGTCGTATAGCCACGTGTATTGAGGAAACCCAAGGCGGACAGCTCGTCAATAGCCAGACGCTTCTTGCGCAATGCACGCGTTCGTCCGGGCGAGAGCCCCGTCTCGAGCGGCTCGTCCACCTGCGGCAGGGTCTTGACGCCGCCGGCCGCACTGCGGGCGGCCTTCTTGATTGTTCCTGCCGCCGCCGTGCCAACTGCTTCGGTGGTGTCCTTTGGCGTCGTTATGCTTGCGGCCAGGGATCTGCTGAACTTTGGCAGCCACCTCGATTGCTTTTGCCACCAGGCACGCTGCAGCTGTGTGTGTAGCTTGCATGTGTGTGTTCGGGGCAGGAGGCTTAGGCTACGTACGAGTGCCGTTTGCACGGCAAAATGTGCTCTGTTCATAACGCTGGCAATTACTTTTGGTTTCTTTCTTCTTTTTCTTTTTTTTTTTTTAATTTTCAAAAAGAACACTTCCAATTGCCATAACACTTGGCCCGATATTTGTGCAACTATCGAATCTCGACAGTGGAGCCGGCAGTTCAGCGAGCTGGTTCGCGAATGAACTTTGGCTCTGGCTCATTGAGCCGCGCTGCTGTTACCAATTGAATATCCAATCTATTTCTATATTTATGAATATATCAAAAATGTTGCATTGTTTCTAAAATGGCTTACACTTTAACTACGGCTCGGTATTATTAATCATTTGTAGCCATATTTAAATCAGATGTCAAGCTCAACGTCCGGTTCGGTTCAAACGGTTCATTGCGGTATATAAAAAAGATCACAAATTTAACGATATCAAACAAATCGATAGCCACAAAATACCGATTGCACAAAATTGATCTATCGATAATTGTAGCAACAACAAACCAATACGTATGGCTGTTGTTGTCTGTGGCGGCAACGCATCAAATCAAGATGGAGAACGCTTTATTTTCCAACATCAAGAAGCTATACGACCACGGCCTATACGAATGCGTTATTCCATCGGTAAGTTGAAGCGTGCTCAGCTCTTGCCAGCATAAATTTCACACTCTGCTGACAAGTCGCAATGGGAAAAACTTCGCGCCGAGCTGGGCATGCAAATCCTTAATTGACACACACACACACACACATACACACACATACACGCGTATACATGTATACAGCCACGCACTCACACACTTGCATCTGCAGGCCAGCCTGTTGTGCACACTGCTGCAAAATGATCGAAATGTGGCCACACTGGAAATGGAATACCAGGCAATGCTCTATCTAAGCAATGCCAACTACAAACAGCACAACTATCGCACCGCCTGCAATCAACTGGAGGCTGTTGTCCTGCAGCGCAAGTCGATGCTGCGCTTCAAGAGCAGCTATCTGACGGCCATCGAGAGCTCCTATCCGCAGTTCCAGGACGCCGAGCTGCGCTACAAGATCGCCATCTGCTACCAGGAGCTGGGCGAATACAACATGGCCATGAGCACACTGCAGGCGGTTAAGACGCGAACACCGCGGCTGAACATGCTGCTGGCCCGGCTAATGCATCATCATGGGCGCGGCGTTAGCAAGAAGGAGATTGCGCTCGCCTTCAAGGATGTGCTGCGCGAGTGTCCCATGTCGCTGACATCCATTGAGGCGCTCATCGAGCTGGGCATCGATGGCAGCGAGGTGCATTCCATGGTGGTAAATGGTGCGTATTTCCCTTAAGATCTCTTACAACTGAACCAGCTCCGAGTGGGTGGGGGGCGAATAGTGAAAGGTTATTGCCCCCTTTTGGAGGGAAAAAAACCTCAAAAAGAGTCAATAGATTCAAATTCACGAAAAAGCTTCAGGATTATATATTTAAATGCAAACAGAACAAAAATAATTGTTCTTTCGGTTCAACCCTTAAACCAGTTTTTAGGTTAGGTTTGAAAACCATTCGTGAATTCGTCCCGTTCGAATAATGGTTCCTGAACCAGTTCCGGCAGTCGTCAAGGGAGGAGGGGGAATTTGTCCAACAAAATTTGTAAACCGACTTTGCAGACCCATTTCATGTTGCAAGCGTTACATGGGAATCCCCCCCAAAAAAAAAGATTGGTTTGGATTGCAGTTCGACTGTTTTCCTAGAAACTGGTTTGGTTTAAGATTTGGTTCACATTGAATCACTTGGAATTCAGGGCTTGAACCACCACAGTCTTCATGAAAATGTATAATCCTCTAGAAAGATGCTCGGAACAATATTGAACTATATTTACAAGCAACGACAATTGTTTGTTGGGTTTGTTGCCCTGTAAAAAAAATATGTTCACGAACCGCAGCTTAAGATACAGAGTTGGTTCAGAGCGTGAACCGAACTATCGATTAACAATCCGAACCTTGGTCGAGGCAGAGAGTCGTTTCAAAGCTTGAACCGAACTATCGATACTTATTTTGGGTTTACGAACCGCATCTTAAGATACAGAATTGGTTCAGTGCGTGAACCGAACTATCGATTAACAATCCGAACCTTGGTCGAGGCAGAGAGTCGTTTCAAAGCTTGAACCGAACTATCGATACTTATTTTGGGTTTACAAACCGCATCTTAAGATACAGAATTGGTTCAGTGCGTGAACCGAACTATCGATTCTTCTTTTGGGTTCACGATTAACGATCCGAACCTAGGTCGAGACAGAGAGTTGTTTCAAAGCGTGAACCGAACTATCGATTCTCCTTTTGGGTTCACGATTAACGATCCGACCCTAGGTCGAGTCAGAGAGTTGTTTCAAAGCGTGAACCGAACTATCGATTCTCCTTTTGGGTTCACGATTAACGATCCGACCCTAGGTCGAGTCAGAGAGTTGTTTCAAAGCGTGAACCGAACTATCGATTCTCATTTTGGGCTCACGATTAACGATCCGAGTTATCGATACTTTTTGTGGTTAGACGGTTGTTTTGTTCTGTAAAAAAAAAAACAGGTTCACGAAACGAACCAAGAGTCAAGGCGCTGGCTCGAACCTTAAATCGAACCAGTGACTGGGGAAATAGCTGGTTCGAACTGTTAATTTGCAGTTAAAGTCAAATTTGAGTGCTTAGCCCTGAACTGGATAAAATACTCCATCCACAGCCGCCGCGCTGCCCAAGAACATCGAATGGCTGAGCAGCTGGATCAAGGGGCATGCCCAGATGTACGGCTGCAAGCATCGGGAGGCGGCGCAGACATTTCAACAGCTGAACGATACGACATCGTTCCGCCAGAACGAGCATCTGCTGACGAAGATTGGCCAGTGCATGTACTATTACGGCAATTTTGTTCGGTCGGAACAGTATCTGGCCATGGCCACAATGCTCAATCCGCACAACCTGGACGCCCTCTGCCCGCTGGCCGTTGTCTACGAGTTCAACAAGAAGAAGCTGGAGCAGGGCAAACTGATTGCGCCGCTCGAGATACGCACCACCGGGGAGTTCAGCTCGTCGCATTGGTTCCTGCACGCCCAGCTCTCCTATATGAATTCCAAATACGATCGCTCGCTGATCTTTACGGAGCGTGCTCTGGCCATGGATGCGCGCAACATTGAGGCGCTGCTGCTGCGCGGCCGTCTGTTCGGCGGACTGGGTCGCCACAAGGATGCGATCGATGTGTTCCGCAGCGCCCGCTGCCTGGCCCCATACAGATTTGAGGTGTACAAGGGTCTGGTCGCGTGCTTTATACGCCTTAAGTGGCTGAAGGAGGCGCAAACCATGTGCGCATTGGCCGTCCGATATTTCCGGACATCGCCGCGCAGCTATACCATGTTCGGCGGCACATTGTTCCATCTGGCCAATCCGACCGCCAAGAAGAGCGCACGCAAATTTGTGGAGAAGGCGCTGCAAATCGATGAGCACTATGCGCCCGGCATTGCACTGATGGCCAGCATCTATCAGGATGAGGGCGACACCCAGGAGGCAATTGTTTTGCTACGCAAACAGGTCGCCAGTCATCCGCATCCCAAGCTGTTTGCCATGCTGGCCGAGTTGCTCAGCGTCGACAAGGATCTGGATGCGGCTCTCCACTATTACACGCTGGCGCTCAGGTGATTTCTCTCTCCCTCTCTCTCTCGATCTGGATGCTTATGGGGCTACTTTTGCAGATTGGATCCAACATTTCAGCGCGCCTTGGATGGCATCAATTCGCTGACAAAGGCGGCCCGCACAGGCAAGCCCAGCGAGAAGGCCAGCGAGTCGGCGAGCAGCTCAAGCGTCGCCGCCGGCGATGCCAGCAATGCGGCCACCATGTCCAGGCCATGCACGACGCCCAATCATGAATGGCTGCTCGACTGCGATGAGGCATCCACCGAGGCGCTGGAGCTGTCCTCGCCGGCAGGGCCGCCGGAGGATGTTGAATCGGATACGTTCTCAGAGCCCTTCTGGCAGGATGTCGACGGCGAGCTAACCAACTAATTTGGCCATGTGAAGCACCCTCACCCAATCCTTTATTATGTTGAATCTCTTGCGTTGCATTCCCAATTAGCCATATCTCATGTAAATTCCAAGCACAGCATGTTTTTTGTTTTGTTCTTTTGTTTATTTTTTTTTGTTTTTGTATTTAAGCGCCAAACCAAATTCTCATTATCATGAAATGTATTTATTGTTTTTGTTTTTAATTTATTTTCACTCAGCATAGATCTGAGCGGTCCATCCACCTAAATATCTCAAGACATACACGAAAGTCTGCCAGATTTCATAATGTAAGCTAAATATATTGTATTTGTTTTAACTATGAAGTTCCAAGTGTTAAATTAAAGCAAAACTATTGTAAAACTTATTTATTTTGGCTGTGCGTATATTTTGTCTTTGTTTTTTATTTGCTTTCCCATTTGCTTAAACAACTGTGTGGGTTTTTCTTAGCGTGTATTTGTATTTGTTGTTTCTACGCACTGGCCGGTAGCTTATAACTGTGTTTTGTCAGCTTTGTTTCCAAGCCCCAGTGGCCTAATGGATAAGGCATCGGCCTCCTAAGCCGGGGATTGTGGGTTCGAGTCCCATCTGGGGTAAAGTGAATAAATTCAATATTTTGTTAACTTTTTACTATTTCATATTATTATTATTTGGCCCAAAACTAGATACACTTGCTTACCTAGTTAATAGAACCAACTCTTTGACGATTAATAAATTGTTTTTGTTTTTATCAAGGCCTATTTACAGCCTGCTTACAGTCTGTTAAGTGTGGAGTCGTTCTGTTAACTCGTCTGCTGTACGGCGCTGTATGGCTGTTGTGTGCAGATCAGCTGTTCGCTGCATTGGTGTGACCAGTTTGTTGTAGTTTTTTTTTTTTTTTGGTATTTCTGTATTATGTGCCGCCTGGTCGCATATGGCACGCGCTCGCGCGCCAAAACTTCAGTTGTTTATCAATCGCGCGCATTGTTGCATGTGCGTGTCCGTTAAGCGCAAAGTTGCCGACGAGCTCTTCTGTTAGTTTTTTCTTATTTTTTTTTTCTGTTCTTGTTGATTATATTTTTTGTTGTTGTGCTGATAGTTGAAACATTAAAAATATACACACAAACAATAACAGTCGAACTGAAAACCAATAAATTTAACGAACTGTGTCAAATTACTTGTGCTTTATGCAAATTGAAATTTAACAATTTGCATGCTGCGAATTCTGAACAAACAAAAAAACGCCACTCAAGACATTGGCACACAACCATTTTGCATAAAGTCCTAATACAAGTTACGCGTGTGATTTATTACCTACTTTTTTTTTGTTTTGTTTTGTTTTAATGGTTTCTATTCAAATCAAATATTTGCAAAACAATTGACATTTAAAGCTGCGAACCAGCGATATACAAAGGTACGTTTAACTGTAAATTCTATGCGTTTCTTTCATTTGCGAAGATGGCAGCGGACACTTTCAAAATGGCAATGCGTTACCGTTATATGCTTTTTGCACGCCTTATCTGCCCACAATGGCAAAGAGAGCGTCCAAAGTGCCGTTACACATGTTTCGTGTTTGATTTGATTGCAGCGAAACTGAAGCTCAGATTCAAGCCGAATTTTTTGCTTGCCCTTTTGTTGTTGTTGTTGTTGTAGCCCACTCGATAAGCAACATCTGCGCAAAAGACGAACTGAAAACGAAAGTCAAACAAAAAACTAAAACAAAACAGTTATTTTTTTTTTCTGTAGAGTTTTCTTCTACTTCTGATAAAAAGCGAGCATATTGGTTCGCTGCGTCCACTTGTTACCCGAACCAGTCTCGTGTTGAGTTTTTGTTGCGACTTCTCACAGCTAGACCCTATCGCATTTTTCAGCTCAGTGCAGAGTATTGGGCCAGTCGGTTACAGCCGTTTGGCATGCTCTTCGGCTTCTTGTGGCGGCCCCAAAAGATACAACGGCCTTTGTTTGCCTATCTGTGGGTCACTTGCCGAACCATATCTGAAGTGCCCGAGCCCGGATTTATCGGTTAGTTGGGTTATCTATTGGGTTATCTATCTAGCTCGGCAACAGAGCTCCGGCTCTTACGCGCACTTCTTGATTGGAAGAGATTTCACTAGACATAACCAAAAAAAAAGAAGAAGAAGAAAAAGTTAATGTTTGCATAAAAAGCTATTAGAATAAACAATTTCGAATCAGTTTCAGATTTATTTCAAGCAATTATTTCTGCAATTTTTTTATAGCTTATCTTTTATTAAGTTGTTTAAAATCAGTTTGCGACTATTTTTCAATTCTCTGAGCTTTTGCAACACTACTTTTTTTTTACTCAACGCTTTCTTTTTAGTACAGTGAATACTCTATTCAGCAGAAAGTTCTTTTGGACAGCCAGTTTTCTAAAAAAATATTAAGAACGAAATGATCTTAAATCTTAGTAAAACGTGCATATATTAACTGTAAAGTTGAACCGTAGCTGTCCGCTTAAGCGAGTGTGCACTGTAGTTGTTGATCAGTTTTGCTTAACCCCTTGTGATAATTCCCAGAACGCCAAAAACCCGGTTGACACAGTTTTGTAAATTTGCTTAAGCGCAAATATTTCGAAATTCAGCTTTTTGTCAATCTCAACGAAAAATTTGGCAGGAAATGCAGCAAGGCCCATTATTATAGAATTGAACATATTTACATGCATATGCATGTAATATATATAACAGAATATGGTATATATATATATATATATATGCATCTCGGACAGCTGTGCCTGATTAAAAAATGCTCTAACGGTACACGCAGCTAATTAAAAAACGGCAATCAGCAAATGACACAAGCAACAACAAAACCAATCAAAGCTAAACAAAAAGCAAACGATGACAGGATGCATTTGCATAGGCGCAAGCGAGATAGCAAAACGATTGGCGAACAGCAAGAAGAATAATAACAAAAAATAAACGGTATAATTTGCCAGGCACCGCGGGTGGGTGTGCGTGTGTGCGTGTGCGTGTGTGTGTGTCAACAAACATTTGACAGCTGTTTACGCCTGTTGGACGCCGCCGTCGCAATCCGCGAGAGAGCCAAGGACTGTTGCGAGAGCCCAAAGATTGCGGCTGAGCGAGCGCGTGAGAGAATTTACCAATGTCTTTGTTGTATAACTGTAACTGTGGTAATTCTGCTAAAATTTCCTTTTCGAACGGAACGAATGCAACTGATAAGCCAAGGGCCGCACACACACATACACACACACAATTACAGTCATCAAAGGCTGATAAATACACACAAACAAACACAGACACTTGGCTGAATCGCAGCTTGAGCTCGGTTACTGTCTGCTCTCTGGCAGCCATATGTTTTGCTCTGTTTGGAACGCATGCGCCCTGTTCCCATCCCTGCCCCTCCCTTCTTTCCCCTTCACATGTTCCATTACCATTCCCCTTTCCGCTATTTTCGAAACAACAACACACAGATAGCATTTTATGGATTACATTAATATTTGACAAGAGGCACAAAGTCCAAGGCACAGTGGTTGCCAGACATTACAAAATCAAGCTCAACTAAGCAAAGCTTACAGTGGTTGTAGGTCACAATGTTTCCCATAGTGGCCACATGTTACAGTTAGTCGATATTCAGATGGAGAATAGTTAAGTTGATATGATATTGTAGACGAGCCTGGCTTATATGCTCTTCATATTTTTATTATATCAAAAGTTTATACGAAGAAACATTTTATATGCCAACCATTTTTGAGGCGCATTCAGACAACACTGGACCCACTGTGCCTGGTCAAACTATTCGGGCATAGTTCTTGTTCTTGTCGTTGAGTGCTTGAAATTGGTGGTTTCAAGTGCGGCAGGACTTGCGTAGAAGCTGAAGCTCTCGCGAGTTGCGAGTCGCGAGCAGCGCTGCCGGCACGAAGCGCCGCCCGAAGTCGAGCACGATCCAACCCTTGCGGCTGTGCCAAAGTCATCTGGAGTTGGCGTCGCAGTCGCCGTCGCCGTCGCCGTCGCAGCCGCCAGTTACTATTTGTCCTGGGCCGCCTTTTGACGTCGTCGCTGGCAATTGCCGCAGTTTTCGCGATTTGTCTGCGGCCCTGCACGGACGTCGCTTGCGTTAACGTCAGCGTCAGCGTCAGCGTCGCGTCGTGGCCGACGTTGCCGTTTCTTTAGCTCTTTCTGCTTGTTGTTATCTGTGTGTGATTTTTTTTTTTTACTGTATATTGTACGTTACTTTTTGTTTTTATTAGTTAAGCGAAACGAACAAAATTTAGCACATTTACCGTTATAATAACGTGCTTCCTTGTCGTTTGTTTGTGTGTGTTTTCATCTGTTTGCGCGATTTTTCGGCGTCTGCGTCGCGTGCAGCAAAAGTAAGCGCAGAATTTAACGTAATTTTCGTCGATAGTTTTTGCAGCTGTTGTTGTTGTTGTTGTTGTTGTTGTTGTAGGGTGGCAACCATCGATTTGCGTGTCGTGCAGTCAAACAAATCAAATGGAAAACGCGATTGTGCATAAAACAATTCGATTGTCTATGGTTTTTGGTTGCAAAAATTATTATTATTATATTGGCCCATTATCCATTTGCCTGGCCACCCAATAACTGTCAGACTCTCTCTCTCTCTCTCTCGCTCTCTCTCTCTCTCTCTCTCTCTCTGTGTGTATGTGTGCGTGTGTGTGCTTGCTGCGGAATGCGCCGCATTTAGCTGCATGGGCAATAGGCTGCTAAAGCCCACTTACTTATGCATCTATTATAGATGTAGTTGCATACTCACACACACACACACACACACACACACACACACACACACGCACACAAACACACAGTTTGCTGCAAAAGTCTAGACCTCTGTTAAATCAACAAAAATTAAATATAATGCAATAAAAGAAATTATAAAAAATATTATATATATATAAATTGTCTTGGTTTTTTTGTTTTATATATATATATATATATTATTTTTATTTTGTTATAGTTTTTATTATTATATAATTTTGTATATATTTTATATTATATATAATATATATGACCTTGCATTCTAGTTGTCATCTGTCCAATATTTGTATATATATATAAAGTATATGCAAAATATATTCATATCGGAAAACTTAAGACAAAGTTTTGTTGTACAGCAAAAAAATAATTCATATTTCTGGTAGTCAACTTTATAGATGAATTGCTTATTGTGCATAGTTTCTTGCATTCCTTTACATGATAGAATTTCAAGTTGATCTTGCAAATATTCTCTTTTCTCTGTATATCGATGCATAATTGCTTTCATGAAGGGAAGTGAATTCACCGGAAAGCGTGAAATAGGGTTGCCATTTTGTTAGAATCCCGTCTAGTGCTCAACAACGTAAAAATGTAGATTCCAAGCCTTAAAGATTTGGTTTCAATCAGTCAATCAGTCAGTCAATCACTTAGATACCAAATGAATTCATCTAGATAAACAGCTGACATATATATATAGATATATAGGACTGGTTTAACTAAAATGCAGCTCTTAGCCGCAATCGTATGCTTGGCTTAAGTTACGGCATATGCTATCTTTGGGTGTACGCATACTTTCCAACACAACTGTGTGTCCATAAAAGTATATATTAACTATGCATATATGTCAGAAATAATCAGTATGATTGTGTACATATGTAAATGAATTGTTCTTTTCCATCGCACACAATATGCAGTTGGCTCTGATAAGAACCGAACATCAACTATATAGAGCAAATAAACTATATGTTTATTTATCTGAACGTTTTGTCGAGTTCTTTACATGACAAATGTTTTCTTCAAAGACTTCCAGCTCTTTGCTGTGACAAGGTAACATGTCTGAGGCACGGCCTGGCCTGGAATGGATGTTGGGTCCGGTGCGTTGGGTAAACTTCCATGAGTCATAGTCGTGGCAATAAATAGTGGGTGGTCGGGCGATTGAGTCATGCCAGCTGTTCGGGCGGCGACCTTGATGACCGCATGCGCAGGCATTTCACGTCAACACTCACACCTAAATCAAGGACCAAGCCAAAGGTCATGCATTAACGCCTTCGAGGCTGACCTTGCCCCTGGCCATGCCTGCTACCTGCTGCTGAGCTCGTCTTGTCATCAATAGACACATCAAACACACCTTTTTCCCAGGAAGCAAAATGCCAGTTGAGGTTAGGTACACTCTTGGGATTGTTCACTGAATGAATCTGGGAACAATGCCCAAGGTCCAAACACTCTGCTAAACACAAAAAAAAAACAGAAGGTGTCACGATTTGGTCAGTTATGTGTAATTTAGGCTAGATTTGGCCCAAGGAGCATTCGGCTTAAGAGAGCTCTGAATGAGTTCTCAAAGCAATTGCAAACTGGCTTGAGTAGGTGTTGGTAAACGTTTCAAATTTAGTTTTGAGGTTATGTATGTGCGAAACAATTGGAATTGAGCTTTGGCTTAGCACGTGCATCTCTATAAACTAATTGATCAATTGAACAAATGAGGTTAGGTTACAAAAGGCAAAAGGTCTTCAAGTTATTAGACTAATATTCCAACAAGTTGTCATGCTTAGGCAAGATTAGGTTCAGTTATGGCTGGGATTGGCCATGGAAGTGTCGTCGAAGTTTGAAGCAAACTTTAAGCCCAGAAAGTTGGCTAGAAAATAAACTATAAAATTGTGAAATTGAGGTTAGGTATTTATTGAAAATTCTCTTTTGGACTTGGAACAACGATTGATGTTTCATAATAAAAAGTTGCATTAGCTCAGTTATAATAAAAATCCAAGTTCAGCTCTAGGGACAAACATGCTTGATTCCTGGCAGTGCAGGACCTAGCTTTAAGTGTGACCAGCGCAACTTTGTGTTCTGTTTAGTTAATTCTCTCTTTTTTTTTCGGTTGGGTTTGCCAGCTGTTGTTGTTGTTTTCTGCGCGTGTTTGCTGTGCTTTTTGCCATTTCCGCTTGTCAAACATTTTTCGGCTTTTAGCTTATTGCCAACTTTGTGTGCGAGTGTGTGTGTGTGTGTGTGTGTTGTGATTGCGAGACAAGCCTACACGGCGCTGCCAAGTTGTATTGGTTGGACTCGCACTCGCATCTGTCCGACTGTCCGACTGTCCGTCTGTCCGTCTCTATAAGTATTCGCACGTTATGTCTGCCAGTCTGCCGTCTCTCTCTCTCTCTCTCTCTCTCTCACTCTCTCTCTGGCTGTCTCTTTCTGTCCACACGGCGTTTTCATCATGACTCGCACTCGTAGTTTTTCGCGCATTTCATCGCATATTTACGTAGGCCATTCGAACCAAGTGTTAACGCCTTTATTTATTGACTTATTTGTTAAGAGTATATCGAGTGTGTGTGTGTGTGTGTGCGTGTGTGTGTGTGCGTGTGTAACGCTCAATGACATTAAGCAAATAAAACTCCATTTACCGTTTTCCATTTACATTTCTGATGATGTCACACAATACCTTTGCATACTTCAACATTTCAATAGTACAATAATATCTATATTCAAATATTCTGTATTTACTTATTTTCATCTTTTGTTTACCTTCAGACGGGTTCTTCTACAAAAACAATAACGTTCTTCAGACGCTCAACATCAGTTCGGTAAGTCTTAGGCTATTCGAAGTTAAGATCAAAGAGGCTGCTCGGTTTGAGGTTAGGTTCATACAAGGCAACTATTTCCATGAAATGAAACGCAAAATGAAAATACAAATAACAAGCAAGTGTATAGAATAGAAAAGGAGTTTGATTAGATGTATATGTGTACTTGATGAAATTACCCGGCGTTGCCCAGCTCAAGAACAGAATGTTGGACCCTTGCAAACGATCACGACAAAAGCAGAGACTTTATTAAAGAAGCCTCTCTATTTATTACAGATATATGTATTTATTTGCTACATCTATATGTAAAGTCATGTTTTTGGACATATTCCATTAAGATTTCATTATGTTATGTTATGAAAGTTATACAACTTTGATGTGCATAGGATTTGCTACTACATGATCAATTGAATTCCTCTTATTATTATCTACTATTCATTTATATCTACATACATTCGGCATTAGAATGTTTTCACTTTCCGGTTTGGCCGGTTATGTGACGTATTTTCGAGTACCAAGTAAGAAGCTATGCGTAATGCCCCAAATGAACCATTCATAACTGGCTTATCGAGCTATACGTGACGCCCTCTCGCTGCCCCAAAGAACCCCGAATATACACACACACACACACACACACACACACACACACATGCCTTAAGCATATTTATATAGTGAACGCCTCCGAGCTAATCATACTTTCCGCAAAATTCGATCTGAATCACAAGGCGTCCGATATCCGTGCGTTGGTTAAAAGAAATGCGAATATCAAAATTAAAATACAAAATGTTTCGTCATTTTCCGCATCGAGCAGATGTGCGACACTCACAATTATATATATATATATATATACACATGCATATATGTGTGTGTATATAGACATATCATGTCGTAGGTCAAGAATTCGAAACGCTTTATGGGCTGCTTGCCAAAAAAAAAAAAACAAGAAAAAGAAAACAAATTAATGAAATACAAAAAAATATGACGCACAGTTTGTCGCTTAATTTTGATTGCATTTTCGTTGATTGGGTTTTCGGTTACACTTTTTGTTTTTTTTTTTTTTTTATCGTAATACTCTGCCAGAGGGCATGCCAGCTTATCAATGTTATGTGTGACACATATAAGAAACCATATCCCATAGCTACAACAAGCTTGGTGACAACAATTCCAGAATATTTGCACCCTTTTAAAGAAATACCTAAATAGCCCCAGAACTGGAAGAAACCCAACTCAAACTCACTGCGCTTTGGTATTTACACATCTTTTTATGCCCTATTTAGGCCCTGAAATTTTAAGCGAGATCGGATTAGAAAGAACGGAGTTCATCAAGGAAGTGTTCGTAGAAGGAACTTAAAGTTCGTGTGCCTGGGCTCAGAGCATCTCCTAGTCGTGCACTGGCAACTCGAACACTTTTACTTCTTTCACTTAATTTGATTTTATTTTTGGCTTTCGGTTTCGTTTTTCAATCGGAGCTTGGATTACGTTTTTGTTTTCCATGCACATGCCCAGCCGCTTATCATATCGCGCCGATAGTCATTCAAACGAGCTAGTACCAAAAACGAAATATATATATATATAAAAACAAAAAAAACTGAAGACAAATTGGTCAAACGTGGTACAAATTAATTCATAGATAGAAACTGACGCTAAAGGTGAGCAGCGAACAATGAACGACGATCCCAAACGATCCCAAGCTGGATCCAATCGATCGATCCAATCGAGCCGCGCGATTGCCCAATCGGCCGGGAAACGATTTGTTGTCGTTTGTCATTAATCGTCCGGCGATGTATTTCTGGCCATATTTCAATATTTATTAATATCTATTGCACGATTCGACAGCTCGACGTCAGCTTCGACATGTTGTCCATTTATTCGATTGTCGATACTAAAGTGCACGTGTGTGTGTGTGTGTGTGTGTGTGTGCCTGTGTGTGGGTCAAGTGTTTGCCCAAGGGTAGCAACAGGGTTTGAATGATCCATGACTTACAGATTTTCCAATTTGAAAAAAGAAAACCGTTTCTACTATTTCCATTGAAGTTGAGTTCTTGGTTCTATGTATTTGCTTAAAACAGTTCCCAGGATAATAGAGGAAAGAGAGAGCGAGAGAGAGAGAGAGAAAGGGAGAGAGAGAGAGTAGATCTTGATTTATTCCATAAGTAGAACTGAAAGAAACTGATTTTCGTTCACAGCTGGTTTTAGAAAAGATCAATTGATTTATTAGAAGATAAATTTTAGACATGCATAGACAATATCGTTGAGGATCGGTTGATCATATAAGCCCTCATGATATTGATTGGTTAATCTTGACTACTTAAGAGTATAAAACAGAAGTAAACGATAAAAGAACTGATCTTTAGCAGCTCTTTTTTCAATCATCTTTCCATATTTCTGCATGCTATTGCGATCATCTTACTCTGCATCTGCTGTAAAAGGACTGTGTCTCTTATGGGAATGGACTCTACGAGTCTGAGCTATAGAAAGATCAGTTTACCTTTTTTGAGAGTGAAATTCAGCTATAGTTATACAATATAAGTGGATTCCTTGAACCTTGAACAGTAATTGAAAAATAAGCTGATCTTTACCAGATCTGTTTTGTTCATCATTTCATATTTCTGCTTGTTAGTACGATCGCTTCGCTTGCCGTAGAAGGACTGTGTCTCTTATGAGAATGGACTCTAAAAGCTGTGCATTATTTACAGATCACTGTATTCGTCTTCTCATATAACGCTTTGCTGTATCGATCACTTGATCTGCTGTGGCAGGCGTTACTTGGAGCCTGAGCTTGGTCAGCGATCGTCGAGGGTGGATGGGGAGTTTAGGGGGTTCCTTTTTATTGGTTCAGTTGCTCATTATGAGGGCTGGCAGCTGGCACTTAATGTGTTGCCACGTATCTTTTCTTTTATTTCTTTGTTGGTTGGCGCGATCGGGGGCAATGTCAGCCGCCGTCTGTCTCCAACTTCGGCGGCGATGCGATCATTCGCCAGATTCCCAGCACATTGTAAATTTAGTTGCCCATGGCTGGGTCGTGTGTGTGGAGGGGGAAGGGGCGTGTGTTGTGGTCATAAACCCGCATTGTTGTTGCCATTTTATTTGTTTATTAATTGCCCAGCCGCGATCACAATGTTGATCTCACAGATCGGAGATCGCATGCTGCCCGTGCAGCTTGATGGATGCTCATAATATGTGGGCTGTGGGTGAAATAAAATCATTTGAAGCCGTTGCCATTCCACAGACAATGCCCATATGACAATGTAATGCCAAAAGTTTCACTTCAGAGTGAAACGGCAGCCGTTTTTTTTTATACCATTTTTATGTTTTTTTTTGAGATCGAATCCGTGTTCAAGTTGATCTTGTTGCGATCGTTGCTTTGAGCCAGGCAACAAATGCGACTTGGACTTTGCTTAAACGAAATTTGTATAATCTTTTAATTGTATGATCCGGCCTGGGCCTTTACGATTCATTAACTCTGCTTGCCAGAGATCGTGGCGATAGCAAATCTCAGATCTGTCTTTAACTTTTCTGCTGATCTACTGACTAATCCTGTCCCTTCAGTGATCTACATACTGATCTTGCAAGAGATCTCAAAGCTGGCTCAGATTCTGATTTTTTCAGCGATCATTGAGTGATCTTGTCAGAGATCCTGGCCATCTCATATCTGGCCTGGGTTGAAACGTCTTCAGTGATCTGCTTACTGATCTTGCTAGAGATCTTGCTCGTCTCAGATTTAGCTCTTAATTCTATCGTGATCTACCGACTGATTTTGCTAGAGCTCTTCATTGTCTCAAATATGTGATCCACTGACGACATCTGGCGATATGATTTGGCTAATCTCCCAAATCTGGCCAACAGATCTTCTTCTAGCTGATCTGGCCAACTCTCTTGCTGTTCCCATTAGGCTAATCTCTCGAAAATTGAGCCACTTGCTCAACGTTCGAGTACCTGCGGCTGCCACAATTATCGAATTAACACTGTGCGGCTCATTTAAGCCGCTCGATGGGTGGGCGGGGCGGCGGTTGGGCGATTAAATGCCGTGCCACTATTGTCGCCTATTAACAAAATCAACTCAGATGCGGGCGGCTGGCGGCACTAATCAAAAGCATATTTATGAGATATGAAAAAAACACACACACACGCACATACTCAGAGATTAGTTTATGTGTGTGTGTGTGTGTGCTTGTGTTCCTATTACAAACTCGTTACTGGGTCAGGGGTACGAAACGACGGCGGCGTTCACTTAAATTTCATTACATTTAATAACGTTTAGTCATCAACGGATTGTTTTATACCCTGTTCCCCATTGTAAATGTGTGAAAGCGGGTATAATGAAGTTAGAGGCAGCCAACTCCTGCTCTAAATAAATAATATATGTGTAAACTCTTGAGCTTGACATATATCGGTCAATCTGCCCGTTGGACTATATAATATTGTAACTTATATTCAAGTATTACGTATGCGATTTTAAGTGTTTTAAGCGCTAGAGATGTCAGAATTGACAGATCATATTTTTGTCAAATAAACTAAATCGATAAATTTTGAAATTCGATCGATCGATAAACATCGAAATTCGCGCAATCGATAAATATCGAAATTCACTCAATCGATAATTACCGATTTTGAGTATATTAAGGCTAGAGATATGGGGAATTGGCATAAATGCATGAGTATAGCACTGGCTGATCACATATGCGTGGCATTTTTGCTTAGCTAAATCGATGTGTATCGATTTTCAGCTTTATAAGGGTAAAGCAGATAATTCATTAATTCGATAAATATCGATCTTTTGCGACAGCCTTTTGAGCATATCTCGTGGCTTATAAGAGCTAGAGTTCTCAAATTTTGTATGTAGTCTCTGTTAAGTACAGACTGAATACCAATCAGACAAAAGGCAAACATGTTATTTATAGAAGGAAGCGTGCTTTTGTATAAACAATATACTGAATGCAGGGTCTCTTCAGGTCGAGCACCCTAGTTGTTCTTTTTGGCTGGGTGGTTGCACTTTGTGAATTGTGGTAAACCCTATTGAACCTTAAGAAACCCACATACCAAATGTCACATATTTGAGCTGACGAATGACTGATGCATAAACGACTGAGTGGAATGACTTAAGACTTGAGAGAAGAAACAAAAATACTGAATGCCAAATCGCTGCGCAAAAATTGTGCAAAAGATTATGAATTATGATGTGGATCGGACAGACAAGCCGACCCAAAGCCGTACTGAATCGAACCGAACCGAACCGGACGAACCTGATGTACAAAAGGTGAAGACAAATTAGGTAGCTTACATCATGCATTTGGCCACGAGCTAGTATGAGCTTTGAATCTGACCAAAAAACACAACAAAAACGAAAACAAACACAGGCCCAGAGGCCTGCAATTAAGAATTTTGGAAGTGTTTTTTTGCGGGTGGGCGATCGGTTTGGGGTTTCACTTAAGAAAAAACAAAAAACAGAAAACAAAAACCAACTATTTAGCCTCAAGTCAGTTACTCATTAAGCTCTTCGGGTCTACTGCGAAGAAAAATTGAACTGAACAGAAGTGAAGTCAACAGAGAACAAGCAAGAGTGCTCAGGTCGGGTATGTTCGACCAGAAGTTACCCTGGCAAACATGACAGCTTCGCTCACTCTCTGTCTCTCTTCGAACTCTTAGGACCTCTCTCTGTGATTCTCATGCCCCTAGCTTAATTATTGTTTATTGTTTATTTGAGTTTATTGTCCGATCTTTATGCAATTTTCAGCTCTTAAATATGGCAGCAAAATGTGCGTAAGTGCCAAAGCGCAAGTGACGGGGTATTTTTTTTTAACTCTGCGCAAATGGGCGGTAATTATAAAAAAATTATAAATATGCATAAAACTCTGTGGTGTAATTAAAACCACATGGATGCACACCCGCAAGTATAAAAAATTAGCGAAAAACCAGAAAGAAAGAAAGGGTTTCTGTATACTATTCGATCGGCATAAAACTCATTTTCAATGATCTTTGAGGAGTGTTTCACGCTTTTCGCAAAATCCACCCCGTTTATGTACAGATAGATAGATATCGATACATATAGATAGATAGAGCCGTGTTTAATTTGGTGTATTTAGGCCATATACTAGTCTCAAAATCGATATTTATCAATTGACTATGATAAATGTTTGAATTTCAAATCTTTCGAGAACGAACGACGCGTTCGATGAGACTATTCTAGTCTTGTACATGTACATGTGTATATATACTTATGTATATACATATATATACTTATGTATATACACATATATATATATGTAACAAATGGCGTCAAATTTGTTTCTTGGCCGCGTTATGATACCCTACATACCCTTGTTCATGGTAAGAAAACAAAACTTGTCAAAAGTCTCACAAGCGACGCACGCCGGAACCCAGTCACATTGAAAGACAGCAGTAACAGCAACAACAACAACAACAACAACAACAACAACAACAACAACAACAACAACAACAACAACAATAGAAACTTTGAAATCGTAAACGTTAACTAAGAATCATTATGTCAATGTCATCTCGTGCTGTTGTTGTTGTTGTTGTTAGTTTGCCAAGTTTGTGATGCGGGTCTTTTGGTTGTATCTCCCTCTAACTCTAAGCCCCCCTCTCTCTCTCCCCCTCTCTCTCTCTCTCTCTCTCTGTCACTCGCCTGGGTGTATTTATCTAATTTGTTGTGTGTTGTCTGAATTACCTCATATTTTTTTAATGGCCAACACACAAACGCCTCAAACGCCGCGCTGCACTTCACACTTGGCACAACACACAACACATTGTTGTGCCAGTGTGTGTGTGTGTGTGTGTGTGTGTGTGTGTGTGAATGTGTGTGAGTGTGTTTGTTGTGCTTGCTTCACTTCAAAGCCAACTTCCATTCTATTCTTGGAGATTTTGCAATCTAAAGTTTCATTCAGCTTATTGTTGTGCCTCGGCACGACATGTGTGTGTGTGTGTGCGTGTGTGTATTGTCTGTGTGTGCTCATTTTTCATAGTTTTGCCAATTTTCCGGCATCTTGTGAATGTCAAGTGCAGCCCTGACTGGCAACAACAACAACAACAACAACTTAAAACCAAGCTGACCAACAACATGAGATCTTGTTCGCAAGTCAAGAGCACTTGAGTTTTCTATAGGCTCATTTCTTAGGGTTTTTTTCTTTCTTCTGTTGTTCTTCGTCCTCGTCTTCTTTTTCTTCATCTTCTTCTTCTGTGAGCTCGCAAGACCCCAGAGATGTCTATGGCATTTCGGCCAATCCATCAAAAGCCATTTGAATCGATGCCGCCCAACACCTTTGCTGGATAAGTGTTTAACATAAGCTAAATGGGTTTCAATGGTCTCAAGGATTTTTGTTTAAGTCTCTATTGATGATCCTTTAGATGTATATACCCTGTGATCATTGGGCGTTAAGGGTTTATATTTTTTTTTGAAAATGTGCCCCTCCAACACTTTGCTCTCGCAAACTACAAGAGCTAGGAACTTTTTGCAGAACGAGCTTATAGTTTCTATTCGATTCTATTTTTTCATTTTCAAAATATCGATAAATATCGATTTTGATGATTTCTGAACATAACTCAACATATTCAAAGAGCTGGAGACAGCAAAGTTGTTATGTTTGTCGGTTTTTCATTGAGTAGAGATTCATCATCTTAAGAAATGTTAAGAACTCGTTAAGCTAGATGTTTGCGCCTTGGTATAGGCACAAACAATGTTGCCATATTTAAGTCGTGAACATATCATAAAGATCGGACTATAAGCTCCGAAGTTACTCAAGAGCGCATTGATCATAGATAGAGAGGAAGCACAGCCTCCGGCTAAAGTTTGCATGTATGTATGCATGTATGCATGTATGCATGTATGCATGTATGTCTGTCTGTATGTTTGCATGTATGTCTGTCTGTATGTATGTATGTATGTATGTATGTATGCATGTATGTATGTATGTATGTATGTATGTATGTATGTATGTATGTATGTATGTATGTATGTATGTATGCATGTATGCATGTTTGTACATATGTATGTATGTATGTATGTATATATGTATGTATGTAAGTAAGTATGTATGTATGTATGTATGTATGTATGTATGTATATTATGTATGTATGTGTGTATGTATGTATGTATGTATGTATGTATGTATGTATGTATGTATGTATGTATGTATGTATGTATGTATGAGGAGGACGGTGCGAATGAGTGTGACGCCAGCTCAGCGTTGAGCTTAGGGTATCTGCTAGTCGTACACGCCCGGCTGGCGGCTTGTTCCATCATATTCGATTTTAAGATGTGGCTTGTTTTGTGTGTGGTTTTTATGCTCCCAAAGCGACAGCCGGGCGGACTGACAACCGAACTTGGGTGCGTGTTCGTCGTCGCCTTCGTGTATTTCATTTTATTATTTTATTTTGTTGCTGTTTGCATGTTGGGGCCATAAAAGTGAAGCGTGCGGCTGCCAACCAACTGGCTAACGTGTGCCACGCCCACTTAGCCCAGTTTTATGGGCAGTTTAATGTGCTTTTGGGCGTCTTTAACACGGAAGCTACAGCTAAATGCTGTGTACTATGGGCATGAAACCTGAATCTTTGCGGCATAATTTAAGAAGAGGCCATTTTTTTTGAATACATTAAAGTTTTTTTCAACTTGGTGGCAACACTGCTTAAATGGCAGCACTTGAACCTCTGCTGATTGGGCAAAGAAATTTTCGATTGCGCTGAAAATTCTCCTGAAATATCTGTTGGAATTTCTGTTATTATGGCTTTAATGTAAAATATATACAAAACTGATTTTAATTGCATTCAATATTTGTATAAGAATTATTTTATTTTTTCTCGAATTCGAACTGGAACTTTTGCCCACAGTCCCGTGGCACTCGGTTAATTGAGCCAATGCTGTCGTTCATTTGCATATGCACGATTTGTAGATAGAGCATTTCATTTATGCATTTATGGGTCTCTTTTTTTATTGGAATGGGAAGGGCTTCAAATTGGATTTGCATATGGGGCATATCGATACAGCTAACTGATTTTTTTGTCGCACTTTCCAATTTACAAATCGTTGCCGAATATCGGACATCAAATATCAAAAAAAATCTTTACGATCTTTTTTAATAACATTTATTTTATTTGCTTTTAATGGGTGTCTCCTGGCCGAAACATAAGGCTTCTTGTATTATAATTAATGAACACCTTAAAGCTTAGCCTCTTTTGAAAGATTTTTATTGTGAACACAACAATTTTAGGGCTTGGTTTCTCTTTAGGCAATTGGGTTTGATCAGGATTCAGTTTACAGTGAAACATCAATTGGAACTTGTGCTTAGCCGGCCTTAACCTTTACCCTAACCGAACCGAGCCAGGTTCGATATGAAAACTAATGCGAAATATAATGAACCAAGGTTCAAGATTACGCGGATTCATAAATCGAATCTAAATGAACCAGTGCGAAAAGGAACCGATGGAATGTATTATATTAATATGAGTTCTAAAAAGTTTTGATTAATTAACTCCTCAAGATAAAGAAACATAGGGTCTTAGGACTTCAATTTGTTCTACGCTTGGTTTAACTATCGAATATAAGGAAACTGAATATAATAATTATCATTCGATACTTTATAATGTATGAGTTTAAGTTGTCTCCCATAAATAGCTAGCTATTTAAGCTGTTCAACATATGTTAGCTAGAGCCGCATTTCTGTTAAAGAGTTGCTGTTAATATGCATGGAGATAACAGAGGTGCATAGAGATAATAGATTTATTAACACAAATCATATTTTTGTGGAGCATATGTTAGAGTTAGAGCTGGTTGCGAGTTATCTTGTTTCGGCCTTATGTCGCAGTACGTGGTAAGTAGAATAGATAGATGGGTGCTTATATCCAATACCTAATCGTTGGTCGTATCAATCAGGCCACAAGGCAAACAACAATTGGTTTTTGAATCAAATGTAAACAGTAAAACGAGGCAAATGCTCATGGCTTTTCCTTATCTTATCTAACGTATTTGGTAAGCCAGACCATGCTTCGCCCTCTCTCAGTATATGTCTACGTGCACTTTCCCATATGGTTACATCCAAGTGCGACGTGTGGTAGATCACAACCACACAAAAGAAAAGCATTGAGAAAATGTTGGGGAATACGCTCAAGCCATTTGTCTATGGCCTGTTTATTGAGTTTGCCCCCTTCACCCAGGTAACACTCCCCACCTGTCCACTTTTCCAGCGCACTCCATAAACGTCTGCGCCGTGAAGACAATAAATATCAGAGAAACAAGTATCTATATTGGCTCTGTCTAGGTATTTTAGCTTACCCAATCTATTTGTTCAGTTTACCGTCCCACTTGGCCTATGTCTATCTATAAAGTTGTCTGATCTCTAACTGAATTGTCAGGGCGTTTTGATATCTTGTAAAGGGCAGCATGATTTTCTAACCAGTTATGTAACGCATGGAGGAAGACAACACCTATCCCATAAGGTATATATATATATTCTTGATTATAATCAATCGAAGCTATGCAGATCGAAGCACTATATCTTATGGCTGTTATGTGCAGGGGTCGAAAATTGTGTTTACTTTTTCAGAATATCTTGACCAGACTTTACATTGACAAGCTCTTCAATATCTACCTACTATATTATGTAGTTCAATAGGAAGAATCGCTTTTGAAAATTAAGCTTCCTCTCATTTTTCATATTATTGCTTCACTAATCTTCCAACTTCTTATATCAAAAAGCTGCTAAGGGGTATTTTGTGTTCGGCATGTCTTAGACGGTCGCTCTTGCTTGTTTTTTATTATGTTTACACTAATCGTGATATCTGGGCATTGGTTGGGGGAGATTTGGATGCTGCTTAAACCGTTGAAAGCAGTTTTTCTCTCTTTTTTTTTTTTTTTAGCAATTAGCACGCTTTCAGCACACACCACAAGCACACGATTTGGGCCAAGGTTAGTGGCCCAGCCCAAAGCGAATCCACACCCAGACCCAGCAGCATCTGCATCTATTGATTGTGTTGGGTGTGCGAGTGTGCGAGAGTGTGTGTGTGTGTGTGTGTGTGTGTATTTAAGGGCGTGATTCTTGCACTATTTGTAAACAGACTCCACTTGAGGCATCTGTCGATTCTTCGCCTCGCGATCATCAATCGTCAATCGTCGCACGGCGTCGTTGAGGCACTTCCATTATGGGCTAGGCCAATGCATATGCAGTAATTGAGTGCTGCGATCAGCGCGACCAGCTGGAGAGCAGTTTCTAAAAAAGAGCTGAGAAAATAAACTAGGCTAAGATGCCCCTCAGCTAGCACAGTGTGTGTGGAGGGGGGCATATAGTGTGGAGTGGATGCAAGTTGGATCGTTAATTGCGATCGCTCTGAACTAGGACAACGATCGTGGCTAGACCAAGCAATATTAAAGCTAATAAGGTAGATCGGGATCGATCACTGATCACTCACTGATCGCTGCTTGATCAAATAATCAAGTCAATTCTAATGCTCATGCATTGATCAGCTGTGATTTCGCATTTCGTTAGAGCTCATTTGATCGCTGTGACTAGACACTTTTCTTTATAACACCAGACACAGCTAATTGATATATACAGTGTCATAAGCTGATTGAAAGATCGATTAATATGATCACAAAGTAGTTGATTGGCTATACCCAAAATCGACACATTGATATATAAGATCACGATCAGTTTATGATCAAATAGTATGTAAGAAAGCCAAGTCTGTAAGGTCTTTGAACTGATTTTACGGGCACTTACGGATCGATAACTACCGAACTATTTATCGATCAATTAACTAGGTAATATTTACCTCAAGACAACAATTCGATATGCAATTATGTTTCAATTCTTGAACATTTTACCCACTTGTTGACCAGATCAGCGATCAGTTTAATTGCCGGTCCTTCTAGCCTCTCGAGCTTATTCAAAGTCGAAAATCGATAAAAATCGAAGCCCATAAGAGCTAGAGATGATTAGGTTGTATCGTATTTTTGGAGACTACAGGGATACAATATATTACACTTCACTTGATTCTTGTCCTTCTGTCTGTACACCTTATGTAAAGCCATGAACTTTCATAAGGATCAGACAAGGAGCACCAGAGTAAATGGGGAATGCATTGGCCCCATATAGCATTGGGCTAAGGATGGAAGGGTTCAGGCTTAGGTTCAGCTGTTCTTCAGCCAAATTTAATTTGGCTTAAAGCTTGATAATCTTGCTTGATAGCTTAAAGGCTCCTTTACTGAAGATTTGCCTGAGCTAAAGTCGAATGCAAGCACAATCTCTTCTTAGCGCCCCTTGGAGCTACCCTCCTTTGTGCAGCTCCTCCCGTGGAGGAGGAGGAGGCGTGTTTATTGTGGCTCAATGGGAAATTGCATTTGTTTTGGCTCGCAACGAACCCCTAATTGAGGAAGTTATGTGGCTAGAGGGATGTCAATTGCTGCCTTTCACCTTGTCTCTCCCCCCTCTCTCTCTTACTCTCTCTCTGTCCCTTCCTTTGGAATTCATAGCTACCCCTAAATCCTGCCCTTCCCCCAAGAATCCTATGTGAATTGCAATTCAAAGCACGCATTTACTTTGCGTGTGCATACCTTATATATAGAGTTGAAGTATCTGCAGCTGTAGCTGCCCCCCCACCCGCTCTCACCATCGTGCCCCACCCTTGTTGCTTTCATCTTTTGTATGCTGCGTCGCGATTCTGCTGCTTCTTTCACTTTCCTTCAGCTCAGTTCGGTGCGACGCAATATGGAATGGAATGGTAGGGCAAGATTATGGTATGCTATGCCATGGATACGGCATGGTATGGTCTGGTATGGTATGCTCGGGTCGGGTCTGGTCTGGTCTGGTCTGGTCTGGTCTGCTTGGCCTGCCTGGCCTGGCCTGGTATGATATGGTTCCGTTCTTTTCTGTTCTCGGTTATTCTCTGTTTTGCTGTGACGTTAATTAGAACGATGCAACATGCGTGGCTGCTGCTGTGGATCGCTTGCGGGGGCATTCACCAATGGGTTGGACAGCACGGAGAGCCAAGAGGGAGATGCTGACTGCATACTGGGGAGTGCGCCATGCCCGACTGTTGGATTAACAGCACACGTGTCCGCATCGCAGCGCTTATTTATTACCTTTCAGCACCGCCAAAAAATAGAAGAAGAACAAGCACAAAATTCTTTGCTTTAATTTTTATGATTTTCACAAAACGAAAAGGGAAAACAAGAGTGCTCTAGATGGAGGGATAACGGCTGTGAGATACCCTCTATACCAAATACACAAGACTTTGGCTAGTGCCAAGCATAGGCTGGAAATAGATATATATCGATTAAGATAAGTGCTGCGAATTATCGATAAATTTATAATAAATTGGATAAAAGAATCTATAAGTTAAAACAGGCCCTAACAATTTTCAAGTTATGCTCAATCGATATTTATCGACAAAGAAAAATGCAGAGACTTATCAAAACTCGGTTGTAAATTTAATCTACTTGAGTTTTTAGGGAACCCTAATGCAATTCCCTAGCTTCTATCAACTCTGAGATATGCTTAACAAGCCGAGGCTATAAATCGATATTTATCGATAAAAAATGAAGGTATTTATCGGCATTTGTGGCAACATAAATGCGAGTCTCTAGCTTCTATCTTCTCCGACATATGCTTAACAAGCCGAGGATATTCAACGATATTTATCGACAAAGAAAAAAGTGGGAATTTATCGATATATAAATAATAATTCGCTTGCGCGAACTTTAGCATAATGTTCATGGTTAAATTGAAGCTACTTCATGTAAGATATACGATATATATCGATTTTGATAAAATGCATGTGATATTGCAAGAGAAACCTTTGAGCAATTATTAAGAATTTCAACCTATTCCACATATTCGGTTTTGTTCAGGTCCAATTGGTACAGGGGTGTACGAAAAAATATGCTTCTATTCCATGGGAATTCTTCAGCGCTTTGCTGGCAAAACTTTGTTAAAAGGTGACATTTTTATGGCCAACCCCAACGGCAGGGCGGAAAATGTGAAATCACTTTGCTGGAAAATTTATTTCCAAGCCAAGCCAAGCCAAGCCAAACCGACAACCCGACCAAATCCAACCCGGACCCATTGAAGTGCTCGGCCATCTGTGTAGTCTAGTGTCCCATTGCAATCGCTGTCGACGTCGCCATCGCCGTCGTAATTCCAATTTCAATTCCAATTGCGATTGCATTTATTTCATTTATGCCACTTGCCACACAGTTGCCAATGCCTCGGATTGGGGTAGCTCACTTTAATATATATACTGGCATGCCTTCCCTCTCGTCGTAATACCCATATATTACACATTATTCCATTCCATTTGCCGGATATTGCCATTTAGGCTACACTAGCTCAATTCTTAAGGAGTTACAACTTGGGGCTTAGCTCAGGCTTACATTTCTTGTCTTCAGCTTGTTTTACCTATTATCAAAATCATAATCATCATCATTAACATTAACATTAACATTAACATAATCATTATTATTTCGCTTTGACATTGATTGATTGTGTCTCTTGGTCCATGATCTACTTATTAGCTTATAAGTTGTTTAAAATTTTCATGATCTTCGATTTCGATGCGATCTTAACTCTCGGTTAGCTCAGTTAAACTTGTGTGGAGCCTCATATAGGTTGAATTGTTTTTATGTAATCTATAAAGCTGTGTTCAAAACTTCTCTTGGAAGTGCATGCTGCTTTCTAGAAAATATTAAGTATAGAGGAGATCGTGTAATATATACCAATAACTTTTAGATTCCTTCAAAATTAGAACTCATTTCTTATGGTATAGTCTTGTGTCTTGGTATGCATAAGCTTCCTCAAGATCGGACCATAAGCACCCAAGTTATTCAGGAGCGCATTTCTAATAGTGTGGGGCTAAGCACAATGTTTTTCTCTGTCAGAAGAGACCTCGTACGGCAGCTCGTGGGTGGCTCAGCTTAACAGGCAGTCGGGCACTTCCGATTTGATCCCCCCTGACGGGTTGGGTACGGGTTCTGGGCTGCCCCCCTTCCCCTGCCTCTCGCTGAGGGCTTCTGGTTGATTGAATGCGAGGTTCTAGGCTCAAGCAGTCATTGGACTTCATTTCGATTTCAAGCTGATGTCCAAAAGATTATTTAAACATCTGCAACTGAATAACGCATTCAGCCCCCCCCTTCCTGCACTCCACACACTCAGTCTCTGTCAACAGCTTGTTACCGTTAGACAGAAAACTAAAATTGACTTGTCAAGGCATCAGGCAACAGCCCAGACGCCGATACAGATACAGATACAGATGCCCAGACGCCCATTTCCATGTCTGTCGTATCTGCAACTCAGCATCTACACATGTGTGAGTGCCTGTGTGTGCGCCTGTGTGTGTGTGTGTGTGTGTGTGTGTGTGTGTGTGTGTGTGCGTGTGTGGCCGAGTCGATGGCCCTGAATGCAAAGTGGCATTTGGCTTAAATCATTTGAAAAGTTTAATTTAGTGACTAAAACTTGTCGTGGTGCGTTTTTTATTTGTTATTTATTTTTCTTGTTGCTTTGCATTAATTAACGACACCAACAGCAACAGTCCACAAAGGGAATGGCTAGCAGATACCCTGTCTCTCGTTCTCGACTGCAGTACGTAGGCCCTCTTAATGGGCTTTTAGTAAAGGCAAAGTATCCAAGTGAAATATACCTGATCTGCTCACAGCATACCAATATCAATATCTCTAGCTCTTATAATCTTCGAGTTCGGAAAAAGATATTTATCGATTTGGTTGAAACAAAAAACCCATCAACATTACACATAAATTAAAAATACCAATCGACGGAGACTAGGTACAAGATTTGGACTCTCAGGCATATATAAAAAGTGTCTGCAACTCGATATTTATTGATTTTAGTAAAATGTTGAGATTGATCGAATCGATATTTATCGATCTCAGTAAAATGCCAGCATTGATCGATAATTAAATTATACAATTCCTAATAGAACGTGAATATCAAAATTGATATCTGTATATTTTGTAAGCTGTGAGAAAGTGTCAAAGAAAAGAAAGCTGTGAATTGATTTTTATCGATTTTGGTAAAATGCTGTGATTGATCGATAATTTTATGGTAAAAATTCTCAATAGAACGCAAATACCATGCTTGATATCTAGCCAAGCTCCGAGATATTGTCTATGATTTATTCGCATTGCAACAAATACATTTGCAAGACTTCATTATACCCTGTTAACCACACTCAATATGGGTGCAGGGTATAGCTACACGAGCGAGTGGACAATCTGGTCGATCGGTAATGGCTGTTGCTGGTTTATACCTAATGTGGGATATATGCTTATATATATATATATGTATATATGTATGTATGTATGTATGTTTATATGTATGTGTGCAATGCTCATGTGTGTAGATTTGTTTAATTATGGTGACATATGTTGAGTGCGCACGCCCCCGCCCCCGCCCCCGGACGACCCCAGGTGGCACGCCTGCTGCTGTTGTATCTGTAAGTTTCGTTTAGTATCTGCTCGCATGTGGCATGTGGCATGTTGCATGTGTGCCAGTGGCAGCCTCATTAGTTGCAGCAACTAGCCAACTATGCGTCTGGCCATAAGATACACAATTTAGATACACGCAAAACAAACGTGCGGCGGCGACGGCGGCGGCTTGGCTTTTGCGCATGCGCAGCTAAGAACAACAACAACAACCAAAACAACAACAACAACAATTGCCGCCAATGTCGCAGTTGCAACTAAAACAAATCGGTAGCCAAATGCCTTTGACAAATGCCGACGACAACGCCCCCGTTCGCTGTCACGCCCCCAGACTCGGATTCGTTTCAAGTTGCAAAAGCAAGACTTAAAGTGCATTAAGCACACACACACACACACACACACACACACATGCTGCACACACTGCACACACTCATTTATGTTGTTATCAATATAAAATGCAAGCATTTTATTTACTTTTTGCGTTCGCGCATAAAATTTGCATAAATAATTTCACACAGCGCAAATAACAACAAAGTGACTGCTGGAAAGGTGATGGGGGGGGAGGGGGGAGGGGGTGTGGTGCTGGTGTGTTTTAATAGATAGGGGGGAGCTTCATAGATCATGAGGATGAGGATCCGGCTATGGAAAGTGCATTAAATGTCTTCATTTGTTGTTGTTTAAAATATATGGAAAATGAGAGAAAGAGATGCGAGAGAGAGGGAGGAGAAAAGAGGGAGAGAGAGAGGGGGAGGGAGCAAAAGAGAGAGATAGAAAGAAAGAGAGACAAAAGGTTGAGAGAAAGAGAGTGAGAAAGAAGGAGAGATATTGGGAATAGAGGGAGAGAGAAATATGAAGTACGAGGGAGACAGCAAGAGAAAGAGATTGAGAGACAGAGAGAGAGAGAGAGAGAGAGATGGAGAAAGAAAAAGAGAGAGAGAGATAGAGTGAGAAAGAGAGAGCGAGATAGAAAGACATAGTGAGACAGGCACTTCTAAGCCTTAAGCAGATAAAAACATAAAATATTCGGCATGTATCCATTGAACGATATTATTTAAGGCGTAAACTATCGTTCATCGTATGCCACAATCGATATCGATCGATAGGTCTATCGCTTGGCTTGGCATTTCCGCAACGTCTTTTCAAACCAATTCGCATGCACAACGCGCCGCTCCAGAGTTGTTTGCCATATTTGCCAACGCCCCAAGTCCAGCGTCCACTGCATTATATATCAACCATATATCTATATATATATATATATATATATATATGTATAAATGTATATAATATGTGTACATAACATATATTATCATATTGTTCCGTCATATTTCACCGACAATTGCCGCGGCGATCGGCCTGATGACAGTCGAGGTGACAGGCAGACGCTGCCAGGCGCCAATTGCATTAAATTGTTCGCATTGCAGCAGCTGCTTGGAAGGGGGGAGGGCGGCGGCTGGTAGCAAGGGAAAGGATGGACAGAAGGTTGCGATCGAGGGGGCTCGGAGGGGTTGCTGGTGTTAATACGAGCAACCGGGTGCCCCCAGCGAGGCGATTAATTGCCGGGCACTGCGCATAGATAAATATTAATGGGAACGACGATGACTATTCCACCCCACCGAGTGGCACACAAACACACACTCACACACACACACACTCACACACACACACTCGACACACACACACAATGTAACGAATTGGCCAAACGAATTGCGCATGCGATAAATTACAAAGGAATTTGCCATGCCCAACGTGCCGAAAATGAGGCGTAACGAGGCGCTAAGCCAAGTTGATTTTTTCGTAAATATCCGATTATGTTCGGCATTAGAAATATATATATATATATAGTTGTAGCTGGCTTCTATAGCTTTAAGTAACACTGATATGTGTATACTCTGCCAGAGGGCATTCCAATTTTGTCTTCAAATGTGTGACGCACAGAAGAAGACAAAGCCCATGCCAAAAATGATATATGTATATATATATTCTCGATCAGCGTCGAGCACCGAGTCAATATAACCATGTACCTCTACCCAAACTCTCAGCTTTAAAGTTCTGTGCGTTCATAAAAGAAAATATATATGTGATGTTTTTATCGATCGTGATCGTGTTTTGATCTATATCTAGATCTTTGAATTATAAATACATATTTTTTGTTGGAAATTTCCCTGTTTAATGTCCTATAAACAGTTTCTTGAGTGCAAAGCATTTTATAATTCTATATAACTTAACTATAACTAATCGATAACCAATCGATAACTCATCGATAACTAATCGATCTCGGAACCTTCAAGAGATAGCGACTGGACATTTTGAACATATATCCTCCTAGTGCCCGTGCGTTACGAGTTTATTTCCGATACTCGATAATTTGCCCCGTCCGCAAGCAATCGATAAAACTCGATAAAGACATCCTGTTCGCTTAGGTTTAAGGAGTCAATTTTGACATGTATCTCGAATGGTAAAAACAGATCAATTATCTTTCATTTATGGCTAGGGATAAGCCCCTTTAGTAGAAGAAGAGGGTTCAGGGTATACCCCTTAACTTGTTTATTAATGCTATTTGGTTTCATATAGACATTTCCTTGAAGATATACCGAACATATTTTTAGGCCCTCTTCTATACCTAAGTATATCCAGATCATATTGATGGCATCTCGATGATGGCATGTTCCAGCCCGATTGCCCAAAGTCAAACCAAATGAATTTTCTATGCGTGCAACATTATCGGAAAGCCTTCGACATGATTTAATTGCCAGTTCCATGTCGGCCAAACTATCCAATTTTTTTTTTTGGTTAAATGGCGTTGACCAACATTTGATGACCTGCTGGCTTTTCATGTTTCTTGCGTTTTGCGTTTACGAATTTGATTTCGATTTCGAATTCGAATTAAATGTGGATGCGCATGTGAATTTGGGTTTTCGTTTTCGTTTTCCACACAAGTTCATTATAATGCTGTTGGCATGTTTATTATGTTGATTATGTTTTATGTGGTGCTCTTGTGGGACTCGCTCGCTTTTGACATTTTTTACTCCATACCCTGCAACCATTGAAAATGGTTTAAAGAAGGGCATGATAGTTTACATTCGGCATGACGAGCCGAGTTGATCGTACGCCCGTCCGGCTCTGTATGAACACCTCAATCTCGGCTACTTTAGAAGTTGGAGACTTGAAATTTGAAAAATAGATTCCGGCATATCATATGCAGCTTAAGCGCGTTATTATTCTAAGTAGCTATCGATTTCGATAGAGACAAACTGGAAGACTTTAGATACACGAAACTTGGTGTGAAGACTCTCGTATAACATATTCATATCATATAACGTTCACTTTTGGGAATACTTCACCTTGTTCTTCCCAAAATTGAAAAAGTTGAGCATAGAAAAAGTATCGCAAGTCTCGGCACAGGGTATCTACTAGTCGGGCCAGCGCACTTATACGCTCATTTTATTGCCCTCCCCAGAAACCCAAATCAAATGAAGTGCGTGCGCTTGGGCTTGAGTTTGGGCCTGACTTTGGCTCTGACTTTGGGTCTGGGTCTGGGTAATCGTCAACCGAAGCGTCAACTAGGCGCTGTCTAGGCCATTTGCGCGCTTGGCCTGGTCATTGGTCATTTGACATGCCATTGGCTTGGCATTCACACTGTTTGATTGCCCGATCATTATCCCAAATGATGTTATGTGGACTGGGCTAATGATTGAAGATGATGTCGCTGGCCGTTTTGCTCGACTCGTTGCTGTCCTCCAATTCTTGGCACGATCTTGAAACTCGATCGGTTGGCCCTTTTTTCTATTTTTTCTATTTTTTTTATGTAATTGCCCACAAGAGCCATAAATTAATTACTAAAACGGTTTCCCCCGCTCCTCCTCCTCTACAGCGGGCCTCTTTAAACAACTGCCCAGAAAATCGAAAGTTAATTTTTATTTAATTTACGATCAGTTGAGTGCGCACCACTTGCCCCACTGTGTGTGTGTCCCCTAAGGTCGATCGGTTCGAGATCTCAGTGCGAGCCCTGGCTCCCTCTCTCAGTCTCTCTCTCTCTCCCTCTCTGGCTCTCTCTATATTTGTGTCTCGAACGCTTTGTTTATTTTGCTTGCCAAATTGAAAAGCTACTAACAAGAAAAGACGAGCACACAAATTAATTGTTTTAAAGCGACACACAAACATATCAAACGTCCAGACATTGAAGACCTTCAATGTTCGCTGTTTTCCAAGGTTTACCGTCTGTGGGAACATGTTGCCACAAATTATAGAGAAGAGCCGCAACTATTTCCTGTCAAGCGCGGGTCGCATTTGAGGGCTGATGCAGTCTCTCTTAAAAAGCCGATCGTAGCTTGATCTAGCTAAAATACTAACTTGTGCGCATTATTAACAACTTTCTCGTTGTTGGAGTTGACTTTATGCACAGTCCCGATCGTCAGATTTTATCTATATATTCTGTTAGAATTCTTAGTGAAATAACAGAATGCTTTTTAGCTCAAGTCTCTGATAAGCGATCGATTTAACCTGATTTAGACATTCAGTCTATGTTGTCTCTGCTGTCTCTTACAAGAATCGATCGGTTCCATCTGCAGCAAACTTTCGCTCGAAACCTTAACTCATTGCGAATTTGAACGCGTCAAGCGACAAACATTAACGAGCTGAACAAAATCGTTTAACCCACTTTTGACAGGCAACTTCTTATGGCCTGAAAACAATGCAAATATAACATACATAATAAGTGGATGAATAATAGTCTCTCCCAAAATTGAGAGCTCATTTTGGAGGCAAAGCCTTGCGCTTTGGTATGTGCACACATTTAAGTGTGAGACTCAAGTCCTGATATGGATCATAAGAATTGGACAATAGGCACCGAAGCTTTTTGGGAACGCATTTCAAAATTCAGCTGAAGCATACACCGTGATACAGTTGAATTAACTTTGACATTAGAATATTTATGGAATGGAATTATGTGTGGATATAGCGTCTTTAATATAGTATTATGCAAGCGATCTATAAAGGATATATAAAGTGCGATCGTTAGCCTTCGTTCGCTGATGAGCTTCATCTATTACCCCAATACCTAATTACCCAATATATCATCTTTCCGCACGTGTTGAGCTGTGGAGCTGCCTCTCATCCATTAGCTGTTCCTTGGCTGTTTCTGCAAGTGTCGATCATTGTCTGAAAATTTGTGTGTGTGAAAGATCAAATCGTTTTCAATTAGGCCAAGAGGTCGAACTGTGGTTTCTTATAGGGTAATCAGAGGCTAATCAACATTTGTTATTAGGATGTATGTTGCATGGAACTAGACCCCGTAAAATATATATATTCTTGATCAGGGAAAGCACGCGAGACATGTTGCAGACACAGTCTTTTCGCTCGTTTTGAAGTTAACTTCTCTGTCTGAATCAGCCGAACCATATCTTTACTATATTGGCTGACTATATATGCTTGTGTTCCTTAAGATATCTTAGCCAATTAAACATCGGGCTTCTATATAGTATAATGCAAAACTTATCTCTTTCCAAAGCTATCTTGAGCTTCACACTTCCCTGCAGCTAATTCTCTTTAAGGGTATTAAATTGTCGGCGTGCGTATTCGTTTTTTTTTTTTTTCGTTTTTACCTGCCAGTTACCTAGAGGTGGCGGCTTTCAAAGGGGGTGGGCACGGGCACGGGCTGGGTAGTAGAGCATCTAAAAGCGGCAGCAGCCAAGCAAACAACCACAACGACATCAACAACAACAACAATATTAGTGCGCGTAATAATGATGATCAATGAAACTAATAAACAACAACAATCGACAACCGACAGCAGCAACAACAGCAACAACAACAACGCCAACACTCATGCCGGAAATTGTAGAACGTGTTTATGCCACATTTTCAAGTTGTTGAGCCACGCACAGACAATGCGTCAGAGCGTCGGCCCGAGACATGCGTGCCAAACAGATACAGATACAAATGTATCTACAAATGCAGATATATATGTACACATATATATACATATGTGCCTATATATATAGATGCACAGCTACAGATGCATCCATAAAATCCCACTGCGGATGCAGTTTGCACAGTAGCCAACAACAACAACAACAACAACAACGCAACAACAACAACAACTACAACAGCAACAACAACAACAACAACAGTAACAACAACAACAACAAGCAACCTTTTGAGTAACAATACGCATGCCTCAAAGTGGCATGCAACGCGTTGGGCGTTAAGGAAATTTCTGATAGTCGCCGTTGCGTTGGCATTTCGAATGCCCTACACGAGGCGAGAGAGAGAGAGAGAGCGAGGGAGAGAGGGAGAGAGAATGGGAGAGTGTGTGTAATCGCAAATTGTGTACTACGATAAACGATAAACGTTTGCAAATGCCCCTTTTTCAGCACGTGCCCATCTGCATTGGCATGCTAAAAGATACAAAGATACAAATTGTATCTTTGTATCTGCGATTGCGCATCGCACAGTGCAGCTAACTTGTTAAGCCCGAACCCATTGAAAATGACTAAAGAGAGGGTATCATCGCGAGCCGTCGATCAAGAGACGAGAAATTTCAAATATATAAAGCTAAGGTAGAAGAAGATGATCATTTTTTTGGCCAATATCTCCTGCTACTTACATAATATCGATAAATATCGAGTTTGAGACTTGTTTGAAGATTCAGATATATTAAAACTTTTCTCCTTCAGTATAGACAGCTTTAGATAACTTCACTTTTCGTATGCCTCCCCACCTACTGCCACCCAGAATTAGTAATAAATGCATTTCAAAAGTTAGAGCATTGCGCTTTGGTTTGGGCTGCAAACATCCAAGTTCAGCAAGAAAGCATTGCCAATATCTTGAAGGAAGAGGAAGCACAGCCGCTAAGCAAATGCTTTTTGAGGTTTTTGTTGTATAGAAGGAGACTTGAAAATTTGTCTTGGCAGGGTATCTTCTAGTCAGAGCACACTTACTTGTTGTTGTCGCTGTTATTTGGATCCTCCAACGTGCGAAACACACACACACACACTCGCACACACACACACACACACACACACGCACACACTCGTTTCGCTCACGCATTGACGCGCACGCTGAGCTCCATTCATAAATTCTTCATTCAGATTTGGTCGGTTCGCTCGTTCGGTCTGCAGATCACGTGCGTGCTATCAACTTGGCCAAGCAGTGGGCAGCTGGGGGAAGCCAACTAACCGGGTGCGATGGGGCTTATGTTGGCTAAGCGAGGAGGTTGGCGGGAGGGGGGTAGCGACTGGCCAGGGGGTATACCTAACGAAACGTGTGCGCCCAACCACGTTGGGCAGTTGATTGACCCGTTTCGCTGCCAACTGTTAATGCACTTATTCAGATATTTATGACTCTAAATGCGCACACAAGTATACCTCTAGATGTATATATATATATATATATACATATATATGCATGTATATATCACGAGTTGTCAAACACAGGGCATGGCCGCCCCCATCTGCAGCGACAAGTCGTGCCGCACTTTGAGCTGCATTCGAATTAGTTTTCCGGTTGATATCCATGCATCAATTGGATTGATCGTCTTTCGCGTGCGTGCTGCATATTAAATATCCACTATAATTCCTACATATACATCTATATAAAAATATATATATATATATATATTACAGTTACAAATAATTGAATTTCTTTTTTATTTGCAGGTGTGTTTTTTATGCGTCGCGCGGCAGGCGAAGCAGAAGAGGCGACATGCGCAACAAGTGCAACTGCCAATGCAACCAGTTACAATGTAAGCAACAATTCGAAAATCAATTACAATTAGTTTCTCTATTTATCGATTTGTTATCAATAAGTTATCGATTTGTTTTACAAAAACTTGCAGTTCGCTTATCGATAACTGCAAGGATTTCAATTAGTTCGCATTACTTCTGAAAGCTTCGTTGGCAAAGGAACAATTTCAATTATTCTGCTACGATTCAAAAGTATTCTATACAAATTTAATTTTAATTACTTTGCAGCTGTGTGCCATCATTTATCGATGATTATTTCGATTACTAGCTTTATATATACTATATATATATACATATATATTCTATAGTTTTTGCTTCCTTGCCGATATTTGTTATTGAAATGTGATGTTAGTTAGGGTATACTTTTGGAAAATTGTATACAAATAGCTATCAATATGTTAAAACAAGGAGAGCTTTAAAACAACGTTTGCACAACCAAATTTGAAAACCGATAAAAAAATTAATAGAAATCGATTATTAGTGCATGCATCGATATCTCTCATGGATTATTATACATATGGGTTACTCTATATGTGTTCTGTGTTGAGTTGTGAAAGTTTTCTCTAAATTATCGATTGATGGACATTTCTCGACTACAAATTTCGATTATATATACGTTATCTAGAGCATAGCTTTGGGAATGTCTCTTGACGAACCTTAAAATCTGGTATCAAACCCAGAGCCATACTCAATAAATACATATAAATTATTGATAACTTATCGAAATATTTACTGCACATAAATTATCGTTAACTTATCAATATAATTACTGCAAAAATGTCAGGTTATGTTCGCTAATTAATTAGTAGAGCAGAAATAGTTTGAATTTTGTTGCTCAGCTATGAGTTTGACTTTGAACCTTTGAGGCGCCTCCATGGCCTGGCTCTGACGCAGCTTAGACTTAGCTTGGATAACAACTTGAGAGCTGACCTCGTTATACTTTTCTCTAGCGTCCGTCCGTCTGTCTGTTTGCCTCATTGTCTGTCGCTGCAATCAGGCCATAAATGGTTAATTAACAACAACGCATAACTCTCACCTGACGCAGCGCTCAGCCGAGCAGTTGCACCATGTCTAATGCAACCAAATGCCAATTATGTTCATGTCCAAGCTCGAACTCACTCTGCTGCTGTCTCTGTCTCTCCTTCCACTTCTACTTCTGTTTTCGTCTCTCTTTGCTGCTATTGTTACATTTCTTGCTCTCTCAGTTAGTTCTTGACTAAATTGTTGTTATTGTTCTTGTTATTTGATATCGGGCAATTGTGTCACAGCTCTGGATCTGGTTCCAATTGCCACTGTCAGCATGTCCAATGTCATTTGTCATTGATGTATCTGTATCTGTATCATCATCTGCATCTGCATTTCTATCTGTATCTGTATCTGTATCTGTATCTGTATCTGTATCTGTATCTGTATCTGTATCTGTATCTGTATCTGTATCTGTATCTGTATCTGTATCTGTATCTGTATCTGTATCTGTATCTGTATCTGTATCTGTATCTGTATCTGTATCTGTATCTGTATCTGTATCTGTATCTGTATCTGTATCTGTATCTGTATCTGTATCTGTATCTGTATCTGTATCTGTATCTGTATCTGTATCTGTATCTGTATCTGTATCTGTATCTGTATCTGTATCTGTATCTGTATCTGTATCTGTATCTGTATCTGTATCTGTATCTGTATCTGTATCTGTATCTGTATCTGTATCTGTATCTGTATCTGTATCTGTATCTGTATCTGTATCTGTATCTGTATCTGTATCTGTATCTGTATCTGTATCTGTATCTGTATCTGTATCTGTATCTGTATCTGTATCTGTATCTGTATCTGTATCTGTATCTGTATCTGTATCTGTATCTGTATCTGTATCTGTATCTGTATCTGTATCTGTATCTGTATCTGTATCTGTATCTGTATCTGTAGCTGTATCTGTATCTGTATCTGTATCTGTATCTGTATCTGTATCTGTATCTGTATCTGTATCTGTATCTGTATCTGTATGTGTATCTGTATCTGTATCTGTATCTGTATCTGTATCTGTATCTGTGTGTTTAAATGAATCTGCATCTATCTTTATCTGCACGTGCATCTTCTACTACAGCTGTAACTCTGCGCAACTAATCTAATCAAGCTTTTGCTTAGATCTGAACAGAGACTGTCTTACAGCTGAGTTTTCAGTTTGTGCAGCTTCAGATTGTCAGGCACTTGACTCTGCATGTGGCAAATTTGCTCATGGAGAAATTGTTACGCTTCGTGTGCATCCCATATGGCCATATGTATATAATAGAGATTTTTTATGCTATGCCATTTCCAGTGCTGTAATACTAGCCCATATATCATGTTCTGCTGCGCTCTGAAAATCCATTTTATTTTTTACTAGAACTACACGAAGATAACCAAAAGGGTCGTGGAAAAAATAGTAAATAAAGGAGTTATGTGAGAACTATTGTTAAACTCTTCGTTAGGCTTCAAAGTGTTTTTTATATAAAAAGCAAACAATAATCGGGTAGAAGAATTATTGAGCTTAAGGATGCGCAGCCAGATTGAGAATCTTGAATGTCCAGATACCAAAAATGCCTTAGGTGTGTGTGTGTGTGTGTGTTTGGCATTTCATAAAGCGCATAAATCTTTGCATATAAATTAAAGTACGTATCAAATTGGGTTCTACATAAGTTGAAAGCTGTAAAAGGATTCCTGGAAACGTGTCTCGGTCGTTCGTTCCTCGTTGTTGGGGTGTCGCTCATAATCCTGGCCCGATAAAGTGCCACAAGCCGAGGCGACGCAACGGCATTAAGCCTGATTAGGTTCGCGCGGACACCAAAAGGCCAAAAGGCAACAGCAGCAAGCAAGCACATCGAAGATTAAATACCCTTTTGAGACGAACTTGCTGATATGTGAGGAGAATAATAAAGCTCACGATTGCTCAGTCTGTTTCATATCGATCGATTCTTCCCGTAATCCGATCGTTTCCAGCAGCAAAGTTGCATTAAGACGCATGACAAAATGAAAAAGCCCGCGGCTAGGGTATTATAGTACAAAAGTCTTAAGCTGAAAGAAAGGCAACAACACAAGAGTTGAAGAGCATCGGCAACGGCAAAAGCCAAACGAGGCAACGGCCAAAGAAAACAAAAGTAAACCTGTACAAGTTCAAGGTCAAGTGCGGGTCTGCCGCACACAGCTGCAGATACACCGAAGAGGCACAGACACAGATACAGATACAATGTTTGAGATGCGCAGCTGCGTTGCCGGACAGCGTTCAAGCCAACTACTTGAGCTCAGAACGGCAACAGCAACAACACAAAAGGCCACTCTTGAGTTTGCCGCCTTGAAGCGGCGTCTTGAGCCCAGTCGAGCCGAGCAGAGCCGAGACGCTGCGCTCGTTTATCTTTGGCCAAGTCCGCACTTACACGTTTCGCTTATGCTTAATGAAAGCCACTCCAAGAAGTTAGAAACAGCTACAACAACAAGAACAGCATTTACAATAACATTAACAACTCCTACAAAAAGCTGCATTTGTTTTTAATACCCTGCTCCAATTTAGAGCAGTGTATGTTGATTCTGTGGAAATGTATGTAACAGGTAGAAAAACGCATTTTCACCTTCATTTTGCTGGCTTAAAACTCAATATAAAGTAGTGTCTCATACGCAGAACGAGCTTATTTTAAAGCTTCTTCCATTTAGATAATATCGATAAATATCGATTTTGAGCCTTGGCTTACGTACTCGTAACTCGAAGTCTATTGAAGCTAGATGCATCGCAATACGTCTATTAAAAATAGATTAGAAATTTTTCAATTTTGCTCGTCACCAGCTACAGGGTATCTTCTAGTCCGGCACTGCCGCCTTAAGCAGTCTTACTTGGCCGTAGCAAGTTTTGCCAGGCAGCTTGCTGCCACCCAAGCAGCCAGTCGATTATTTATCGCACGGATAACGCGAACGACAGTTACAGATACTCGAAACAGACGCAGCTACAGATACAGATACAGCTACAGCTACAGCTAAGGCAAAAGATACAGCTACACTCGAAAATAAACGTGTGCGCCAAAAACAAAAACAATAACAAAAACTCTGCACCCTGCTTTATCAATTTGCTTGTTATTTTCACAACTCATTACGCAAAGAAGAAATATTTTAAATTCAAAATTAATAAATAAGAAAAGGAACTTGGAATTTGAACCACACGCCAACAGGCTACACTGCGCGAAATTCCAGATTTGTTTCCCAAAACAAATTTCACTCTATCCCTCTCTTACTAACTTGTATCTATCTTCTCTCTCATGTTGCTGTCAAAGTGCCTGTCAGCTTGTCAGCTCGTCGGGAATATTTGTAAGCTATGTGGCAACGCCGCTCTGTTATGCTGCTTCCTTTTTGCAAGGTGGCAGCTCCCTCGAAATTGTTTACAGCTATTTCTGAACTGTCTGCTTTATTTTGATTGACAGCGGAGCCTATAAAAACTATCGAAAAGGAAGCAATTCGAGTTTGACAGCATGTTAAATTATTTGATTGAAGCAAAGTAAATAAATATAAAATTAAAGCTTTCGAATACCAGCAACACAAACAACAAAATACAAAAAATATCAAGTATAAATGAGAATCACACTTGAACATCAAATTAGGCTTTAACTATAATTTTTCTCCATAATTTAATAAGATCTTCGAGTTTTATGTTTCAGCTCACAGTCAGATTGAGGTTAAGGCATACAAAAGTCGGCTTTAACGTTATCAAAATAAAAGGCAAATATAAACAAGTAAGGAGCTTCCGACCATCAAAAGTCAATCGCAATAAAATTGTGCCTTAAAGATACTTGATATACATATATATCCTAGTCTAGAAGCTTTATGTCAAGTTTGGCGGCTGTATCTCTTATAACTTACAAGATTTGGTCTAAAAACCCGTGTTCGATATCGATTTTTACTTGGAAACGGGACAAGTTATCGATTACCGATCGACTAGCTCGACTCGGCCGATCAAGAATATATGCATACTTTATGGTGTCGGAAATGGTTCCTTCTGCCTGTTACATACATTTGCACGCATACATAATACCCGCTTTACCCATTTTTGGTGGGTACAGGGTATTAAAACAAGGCAGCAAAAAAACGGCGGCAGTTTTTATGTCTGAGCGCAGCGCAGTTCTCAGATCTGTTGTCTCAGTTCGCAGTTGGCAGTTGGCAGTTGGCAGTTCTCAAAGATCTTTTTTGAGGCAACCCACACTCAACGGGCAGCGGCTGCGACTGCGCAAATGAGTTGACTTCGAGTTCGAGTTCGAATGCGACTGCGAGTGCGATTGCGACTGCGAGTGCGAGTTCGGCTTTGGTTTTTGGGTTCGACTTTGAGTTTGGACTTCGACTCCGACATCGAGTTGCCATTTGGCATTCACAGCCTTTGTAGCTTGTGTCTGTCAGTCTGTCTCGCTGTCTCTGTGTGTGTGTGTCTTTGTTGTTGTTGTTGTCATTTAAAGTCTAATCAAAACATTTGAAGTTACTTAAGAAACCTACGCAGCTTAAGTTGCGTTTCTTGTTTCGAATTCTTAACTTGTCGCTGTCTGTTGTTGTTGTTGTTGTGCACACACACAAACACATACACATGTGTGTGTACGTGTGCTGCTTTGTGCGACATTTCTCAAACATTTGCTGTTGTTCTTCTCAAGTTTCGTGTTGCCCAACCAAGTCTTTATTTATAAAATAAAAACAACAACAGCAAATCGAGCGAACAAACGTCGAAGGTTAAAATCAGTTTTGGGCACAGTTCGAGGCATAATTTACGGTGTGAAGCATGCAACACGCTGTGACTCAATCCGCCCCGTCGGCCCCTCCCCTCCCCTTCCCTCCCCTCCTCCTTACTCTTTGTCTGTGCCCAATGGCTGTCTTAGCCAAGGTCGTCGTCCTTTTAGTCAGTTGGCACCCGACAAAAGCGGCGCCAACTGATTTGGCCAATGGCCAATGTCTGCCCGGAAAGTAGTTTGTTCCAGGGCTGGCAAGTTCAATAAATTTTGTCACTGGTTCCGTTCACCGTTCGCACCGGTTCACTAGCTTTAGCTGCGGTTCCTGGTTTTGGACTTGGCTCAAATCTGGGCTTGTTTAATTTTTCGTTCACCTAATAGAAATGTCTCAATCCAAAATTTACCATCTGGTTGGGGCCGGGAGACGCTCAGCATATTTGAAGAGCAATTCATTTTAGTTCGAATAGGCATTCAGTTTTTCTTTTGCAACTGATTCGTTCTATGATTCAGCTCATTTTCAAAATTTGATTGAAATTCCGGCCGCGAACCGGTTCGATTCGAATTGGGTTTGCAGCCTCGGTTCGCTCTGATCCTTTGTCTGAGGCGGCGCCGTCGCGTGGGCGACGACCCTATTGATTTTCCCTGCTGGTCGCGGCACAGTGCATTTACCCTAAAAATCAAGTGACGACATTTATGGCAACACTAAAAGCTCATTATGAACATCATGATGATGTTGACAAAGATGATGATGACGTTGGCGATGACAATGTCATTGCTGCGCATATGGAAATGCAGCACGGACAAAGGCGCGCAGAGAAACTAAGCCGACAAAAAGAAAACATGTAAAAGCGTACAGGACGCAGGCAAACGTGACTGCCAAATACCCTGTAAATAGTTGAAGCCAACATGTAGAGTGCCATATAAAATGTGTGAAATGTTGTTCAGCTGTTTATTTGATAAAAATGTAAGCTATATACGACACTTCTCAGCTGTGCTGAGGTTAAATCAATAAGAATCTTAAATGGACTATAGATCATGTAATATGGCTTCTGCATGGCTATGCCCTGATTGAGCATGACTCTTGCTTAAGCTTACCATTACAGGGTATTTAAAATGAGCAACAGCCGCAGCGCAGTGCGAACGCATCCATCACGGGGCTTTACACATGCCAGACTGTGTGTGTTCATGTTGGGGCTAGGGTACGGGAAGTGTGTGCCAAGGGGGGGAGGGGGGTAGTAGGTGCGGGCTATTAGGGGCGACATAGGGTGTTGAGCTGTTGCATTGAAGTGCCTGTTGGGCTGTTGGCTCAATGGATAAATGGATAGATAATAACTTGTGAAAATAACTCTTGCACTTGAGGACGGCGCTTGTTGTTGTTGTTGTTGTTGTTGCATTGATTCCCGCACTCGGAATGCCACTCATGCTGCACACACACACAGAGAGAGAGAGAGTGAGACAGTGAGAGAGAGAGGGAGAGGGAGAGGCCCAGGCACAGTTGCTGTCAAAATTATGTACCCTGTGTGTGTCGTCTGCAACACGTCTCCACATCTCTGCTCCTTCAGCCGAGCTTCAAACGTTGCATGCAACAAAGAAAATAAAAGACAAAACATCTCGACACTGAAATCTGAAAACTGACAGATGCGAAGTGCAACAAACGCTTCAAATTCGTGCCACATGCGCCGCATGGCAAATGTCTCTGTTTGCATTCAAGATTTGATGTCATAAATCGCCAGCAAGTGCCAAGCAAATTGCTAGCTGCCAATCGATATCGACATATCGATATCGATAACGCAATCGCCAATCGGAACGGAACTGGAACTGGAACTGGAACCGTTAATGGCAGCGATGCGGAGCTGACTCTTTTGGCTAGATCAAGTTCACACGAGCTAACACCCGCAATGCGCACACACACACACACGCATATTAATTGCCATTGTGCAATATCAAGAGCGTGTGTGTGTGTGTGTGTGTATGACCCAATAACAACAACAAGTCGGAATTACGCTTGCAACAAGCTGTCTCATCTATCAAACGGCAATTGTTAATTGAAAGCGTCAACAATTATTTTGAGCCTTGTTGTTGTTGTTGTTGTCGTCGTCTTGTCGCTTTGTTGTGATACGATGTTACAATTTTTCAACCAAAAACCAGTGTTCGAAAGTGCCTTTTGTTGTTGTTGTTGTTGTCGCAATTCACACTTAACGGCATGTTGAAGCACCTATCCAGAGATCCAGAGACAGCCACTCGAACATGCACACCACCAATTTCGTAAAGCTATCAGCGAGTCGAGTGATAATGAAAAACTGTTCAATAAAGCATTACAAACAACAACGAAAAACAACAAACTAAGAGAAACTATCATAAATTGAAACGCAAAACATGCTAAGAAATTGAATTGGAATCCTAACAAATCCATTAACGCAATTGTTTTGATAGCGTTTATTTGATTCAGATTCAGGTTGAAATTCATTTCTTTAACTGTTTGCAATCAAATAAAATGCTTTTCAATTAAATAATATTCTACAACAATTTTTAACAAACGAAATATGAAGAAAGTCTTAAAGAAGATTTGAATAATCTTCAAAAAAAAAAAAACATATATTTCTATCTGCAAGCGATCCTTAACATATATGATGAAATAATGTAGGATATAGTAAGCATATCCAGCCGATCAGTCTGCAATAGAAATTTAAATTTAGAAGCTAAAAGGGACACGACTTTATCTCCTCAACTCTGATCAAGAATATTTCCTATATATATAAAAGAAACATCAGTTATTCATAACTCTTCCATATACCAAGTTTGAACGTATTTTGTAAAACTCTTCGCAACTAAACTTAAAGAAGAAGAAGAAGCACGGCAATTACATGACAACAATCAATTGAATGTGATTTGAATGTAATCAATGTAAACATATTGTATATCGATAAGATAATAAGCGACACAGCGCAGTGTTATCGAAGTATCGATATCGTACCCGATGATGTCCCATGATATCGATATCGTTTCTGATGATATTCCATGCTATCGGCAAAGATATCGATACCTGAAACAAAAAGGAAATACGTTAAATTCTATATGTTTTACAGATCTGTCAAGCAAGTTTCTGCCATATGTCAAACTTCGACTAACTGAGTATTTTGAAACTAGCCGAAAAACAAAGCCCAAAAGAAAGTTGTTTTTTGTTGGGTAACACGCATTTTGGTTCTTATGTGCACAATCCACATAAAGCGACAAATACATACGAATTGCGAAAGCCAAAAGACAAATTCAAATTGCAATTCGCCAAATTCGCGAAAAATTCAATTACCAGTCGAGTTTTTTTTTTTTTACGGGTAACTGGCGATTGGCCTTATAAGCATGCGATTGCGATTGGCGATTGGGGTTTGGGGTTTGGTGCATCCTATGCACAATTTGGATTTTTAATTAAATTCACTTTCAAAAATACCGCTAATCATTTAAAGAGTCGAATATTTGAATTTGAGGAGCCGGAGAAAGAGTCGAACAAAGCGAAATACATGCAAATCAATAATAATATGCGCAAATTTGCATATTTTTTGGTTTGAATCTCTCAATGGGGGGGCGTGGCACACGCAACCATTGATCGCCGCGATCAATCAATGTTTATATACTTACATACTATTCACCCATTCATTCACTCATTCAGCTGATCGATCTGGCCAAATTTACGCAACCCCAGCGAAAATATCAAAATATCAAAAGACGAACAGTTACCACCCAATTCCAAGACCCCGGGGCGCATTGCTTTGCTACAATTTCCAATCAAATGTTGCACAAATACCCAAAAGAAGAAATAGCCAACCTATCAAACTGTTATTAGTCGCCCCATCAATACCACTAATTAGCCAACATTTCAGACGGGCAAATGTGTGTGTGTGTGTAAAATTCACGTAGCGTATTGAAACATAGCTGCGAATTATGCAAGAGCTAAGACAAGTCCAACAAAATCGACTTCTGAATCAATCAATCTCGTTATTTATGCAGAACATTTCCGGGTTTACGGGCAACAATTGAAAATGGGTAAAAATTATATATATATATCTATACATATATATGTATATATATATATTGCTGATCAGCAGATCGAGAAAAGCTTCAGACTTTGAATTTTCAATATTTATTGTCGACCATGCTTATCATATTTGCCACGATTTTATTTTTAAAACATCGATAAATATCGATTTTTAATCCTTATTTTTGTTAGGCATAACTCGAAATTGAGACATAAATTTGCAAATATTTATGTACGCGAAACGTGTTTTTCTTCAATTTTAGTTGCAATATATCGATAAATATCGATTTTGAGTTCTTGTCTCTTAAGCATAACTTGAAATTGGGACTGGAAATTTGAAATATATTTTTTTCTCGTTACCCTGCCCAGAATGTTTTTTACAATTTCACTTTGAAATTATCGATATATACCGATTTTGAGTCATGGTGTTCGTTTATGCCATACGCAGATAGCGTTATCATGTTCTTTTCGATGCAATTTTTAGTAATCGAAAATATCGATTTTGAGTCTTTGTATTTGAAGCCTAAGTCAACTGACACTTGATTTTATGTTTTACAATGTTTTTTCTATATCATCTTTTTTTAAAATATCGATAATTATCGATAATAGTTCGTGGTTTTTTAAGCATAACTCGAAGTTACGTTTTATTTTCTTACTAAAGTTTATTAAATCCTATGCCGAACGTTCTTATCATATCGATAAATATCGATTTTGATCCATTGCATTTTAAGCATAACTCGAGATTTATAGCAGCTACCTGCACTAAATTGGACATTAAGTTTGTTATATAGAATATGCAGATTAGAAGATGAGAATTTTCAATTTTTTGATATTTCCCCCCCATTGCCTTTAGAATGGAAAACCCCATTGTTCTTGAAGGTAGAGCCTTGCGCTTTGGTATGCACACACTCTTGCCGGCCTAAAAAAAATGTTTATAAAGATTGGAAAAAGGCAGCTAGAATGCTCTTAAAGACAGCTGAACGCTAGGTCAGGGTATCTTCGGGTCGAACACGCCCGATTGAATTTATTTTTGCCCGTTTTTATTACATCCAACCAGAACCGAACCGAAAGGCTAGTCCGTATTTGGCTGTTAGTGCATTCAGAATTCGTTGCGTTCACAATTAAGCATATTTAGCTTTCCTTTGCAGTCCGTATTAAGTTTTGCTTGTTTTTAATGCGCCAAAGTGGCGAGCTGTGAGTTAAGTAAAGTGTGTAAAGCTGGAGCTTAATTAAGACCACGTCGTCGTCGTCGTCGTCGAATCGTTGGATTGCCCGAGAGGTTACATAAATGGCAATAGCGAAAAAATAAAACCAGAAAAGAGTATAAAAACCGAAACCGAAACGCGATTGCATATGCGATTGTTTTTCTTTAATTTAATTTTGTTTCTTTTGACTAAGTCACAAAAAAAAATGGATTTCAATAAAATTGTACGAATTGTGTTTTTGGCGAGAAAGTTGCGCTTTAGATTCAGAAGTCTTAATCGTTTAAAGAAAGTGCAACTGAAACTCTGGGTCTTGTGCCTAAGGAGCAAGGTATAAGCTATAAGACTTTGGATTTCATGTAAAATGGTATAAATTATAAGGTATGAGATGTGTGGCATAAGGAAGAGGCATAAAGTATAAGAACCAAGTCACAAGGCACAAAATATAAGACAGGCGTATAAGAGGCAGACGTATGCGTTCGAAGGGAGAAGGTATAAAATACGAGGCAAAAACATATAATGAGGCATGTTTAATATTTGGGATAAGCTATTAGGCATTGAAAAGGCATAAAATATAGAGTATGGGACACAAAGTCAAGCAAAGTCCTTTAAGCTAAAAGCCATGACGAATAAGGTATAAATTATAAGGTATTCATTTAATGTTGGAAGGCATCAGGTATAAGACATAAAGGCATAACATATAAGGTATTAGTTTAATGGCATAAGGCATTAGTAATAAGACATAATAGCATAACAAAATAAGGCATAAATTAAAAGATATAAGCTATACAAAATTTGCAAAATAGGCACAGATTATCTATAAGAAATCGGGCATCGCAAATGTAAATTATAACAAGTAAGAGGTTCTAGTCGTTAGCTCCCGACTAGGGGTACCCTGAACCCTCTTCTTCCAACATCAAATGCATATATATATTCTATTTTAGAAGCTATATGTCAAGTTTGGTGACTCTTATTTACCAAAATTGCCCAAAAAACAGGATATCGATATCGATTCTTATCGATTGCTTGGAAAGTCTCTAGCTCTTATAGGTTCTGAGAGCCTTGCGCTCATACATACGGACGGACGGACGGACGGACAGACGACAGACGGACATGGCTAGATCGACTCGGCTATTGGTGCTGATCAAGAATATATATACTTTATGGGGTCGGAGATGCTTCCTTCTGCCTGTTACATATATTTGGATTTTGCACAAATACAATATACCCGTATACCCATTTTTAATGGGTTCAAGGTATAATAAAGCATGAGTTGATAGGTATAAAATAATGGGAATAAAAGTCGAGTTAGACAATGTATGAATTAGGCATAAGAAGGCAGAGAGTTTATCAAATAAATAGAGCATAATATGATCAAGTATTTATTGCTCTTGATTATAAGGTACGGAACGCCGAAGAGGCGCCATCACGGTGTTCACTGTGGTCGTCATGCCCGATGTCACGAAATGGGTTCTACGACTCCAGCAAGGTCAGCGGCATGATTGAATTCGCATGCTTCGTGCCGCTTGCAACAGCTTATGCAACGGCAATTTGATAAATAGATAAGCGATAAGTTTTATGGTTGGAATAGCCTTCGGTTAATTCGGGATTTGCCATTGCCCAGCCAGACAACATTTGGCCGCAGCCAGACCAGGCCAGACCAGGCCAGACCAGACCAGACCAGTTGCGGTTGCATTAATCTTCGCCTGCCACAAAGCTGTTGCAGCTCATGAAGTTCACAGTTCAATTGAGCTTACCGCTAATTAGCTGCGGTAAGTGTTTGCCGGCCGAGGGGGGCGTTGGTGGCGGTGGCACGCTGAGATGAGCTTAGGTGCTGGCAGGTATGGACCAGGTGTGACCATTGGCCATTGTTGTTGCCGCTGGCAAGACGATTAAGATGGGCACCCAGCAGCAATGCATATATACATATACGTTTTATACCCTGCAGTCAGAAGGGCATGCTAGTTTTCTGCGCATATATGCAGCAGGCAGAAGAAAGCATTTGCTCCCTCATAATGTACATATGTATATATACTAAGTAGTTGCTTATGCTTCTTCTTATCGATATCGATAAATATCGATTTTAAGACTTGTATGCGAGTATGCTAGTTTTCCGCAATTGTATGCAACAGGCAGAAGAAAGCATTTTCTCTCTCCCTCATAATGTATATATAGTAGTTGCCTGTGCTTCTTCTCATATCTTCATGCATTTGCCTAATATCGATAAATATCGCTTTATGAAACTTGTTTCTTTAGGCATAGCATAAATATTATAGGCACTTGCAATCTTGATAAGTCGCTTCTCCTAAATGAAGAAGAATATATTTGCTCTTTTATACATATTGAAGCTCTGAAAGTTTCATAGAAATCGTACTCTAAACGCCGAACGTCGAAGGTTAGGGGAAGCACAAGTGTGTGTATTTGTGTCTAGGGCATCTTCAAGTCGTGCACACCCGACTCGCGCAGTCTTGTGTTGTATATAGTTGTTGCTTTTGCAGAGGCTTTTAAGTAACCGACCGCCGCGAGTCACTTTTATGTTTTATTTATTGATTTTATTTGTATAATTTGTTGTTGTTGTTGTTGTTGCTGCTGCCCCTGCTGCTGCTGCTGCCCCTGCTGCTGCTGCTGCTGCTATTGTGGTTTTGTGTCCCATAATTATGTCAGCTGCAGTTCCATAGTCATAAATTTGCGCAGCTCGTTTCAATGTACATTCATTCATTTCCACTGGCAAAGCGAGGGCAGCGGGGGCTGCGGCTGCAACATCATGCTGCTTGTTGCATGTGGCAAGCAGCGGGGAGCAGCAGCAGCAGCGGGGAGCGGCGGGCAGCAGCGGGCAGCAGCGGGCAGCATCGGGGAGCAGCGGGCAGCAGCAGCGACTTGTGACAATCCATTAAGAGCAAATATGCATTTGGAATGCAGATTTAATGGGAAATGCACATATTGAAATTTATGATGCCAGTTGTATGTGCTGTGTGTGTGTGTGTTTTTTTTATATATCTTAATCAGATTCCTGAACGTGCACTTCATTTGTTACGTTCGGTTTTAATGCCGGCATGTTCCGGTTTTCACTTTCAGCAAGAATTCTATTCGCCTTGTTTCGCTCGTTCGCTCAATTCATTCATTTATTCACGTTTTCGCTGCTGTCTGCTAAATATGCTTGTTATTTATTTTATTATCGTTTTTCTTATACATTTCTGTCCGTAATTACCTATAAGGGAATAATGGAATGGAACACTCGCGCAAATGCTAGCTAACCATCGATTATTGTTTTATTTTAAGAGGTCTTCCATACATTCCTGCTTTATCCAAATACTATTTCGATTTCTAACTCTTTCCTGCAAATATATAACGGGAATGCTGGAATGGAACACTCATGACTTTTCACTTGCTTCTACTTATATATGAAAAGATGTTCGATATGCACCGATTCTTTAGTTGCTCGCAAGTGGAATACTGGAAAGAAACACTTGTTCATAATTTTGCTTGAAAAAGAAAAAGATTTTGAGCATTAATGAAAAGTTTGTTCCAATTCAACTGTTTTCCCAGAAAAGAGCTACATTCTCAAATAATAATGTTTAAAAATTAAATCTTAAATGAAGTAAGCTTTCTAAAGCCTTCTTTGTGTTCTTCAAACATGCGCTAACTCTTTGAACTATAACCTACAAAAAGATTTACAGAGGGAACGCGGAAATGAAACACTGAATAGCTAGAATTTATATTGCTTACAATTGTAAAACAAATTTTCCAATTTTAACATTTTATCTTAACTATCTTTGCAGAACTTACACAGATATAACGAGTGAAAGCTTTAATAAAGAGCAAGGAGAGTGGGAGAGAGACAGAGAGAGAGAAAGAGAGAGAGCTACTTAGTAACTGTACTCTCTTTACTAAACGAACGAGACAATGCAAGACTCTCTGGTGTTAGCCGAACCCTAAGCGAAGAGCGTGTGAAATCCATGCACGATAACTAGTTGAATTTAATAGCTTCCCCCTCCTCAAGCCATTACGATTAACGCCACAGAGCAGCGATAAATTTCGAATAGAACGAGTTTACAATCAAGCGATAAACTTAAACGACAGATCTTTGGGCGCCATGGCAATGCTCGAGGCGCGGCCTTATAGGCCATTCAAGTCCAGTGAAGAGTATCTGGAGGCCATGAAGGAGGATCTCGCTGAATGGCTGAGCACACTCTATCCGGAGCTGAGCATCAATGCGGAGAACTTTATGGATCGTCTGGATACGGGCGTTGCGCTCTGCAAGGTAAGTTCTAAATTTAACAAGCGCTTTGACATGCACTTCAACTTTTATATGAGCACGAATGCTCTTAGTTTCAATTCACAATTGCAATCAGGCAATTTAACTGCCAGTTAAAAAGTTAACGAGCAATGCTAACGCTTTGCACACTTGGCAACACCAAACAGTGTTGGGAAACAAGAATTTAAACTAAATTAATAGAGTTGCCATCTTTCTGAATAATTTTGACATTTACCTGACATTTTGACTGAACAAAAGCCAAAAAGCCATTGCATATTGAATTGCTTGCCAGCTAACATGAAATTTAACAGACAGATGAGAAAACTAGCATGCGAGCATTTGATTAGCCCCCCTCTCCATAGGGGTGTACGCGAGTGGTAAGCAATCTTTTTATGGGCGGCAGCTGTTCGACTGACGCATAAACAAAGCTAAATGTGAAAAAAGCTCTGGCACACATTTCAGGCAGATGATGCACAGTTTGGTTTTGGACTGCAGCTCCCAGGTCCGAGTCTGGGCTCGTAAAACTAACTTCACACATCCCTCTGATTAGTGGGCGCAGCAGCTGCAACTGCAACTGCAACTGCATTTGCATCTGTGACTATTGATGTTTGTTTGGTTAGGTGCTAAAGGCACTGACGCTGCACGGATGCATTTGGGCTGCTGCTTTTATGAACAGTCAGTCAGTCAGTACGTCAGTCAGTCAATCAGCAAGGTGTTAAAAACGCTTGTGAGTCACAGACTTACAGGTGAATTTGGGCAGCTGATTTTCTGGGCAGGCGGTAACTCAGTCACTCACTTAGCCAGTTAGTCGGGCAGTAAGTCAGTTAATCAATCAGTCAATCAGTTAGGTGTTTAAGGCGCTGCTGTTTCGCAGACTCACGGATGTATTTAAGCTACAGTCTGTCATTTGGTAACTCAGTCAGTCAATCAATCAGTCAGTCATTCAGGCAATAAGTCAGCCAGTACGTCAATCAATCAATTAGTCAATCAATAAGGTGTTACGGACTTTTGGTTGCATTTGGACTTCTTCCTTTGTTAATCAGTCAATCAGTCATTCAGTCAGTTAGTCAGCTGGTCAATCAATTAAAGGCGCTGGTTATTCATGCATTTGACCTGCTCCTATTCTGGCCAGGCATTCGGTCAGGCAGCAAGTCAGTCAATCAGTCAATCAGTCAGTCAGTGGGCCGCTTTTGATGGCTGTATTTATGGCATGAAGCATGCATGCACCAGTGCACTACAGCGGCACGCTATCTACAGCCCATCCGGCTTTCAGCTCATTGTGGAGCATGTCTTGGTGGTGTGAGGAGAAGGAGGTCGGGTGGGATTAGTTAGCCCAGTGTTACATCCTGACAACCCCGACCAAAACACTTTCGTCATGCATTTGTCTTAGCCTCTGGTGGGCAGGTCAAAGCTCCTTACTAGCCCACACACCATTAGCTCCCAGCTGCAACTGGAACTTGAATGGGGTTACCTCCGTTCGTTGTGCCTGAATGTGGCACGGCCAAAGGCCCATCCACCTGGATATGCTTGCCGTTTGCCACAAATGCAAATGTGTTTTGTGAGCGCTTAAAATGTTGCACTCTCTGTTTCCAGCCTGTGAAGTGGCCACAGTCAAGTTTCTGTTTCATATGCTCCACTTCGGCTTGTTTTAGGGGCTGGCCATTCAACCTCATCCTTAGCAGAAGCAACTGCATTTGCTTTTCCATTACCGAACCATTAACGAGCAGTTCCACTACTTGAAATAGTAAAATTCGTCCTTTGAAGTCTCAAACTTTGACAGTTATAACTGTATCTTCAATTTATCCTCAGGATAAATTCTATAGATAATCATCATTTATTTAGGCAAACATTACGTTCACTTAGTTGACCTTAAATTTAACAATAAGGACGATATAAAGATGACTTATAGAATTACAGGATAGTTAGTTTCTTGTCAAAATATATGGCATGGCATACGGTACATCTCGATTATAATGCTTAATACGTTGTTTGTTTTCTCTCAAATATAAAAGGATAGCAGTTGCTGCTAAAGTTCATGTTAAATGTCTGCTTGTAAATGTACAATATTGATAGGTTTAAATTTTAATATATGATCTTTTTAATGCCTAAGATCCAATGTTTCGAACATTATACTCTCTGTGTCAAATCGAAACTTTAAAAAAATGATAAAACAAAAATTCTGCTGGTACAGTTCATGTTAAATAGCTGCTTGCACATTTAGCTCTGTTAGGCTATGTCTATTTTTTGTATAATGTTTTCTTACAAATATAAGTATATAGCTATGCATTTGATTCTCTGTAAATATGTCGGCATGCGAATTTCCTAACTATGCCAGATTCTAGAGATTGGTTTAATTTGTTGAAATTGCTGCATATTTTAAACAACTGTTGTGCAATTCCTTGGTAATGGGGGGAAGCACTTCAGATCTAGCTTGGCCCGCCCTCTCCCCCCCTCTCTCTCTCTATCCCCCGTTTTTTGTCTCCCTCACTTGCCTATATCTTCTTGACTGCAGCAAATTCCATTATGCCACTTTTAATTACCGATGCGTTGCCGTTGCCTGTTTTGGTTTTGGTTTCGGTTTCGGTTACGTGGCGCATGCCATAAACCTCTGCCCATTGCGACTGTGTGTGTGCCTGTGTGTGTGTGTGTGTGTGTGTGTGTGTGTGTGTGTGTGTGTGTATGTGTGTGTGTGTGTGTGGTTTGTGCCATTGCCATGCTTGTTGTGATTATGGGCGCTGAGTGGCGCTGCCCGCGGCTACTGGCGCCAGCGTCTGTGCAGCACCGACAACGTCACGCTGGAGGCCAATAGCCAAGACCTCAACGCGTAGACAATTTGTCTTGACTGGGTTGTCGTCGTTGTTGCTGTTGTTGCTGTTGTTCTTGTTATTGTTGTTGTTGCCTGTCGGACCAACTGAATGCGGCACAAAGCTGCGCTAAGGCTGAATATTCCTGCGGCAGAGCGACTCGTATCGGGAACGTTGCATCTTGTGGGCTCTCCCGCTGTGTGCGACTGTTGCGGCTGTTGCATTGTTGCCGGCTATTCCTGTAGGTAACAAGTGAGCGTGCTCTAGTCGCGAGTGATCAACTGGCAGATACCCTGTAAGCAGCACGCAGCACGCATGCCCACACAACTGAGGATACTCTGTTTGTCCGGCCCCACCATAAGAACGATTCTTATAGTTCAAAATTAATAAAAGCTACATAACAACTAAATATGATATTCAACACATGTTTATCGTGTGTTGCATTTATCGATTATTATCGATGTGTCGCTTTTTATCGTTAAAGGCAGAATTTTGGGATATATCGGTAATTTGATACTAAAACTGTTTAACGGCAACTTTATAGCAAAATTTCGTTGTGTTGTATTCAACTATCCAAAAATAACATCGATATTTATCGATTTAGATAACATTTTCGGATTTATCGATAATTTGATGTTTAAAATGTTTGATGAAAATTGGATACGGCAAATAGAACATCGATATTAATCGATTTGTTTGGCGCGTTGCATTTAACTTGTGAAATGGTACAAATAGAATATCGATATATATCGATTTAGGTACAATTTTCAACTTTTTATCGATTGTTAAGTAAAAAAAAAATAGCTTAATGGCACAAAATATGGCGTCTGAAGCTCTAATAAACTTTGGGATACGCCTCAATATCCTTGTTTTAAAACCGATATTTATCGATCTATCAAAAAATAACATAGATTTGTACAGCGTATGATACATATATGTCCATTTTTAGGTACAGGGTATCAACACACACACACACACACACACACAAGCACACACAGCTAGAACTCTACACATATTTTCACCTAGAGCCTGGTCAGAAATGTGTGTTTTTTTTGGTTCTGTTCCCCTTTTTGTTGCTTTTTGGGATTATATCAGCTGCATATGGTGATGGATATGCGCGAAGCATATAATCATAAACTCGCTTTGATCTTCGGACGGGCCTGTCTTTAAATACACAAAATGAACTAAACTGAACTGAACTGAACTGCATGGCATAACTATATATTTATTTATCCAGTCAGAGGCGTAGCATTTCGATTTTGCATCCCGGGAGGGGTTGGCCGGAGTGTGGGACTGCTGCCGGAAATGTCATAAGCATAAATTTAATTTTTGATAATTGTGTGTGTCGCGAAGCGTTAATGGAACTTTAATTGAAACTCACGAAGCGGCGTGGCAGTTGCAGCAGCAGCAGCAACAGCAGCAACAGACGCAGATACATTTGTATCTTTGTATCTTATGGATGCGCGCTTTAGTTGAATGAAAACTAAGGCAACGGGCATGTCTTCATCGCAAACAACCAAGGCGTGCGCGTGTGTATTAATTATGCTCCTTTTTATACATATATATAAATGTATATTTATGCTTTATATATATATATATAACATATATATATATTCATTTATCTGTATCTGCCACTCTTCGGGTGTTCTGTACATTGCCAATTAGCGTACTCAGGTCGTTAGCGGCAATCATTAGCGAATTGTCTAACGATCCACGTGCAAAAGATACATAGATACATTTGTATCTGGCTAATTAATGACCAGATATTATTATGTGCCGCAGCTGTGCTGCAATTAACGCACAACTAACTACACAAACTCGCAGATACAAATCTATCTAGCCACAAAGATCACAGCGATTATCATCCACAGTGCTGAGAAATTCATCAAAATGCGGAAGATTAAATACGCTCGCAGACCTTTTGCAACTATAATTATTATGTCATACAGCAAGCAGAACTTCTTAATTTTGGTTTTTAAGCTATACATATAATAATATACTACTAAATATACTACTAATAATATGCCCAGCTTAGCCCGGGTCAAGTTTTTTTCTACAAATTTCAAACATAACCTCATTTTCCGTTACCATAGAATATTTGCATAGATATTTTATATTAGGTATTTTTACCCAATAGGAACGATATGACAAAAGTCTTTGGAAATAGGTTTAAATCCGATCGCATTGTAAACAAAACGGTTTCGTTGAAGCGTTTCCCGCTTATATTTCACGCCTGCTGATGGAACTTTAAAATCGCGTATTCCATAAGTTCTTTTGAATATATAGACCTTCGCCCATTTTTCGCACAGAAAGGATGGATTCGACTTTAAATGAGTTTTTACAAAGATGAGTTTGAAGTCGATCGGAGTATAAACGAAACACTTGCACACGATCAAACCGTCAATTTTCCACACTTGCGGGTGGAATTTCCAGAAATCTCATTTAGTCAAATCGAACTGCAAGTGTATCTTAAGTTCGTTTTGGCGGAATATCTATTTTTTTCTACTTAGTTTTTGTTTTTTTTTTTTTAAGTGCCATAGTTTATCTTCCATTTATTTGTTTATTTTTGTTTTGGGGCCTGCTGTCAACGATTTCTCGAGTCAACTAATTGAATTTGATAAAGCCGACGACTGCTTTTAATTGGCCAAACACTCGCACTGCCAATTATCGCCGATAGGAGCCCATGCCCCCGCCCCTGCCCCAGCCCCCGTACCTGTCCCAACCTCTTTTCGATCGGTACGTACTGAATGCATTGCTTACCCAGCTCCAATTTGCCTAAAAAAGCTACTGCCCGGGGCTCAATTAAATGGTCGTTGTGATTATGGCAAGTGCCCCGCCAGAAACGAATACGCACACGAATCTATAGTATGGGGAAGCAGAGAAAATGTATCCAAGAAAAACCAAGAAATTCTCTACCAATTATGCTTTAGTGTGTCCAAATCATTCAATGAATTCCCGTTGAAGAGAAAAACAACGGTATTTTCCACGAATTGCCGTTGTGCGTGAGCGATAGTCGCCGCTTATCGATAACGTTCAGTCAGCCATGAACGTTTTACAACACTGCACAATATATTTGGTTCATGTTTGGCCAACACACACAGTGCAAGATGTGTATAATAAACCAATAAATTGCCGCTGTAACATAAATAAAAATAAAAACAAATAGCATTTCGACATTGATATTAACTGAGAATTCTTCTTAATCAGTCGCAGCTGGTTCGTGACTCGCTGGGCCCCAAAACACTTCGTGAGCCCATTCAATTTTATAGTCCAACTTGGGTCGTTGCCTCCTCAATTGAGTCCCGCTGCCGCCTGCTCATTTATTGGCTACCTCCATGCATACCAAGTGGCAAAAAGTTATTGGGAAATTTTGCAGATACATACATAAATGCCGCTGAGCGTCGACACGGACGTGGCACAATGCAATTCCAGTTGATCGTTGATCCTAACCATACGTATGCATATGGATATAAGCCAACCTTGTCTTACAATATCAATTCTAATACATTTATAACATAGTTTAGCTTGCCTTTTTATCAGTTTTCGTATATACTCAGATCAAAAACCAATCTTTTGGCAAGTTCCAGCCGCATGTGAGAATTCTTTCACGCTTTTCGCAATATCCACGTGGAAATGGGCATCTTTTTAGGGTTCCAACTCGTAATAGATAATATGTTAAGCATGATTATGAACCAATCGAACGCAATTCATGGAATGATTTGCATGATTTCCACGCTTATCTGTATTTCTCAGTATCATAGCTTAAATAATTTACTAAAACAAAGATGAATTTGTAGCACCTGAAAACAACTTTTTAAATGATATTTTATAATTATATCTAGACCATAAATTATGCCATATTTATATTATGCTATTTGCTTGCCAAGCTAGGAATTTGAAGGACATGTTTAGCTGAATGTTTGTTGACTTGTACATTCCGAATGTTGATTTATTCAATTTGATATATCTTGCGATCAGCTTGTAACTACAATTTGCAGTTTTGTTAAATCTATCAAGATATGCGCATAGTTATGTTCATAAATTTTTCGCTGCTGGCACTCCTTTTCCTACCGTCGGACACATATGGGTCAGTCTTGCCTTATGACAACTGTCAGCCCGCAATGTTGATTTAGTTATTGCCAAAAGCAAATCGAAATGAATCAAATTCATTAGTGCCAATTTATTGTTTGGCATTTTCGGCCAACAGATCAAATATCTATCTGCATCTGTGGGTCCCAATCTGCAAGTGTGTGTCCAGTTGACCAACTGTTGGCCACTTGGCAACGGGCGTGCAGCTGAGCTCCATTTGGGTCCCCGTTGGTCAGCTAGGGGCAACGGGCAGGGAAGCAGGCGTCGGCCGAGGCGTGCCTAATCCGATTTTGACTTTATTAACGGTGCAATTTGTACGACACTGTGCCGCAGCAGCAACAGCAACAACAACAATAACAACAGACGCCAGTTATTTTTTATGGCTATGCCACCCTATAAATATGCTTGCCCAGGCGAGTACACAAGACTTTTGAATACACTGTAAATAGGGAAAAAAGAATACTTGTGTATGTGTTATTAAATTAATTAATGCTCGACAATTTCTTAGTCACCTTAGTTTCCCCACCATGAATACAGTTTGCAGTTTGTTTAGTTTTGCGTTTTATCCGCCTGACAAAGTGCTTTGCAAATGCATATCTGCTTATTTTTGTAGCGCACTATGTAATACCCGGAATACATAAGAAAGAAACCGATTAGCTTAATATATTATTCCAATGAAGCTGATTGTAGACACACTTTATACATTCCTTCTGTTAACTATTGCTGCAGTTTATTTAGCTTTGCGATCTATCCGACTGACAAAGTGCATTGCATTGCAATTGCTTATGAACCTAGAGGAAAGTAACTGATTAGTTTGATATATTGATTTAATCTAGCTGATACCTGATACTTAGTACATGCATTCCTTTTGTTATCTCACCCATCCTTTGCTGCAGTTTGTTCAGCTCAGCGATTAATCCGCCTGGCAAAGTGCATTGCCATGCAATTTTATTATTTATTGCTGTCAATGCAACAATAACAACAACAGCAACAAAAACAAGTTGCCTCGCAAATTGTATGCTAATCGCTCGACCCAGAGCAGCGGGCGGCCCAACTCGATTGGCCAGTTGGCAGTTCTTGCACAGCGCAGCTGCCCGTGTGTCCAGAGAGCGCCAGATCTGTGCATGGCAAGGCGCTGAGCCCGGTGGCCTGGTGGCCCGGTGCCAGGTCGGTTACTTTATGATTGTTTTCCGTTGTCTGATTTATGGAGTGTTGCTGACTAATTTGAACTCTGGCGTGTTAAAGTTCTTGTAAGTGGCCGCCACTGTGCGCGCCACAATTGAAAACTCGCCTTTGTTCAGCGCTGGCCATTGTTATTGAACTGGCCACGTTCTGTGGCATGTGCCACAGCTGAGATCAAGATCGCTTCAGGCAAGTTGTCAATACCTACGCATATGTACATGCATGTTTATAAATACTTTTAGCCCCCCAACCCCTAGGCGCACACAAATGTCTCCATTAATGGTCATTCGTCTTAGGGATTGCGCTCTATATTTGTCACAAGTCCAAAATAGAAACCACATGGGCGGCGCAGGCCGGGGGCCGGGGGTTAGGGTGGGCAAAGGTTAAAGAGCATTTGCTGCTGCTACCCCACCAACTGCTTCTTATAAAAGGGGTCCAATGGTTTTTTGCACGTGCATGTTATGAGCAGAGGGCGGCGTCTCCGACTGCTTTAGGTATACATGTCATTTCCGCTTCTCTCTCGGATGCTCTCTCTGTAGTCTTCTATAACGTACGTTTGGTAAGCCCTAACATTCCTATAATATGATGATAATTGGTAAGCCTCGAAAACTTCATAAGGATCGGACCATACGCACCGAAGTAGTGTGAGACTAAGCGAAGCAGGAGCTCAGCAATGGGTGCAGGGTATCTGCCAGTCGGGCACTCCCTACTATTTACTTGTTATTGTTGCCACTGCTCATGCGTCACGTTGCAGTTGCAGTTGCAGTTGTCGTGCCGTCTCAATGGCGACAATCATGTGGCGGCCGCCCCACAAAAAAGGAAGTCCAAATCGTTGCGAGTCGCCTACGAAACGCGCCAATTGTTGTTGCCGATGATTCATTTTTTATTTATTTTTGTGTGTTGTTGTTGTTTTTTTTCTTTAGGCCAATTAACGTGCAAGTGCAAGCCAAGTTTTGCGTCTATTATGTGACAATTATGCTTCTTTAGCCTTATTTGCAAATTTAATCACACAATACGCAGCGCAGCGCGCTTTGTTTTGGTTTTCATGATTGCGCGCTCAGCAGGGGGTCACATTGTTGCCAGTGTGTGCACGCTTTGCGACAGTTACATGCCAATTTGAGTCGGCTCTTTGTGTGCTCGTGTGTGTTTGTGTGCGTGCGTGCGTATGCGCGCGCGTAATTCCGGCAAATTACGCTAGACAGGGTCACAGTAGTTGTAATGCCGGGCAGTGTGTACACACATTAAGCAGCTTTCACTAGCAAAAAATGCATGCAATTTATGTACAAGGCGGGTGTTTGTATTGTTGCTGTGTGTGTGTGTGTGTGTGTGTGTGCAATGAGTATGCACAGTTTTTGCCTTTGAAATTCCGCAAATAGCCTTTCCAACCGACTCCGCAACAGGCCCGACTTCAAAGCAAGGCCGGCGCACATTTCCCACGCATTTGGATGCGTCTCGTTGATGGACTGCCGCCGTTTTGGACTGCGATTGCGACGCCTGCACGTAGTCGGACGATGTCACCAACTTAAAGCGCAAAATAAAAAAAACAAAAACATTGAAAACGCGTCCAAGTCCAAAGCGGCGACCTTTTGTGTGTAGCTGGGGCCAATATCAGTCACAATAAACAACAGTTTTGCATGGCATAAATATTGTGAATTGAAAAGCCAAATATGAAAAGCGCGCACTGTTTAATCTAAGCCAGCGCGAATATGTATGTGTGTGTGCGTGTGCGTGTGTGTGTGTGTGGGTTGCAATTGTCGTGTCAACGTTTACAAAAGAGTTCGCGTCACGTTTGTTTAATAAAATTAATATTTACATATGCTCGTATTTACCTGGCAAGCATTGAAATGCTTTTGCGCTCTGTGCCCAAAACTGGACAAATAGCCAAATAGACATGGCCTGGCAATTGGCACGACTCTCTGCCCTCAACCTTACCCCTCCCACTCTCCCCCGCACAGAGATTGCCAGATCGCACAAAGATTATATGCCAGACGCACATTTAGCTGTCGCCAGTGTTTACCTATTTGGGAGCGTTTTGTCACATTTCTGTTAAAGTTGCCAATTATTTTAACATGCTGTTTAGGTTAATTGCATTTGCTCAAATTGCTTATTAGTCAGTCGGGCTGTCATAATTTACCAGGAAGTATATCCAACTGGTAAATGCTTGTTAAGTTTGTATATGCCAACAAATATAGCGCTAGCTGCAATTGCAAGCTGTACACAGGATGATTAAAAATATATTTAGCGCAAATCCAACAGCAGGCCAGCTAACATGCACCTTGCCAGGCACAAGCTAAAACATGCCGCAGTCGGATTCTCACCTACTTAAAATATGCATCAACGCTTATCACAAGAATCTAACGCTTAGATATCAAAGCCCAGCTAACATGCACTTTACCAGGCACATGCTAAAACCCGCTGCTAATATGTTAATTTGTAACAGGAAGCACGCAGCAAATCAAGTAAATTGTCAACGGAATTGGAGCTACCGTTCATGGTTTATAGACCAGACCGTTTGTTAGCGTTTATGGTCTCATCCGTTTCATGCCATTTCGTTTCGTTCCCAAGGCGCGCATTCTTGTTTTCGTTTTCGGTTTATTTGTTGTTGTTATTTTTGGCATTTGCGACCACATTTGTAACTGTCTCGAGGGGGGGGGGGGGGGGGGGGGGGGGGGGGGGGGGGAAGTCGTACGGTGCGCGCTCTCACTGCCGCGGCCCATAGTCTGTCTATCTAATTTTGGGCCGAGTCTAAATTCAAGTTTATAACTAAATATGCGCCCGGCAGGTCCATTGGACGGCATTGATGGAGGGCGGGGTAGGGTGTCGCTCTGGAAGCCAACCGACACGGGCCGATTGGCCTCGATTGCGTTCGCGTTTGCTTTTGCGTTTGCCACATTTTTTAACAACTTCACCCACATTCAAAATTCGTTTTGGCTTTTCAGAAAGAAGAGGAAAAATAAAAAATACAACAGCAAAACGAAAAACAAAAAACCAGTTCACTTTGGTTTAGTTTAGTTTTGTTTTGGCAGCGGCTTTGTCTTGTTAGCCATGTGTATAGCAAAGTATAGCATGGCATATATAGTATAGATAGATCTATTTGGCCAAGTTGCCAGCGAGCTGCTTAAAGTTACGTCCATCCAGAAGCTACAAGCTATATAGTATGTTATATATTCGGCACATTTGAACTACATTTGTTTCTCGAACATTGCAAAGCAATGTACCTTAAGGCTTTGCGAATATCTCAAGATAATTGTAGAAGAAAATGGAAAAACTTTCCCATACAATAACTCACTTTTCCAACGATTCTCTCTATATCGTTTTATGATATAGTCATCCGATGTTTAAAATACTTAGTGTAAGATATTAAGAGTTTCCCACTCGACTCGGCCATGCGAGATATTGATCAAATTTATTGGCAATTTCAAGCTTAATCTAAGAAATACTTACAAAAATTCATAGATTTAATGCTCTATTTGAATACTTTCCATTCTTAGGAGTTGCGGCTGTTATTTTTTCTTCTGCCTCAGTGCTTTGAAATAAGAAAAGAATTTCGTTTTCACTTTACGAGCTCGCAATAGTTACTACTGCATAATAAATTCTTGACGATCTCCTCCTCCCCCCTTCGAATGCTGCAGGCATATGTTGCATCGTAGTAATTCCTGATCTGTGGCAAATTGTGTCATAGATCTTTGATCTGACTCTGGCTCTGGCTCTGGCTCTGGCTGCAGTCAGTTCCCACAAGCTGCCAACTCGTATCAATTACCAATTGCATATCTGCAGTTATATTAGCTATGCCCACACACACACACACACACACACACACACACAAACACACACACACATATATATATATATATGGTGACTATCGATCAGTGATCTCATCTCATCGATCTTTTGGCCATGGTCGTTTCCCACACCTGAGCGAGCCGAGCGGACGGACGAACGGGGCCAACAAACTTTGGCAAACAAAACGCCTTCTATGGCATTATGGAAATACCGTTAACGTTTGGCCAAAAAAACAAGAAGAGGAGATGAAGGGAACGAGAGAAGAAAAAAAAAACAGCCCAATCAAATTCATAAGTTTCTATGGCCAAGATCAAAAGCGGGGCCCCCGAGCAGGTGACCGACTCAACCAATACACAGATCTTTAGCAGCAACTGTTGCTGCTGCTGCTGCTGTTGTTGTTGTTGTTGTTGTTGTTGTTGTTGTTGCAACAATCATTTGGCAGCGATCTATCATTGCCAACTGGCCAAAAGAGAGACACAGCTAGTTAGCTACGAGGAAGTTGTTGTCCATGAGAACCTTGAACTCCCAAGAAAGAAATCATAAAAGAGCGCTCACCAATGTCCGACTAGAAGATACCCTAAGCCCAGCTGCCAGCTTTAAATACTTTCACTTTTAAATATGAGTTTTTTGCCATTTAATGGAGAATCGGAAGAAGGTATCCAAGGTACGCGTGAATCTACAAGCCAAATTTGGTCCATCCTCGGCTTATGTGCTAAAATCGATATTTATCGATAACATGAACGTTGAGGAAGATATCGAGAACAAGCTCTCTTTCAAGTTAAGGCAAGTTTTCTAGCTCTTGTTACCAGACATGATCAAGAAAATATGTGCTCGGCGATGCTGCCCCCCCCCCCCCCCCCCCCCCCCCCCCCCCCCCCCCCCCCCCCCCCCACACACACACACAAACAGTTTCAATGGATTACAGGGTATCTTAAACAGACAATAACAAATAAACTCAGTTGTTGTTGTTGTTGTTGTTGTTGCTGTCGACACGGCCTTTAAAATATGATTTTGAATGGAACAGCGTGGACAGTTTTTTTCTTCTCTTGATTTTGTGATTTTGATTGAGTTGAAAACAGCAAAAACAAAAAAAAACAAAAGCCAAAAAAAACCGAAACAAACCTCGTGTCTTGCTGGCCGTGCTGGGTGTTAGAGCTGCGGCCAATGGCGGCTATCTGAATAAAATCGGTGGCAAGTCCACTTCGCTCTATTAGACTCAGCTCTTTGAGCCAACCCCACCCCCCTCCTGCTGCCCCGCCCACTTAACAGCCGCCCTGCCTGCGACCAGCTCAAAGACAGCCAACACAATGCGAAATAAGTTATTTTTTTGACAGCAAATCCGCTTAGGCGTCGGCCAAGTCAGCGGCCCACACGCACACACACACACACACACACACATGTGATTAGCATGTGTGTGGGTGTGTGTAGTCGCTTATACCTTGCAGCCGCGTGCGCCATGTGCAGGGTATGCTGATACCCTATACAGGGCAATACATTGATATTGTCAACAAATATGCAACGCGCATTTTAACAAGAAGCCAAGCTTATTCATCTGGCTGAAAGCTCTTGCTGCTGCATATATATATATATATATATATATATATCTGAATATCTGAATATATGCATATCAGTCAGCTAGATCGGGACAGAATAGTATATAGCTGTCAATCGGAAGGATTGCCTTCAAGTAAGCTGCTTGTTTAAGCACAATTCTATGTTGTTGCTGGAAATTTGCACCAAGTATTTTCTAGATCGTGACACTATATCTATTAAAAAATGTTGAATTCTTGAATTTATATAATCCCAATTACGAGCTTGAGTATATTTTTAAAGCATTCACAATGGTCCAATTAGTTTTTGTAGTTTGTAAAAAAGCAAAAAACATTTATCTATTTAATATGGTTTACTCTCGTAAGATCTTGTGTACTATATATGTATATATATATATATATATACACTATGCTATATATACATGCTGTACTGTATATAGACACTATGTGTTGTTGCAAAGTCAAAGTCCTTCGTGCTTGGAGCCTAGGGTATCTGGTGAAATTGTATATTTTTTTTATATATTTAATATAAATCTCATTGTTCGTATAAGATTTTTTTATTTTGCTGCTGCTGTTTTTTTCTTCTTCTTTTTATTTTGCAATGTCATTTTGTATTTCGTTTTTTGCAGTTCGCTTTAATTTTGTTTGATTTAATTTGGGTTTTTTTCGCGGAAGCAAAAAGCTGTTACGAGCATTACGGCTACAAATACCTATTCATATATGTATATTATATATATATATACATATATACTTTTTCGCTTATGGGCCAGACTTTGCTTTGCAATCGCCTTTTACCTAATGTTATTAACGTCATATTGACACACATTCGGGTCGGGCAGAAGCAGAGAAATAAAGTGCAAAAATCTAAGCTAATTACGTGACAGATACCCACGCCCCCTCCCCACACGCCCAGCCCGCAGTCGTTGTGGCATATGCCACAAGCCGCCCGGCGCGTGTTGCAACATCTTTTGCGCTTCCATAACGGCTTTCGCTCTCTTTCATTTGGTTTTCTTTTTTTGTTTTTTTTTTTTTTTACCTGCGCACACACATCGGCCGCATGTCACGTACTTGCGCTTTGTTGCATGCAACTTGCAGCTGCAGCATCGACTTGGCCCACATTGCGTCCACTTGCGGCAGCTCAGCCAGTGTTGGCAAAGTCACGTTAATATGCGCATCGACACCTGACACCTGACACCCGCCCAACCCCCCAACCCCACCCAGCCCACGGGGCCTCTGACCCATGCCAAGTGCCACGACTTTATTTCAACTTTAAACCAAGGCAAGAATACAAATATGGCCGACAAAAGCCAAAGCTCCATTTCGAGAGCAAATGTTTCCCTATTGAAGACAAGAGACGCGATAAAAGAGTTCGATTTGATACGCTTCGCAAGATATGCGGGGAGGGGCTAAGAGCAGATCGAAAGTGTCGAGTCGGGCAAGAAAGCATTTCACTTTTCAAACTATATTTCTTACAGAGCTAGATGATATAGATATATAGCAAGAATCAAGTATCTAGCATCTTGTATCTTGCATCTTGCATCTGGTGTCTAGTACCTAGTATATAGTATCTAGTATCTAGAATCTAATGTCTATCATCTTGTAACCCATAACGTTTATCATATACTATATTCGGATTCTGCTTACTTGAAATCGGTTGATATCATTAATATATTATCTATATATTAATATATATGCGACTATACTTACCTTAGGGTAGGGCAAAAAATCTGTAATTCTTTGCAAATTAATTATATATTTGAACTAAAAGCTATATACAAAGTGATATATACAATAAATATATAATAATATCAATAAATTTAAAATAACGTCAAAGTTAAATAATTTAAAATTAAAAATTTAAATACATACATTAATATATTACATTATAAAGTTAAATTAAATTATAAACATTTAAAAAGTTATTTAACAAGCGAATGTTCAAAATGTGTTTGAAAAATGAAAACATTTGAACAAAACTGGCAAAAAGTTGGATAATTGCCAAACAAAAAGGAAGATTGTCTGAATGAAATATAAAAAATATAATAATACATAATTAATTTAATATTAATATATATATATACATGCCGATAATTGCATAGAAGAGATTTACTTTAAGCTCATTTTTGGCAGCGTTGCGTCTTAACTTATTTACATGAATCCGAGAATTTGGCTTTGGATTAGGATTTTAGTCCGGAGAGGCCAGTACTTAATGTCTAATCTACGAGTCGGACTGATCTTCCATAGCATCGCAGACTTCATTCACTTCGGGCTGATTGTGAAGCCTCGTCGAATGACGCACTGACGCTTGGTGTTTATCTTCATCTTCGAAGTCGTCAACATCGTTCTGTTCACTTTCCGCTGTCTCTTCCGCAAGCGACTTGGCCTCCAGCTCTGCCTGACGCTCCATCCCATCCAGCTCCTTCACGATTGTGTCCGCGTCCATATGCCCGCTTTGTTGGAGCGTTGATGGAGTCTGTGGGCAAAGAAGCGTAAGCCAAAACTGGCCAATATGCTTAAGCTGCTATGCATACTCACCACTTGGTCGCTCACATCGGCTGAGACAACGCCCGAGTCGGCAGGTAATGGCTGATCCGACCTATGGCTGGAGTCCTCCGCTGCTGGACGCTGCGGCCGCTCGTCCAGGCGAGTGCTCTCCAGGAAACTGAGTCCAGTCGGCGACCTTGGCAGCGTCTGATCCAAGCGCGAGCTATCTAAAAAACCAGATTCATTAAAATCAATGTCCTGCGGCTCGTTCGTGGCGGCAAGCTGCAGAGCCTCCGGCTCATTTGGCTGCACATTCTGATCATCGCAGTCCGTTGTCGAAACCTCCAAGTCCATGTCCGAGGAGCCGTCCGGAATAGTTGCATCAAGTGCCTCAGCAATCGTCGCCAGCTTTTCGCGTATACCAGCTAACTCCTCGTGCAATCTATGCGCATCCTTGCTGGTGCACGGCTCCTCCAGACGCCCGTGTATCGTCAACATGCGTATCCGTAGCTGATGCTGGGCCACCCGCAGGTCGGCCTTGACCTTGGTCATGCTAGTGAGCGTGCTGGCCAAGGTCATATTATTGGGCACATCATCATGGGGTGTGTGGGGACTTGGGTGAGTCGGTGGCTCCTCGCAGCGACGCTTCTCGGGCATCGCGGAGCTGTGCTCGATGGGCTTGAAGTCGAATGGCGAATCTGTTGCTGCCGCGATGTTCGACGACAGGCGACGCTTGATGACCTTGCGACCGAGCTCGTCCGACACTGCCACGGCTACCGACGGGGACCGTTGATTCGGACGTGTGCTGCCAAAGAAGCCAACCACATTTCTGGTCAGTCTGCGCTCCATGGCAGTTGCCTTGTCGCGGCTAATGTTGCGTAACATGTTGTCCAGTGCGTCGTTTAGTAGCGATCTGGAGCGGCTGGACGTCAAGGCTGCCGGCTCCACATCCATGTCGGAAGACTCCTCCGAATCTGGCTGAATATTGATGAGCTCCCGCCGAATCTGGATCATTTCGAGGCGCAGCCTGTTCGCTGCCTCGCTGCTGCACGGCTCCTCGAGGTTCCGCTGTAGTTTCAACAAACGCGCCTCCAGGTAGCTCTGCATGTCCATCAGCGACGTGCTCCCATGGATCTGCGCTGCCTGGGCATTAGCCTTGGCTTGAACCTGAAACTTGGTGCGTGGCAAAACTGGCAGCAACTGCTGCACCCGGGCATCGTTGGTGTTGTAGGAGAACAGCTTCAGATCCCTGACGCCGGCGAGGGGTATAACGCTGAACGCTGCTCCTTGATGTTCGCCCTTCACATTGGGATTGAACGGCGAGTCCGGATCTTCATCGTCGCCAATCTCTTTGGTCGGCAAGGCGTTGCTGCTTAGCTCCTCGGCAATCGATTCGTCTGCGGATGAGTCGGAGGACGTCGGCGTTGCCCTAATCGGTTTACTTCTTGGAATATCAAGGAACCGAGCTGAACTGTCCGACGATTCAGGCTTCTTATCACAATCGTCCGTTGGTTCAGACTTCACTTCGACCGGTCCGACCGCTGATTTAGCCTTGAGGACGCGGCTCACGAAGGCGTGTTGCCAGGCCTCCAACTTGCTGACAGAGCTCTCGTCGGCGACATTCCATTGCTCCACCTTAATGGCCCTGCTGGTCCGCACGCCCAGCTCGTCCGACTCGGAAGACATATCCGAGATGTTCATGTTATTAATGGGCCGTTCGAACATTATCGACTCTGCCATGTCCGAGTCCTCGTCCAGTTCGTTATTCCTCGCCGACTGCAGATGGCGGAACGCTACGGCGCTGCTCTCGACGTCGTCTATGATCGCGAGCATGTTGCGGCGACTGGAGAACTGCCTGGACCGAAAGGGAATGTCCGGCATCAGCGTGTTCGACGTGGAATCCATATGGTAGGTGAACAGCTTATAGTTACCCTTGAAGTCAACAGCATTCGGATCTGACGCATCGACCAGCTGTATGCCCCGCCACAAGGGATGCACTGCATAATCCGTACTGTTTACGGGCGGTTCACGAACTGGCTTATATTGCATATGCTTGCGACTGAAGCGCTCCTCGTCGCACATTACCGTAAATGGTTTTGGTTTCATCACATAATTGAATGGAGAATTCGCTGGATGACGACTGTCGCTATTCTCGTGGCCACGATGTCCTCCCTCCGATGGCCGACTTTCGGCCAGGTCTTCCTTCTCTGGAAGCAAACGCCCGGCTAGCTCACGTTTGCTGCAGACCCTGGCGCAATGTGTTAGGAAAACGGTCGCATTCACATGTACCGTGCGGGAGAGCACATGGGCGGCCGGCAGCTGGATGCAATGGCGCATAAAGAAGTCCATATATTGGCCAATCGGAAGCTGCGGCTGACGCACGATGCCCTCCCCTTCCTGGGAGGCCGCAACGATGGCAGCTAGCAAAGCGGCCATGGTCGGATTTGTGTAGAAGGCGCGAATCGCTCGGGCTGCACGGGACAGTGTCTGAGCCTCGACCAACTGATTGTTATTCCCCTCATTAGTAGTAGCCTTGAATGGATTCATATTGAGGCAGCGGCTACCTTTGAGAAATTATAAATATACAAATTGCAATGAATTTCGAAAGGAAAGCACAGAGCTAAGAACATTCTCGCACTTACTTTTGAGAACGATTCGAGCTTGCGAAGGGTATTAATTCAAAATGGAAGGATAATTTTTGCCGGTTACGATGTGAGCTTGCGAAGGGTTTTAATTCAAAAGGAAGGATATGGCTACCGGCTATGACGTTGTCAAAAAGTTCCAGGGCACATCCGGTGCGCATCAAATTGCGCGTTGCCCAACACTGTTTTCACCTGGCTTTCGAGAGCCTGCGTTGCCATAACACCAATTGGCACTTGCATATGCCTTGGCTCGGCTCGATACTGATCGGCATCTTGTTGAAATTAAAATTACTGATCGAAAATGTTGCAGAAGAGATTTTGGTTAACACGCTCGACCTCGCACGGCCCGGAAATCCTCGCGGGCATTGTTCCATTTTGAGTGCACATGATGAACTCATCTCTAGCCAAAGCAAAGCTGTATAACAAATGGCGTCGTTATTCAACACTTGACTGTCGAAAACTTTGCCACATTTACTAGCTAGTCTGCTTGTGAACTTTACACAATTATCCGGCACTTGCAATGATAAGTGTGGGCTTTACATAATCCGGATTCCAAACTGTTTGTTGCGTGCGCCTTCAAGACTTTCTCAACACTAATATCGATAGGTGCAATAATCAGGCTCGGCTCATTTCTACTTAGCGCCTAGGTCCCTAACAAATATCGCCAACACTGTTCAGTCGATGGAAAGCCTTGGCAAGTGCATCCTTTATATCCATGCTTTATACTTTATCAAATTAACGCAACAAAATAAGTCATATTGTTAGTTAGCTGTCTGGAGTGTTACCCAGCACTCATTTTGATTGGTACTCATATCACGTGAGCCTGGAAGGCTCTGCAAGTGCATCGCACCTTAGAAATTTGCCCAACACTAATATCTAGCCTCGAAGGGTCAAGGCTTCCTGCGCTTGGGTCCTGAACTGGAGTGGAACCGAGCAGCGCAGCTCCATTAAATGCATAGATGCATATCGAGTGCCATCGTTGTTCAACACTGGCTTAATCAAAACAAATCACAGAAACTTTGGCACGTGCCGCGCAGCATGAGAGATTGTGTGATGTCATAATAACAATTTCGAAAGTGAAAATCTGATGCAGCTTAGTGGAGGCAACAGCAACAACAAGTGAAGCCGCACCGAGGCACGTTTAACGTCAAGGCACATGCACCACACACAGCTTCGAATTCGATTTGAATTTGAATTATGGTCTCGGTTCTAGCCGAAGCTGCGATGCGCTACCAAAAAGCCAAAGGCTGACTCAGCTCAATATTGTATTATTGTCTATAGGCAATAAATTGTAAAATTTGATTTGGCGTGCACAAGGCCGAATGCCCGACCGTGGGTAGCGCAGCGCGAAGATTCAGACCTATTTAACGCCTCGGGCCAAAAATGCATCGTGGGCGTCTTCTGTCTGTGTCTGGCTCAGCTGCTGGAGCAGACATGACTTCTAAATGCTCTATAACCATGTCAGTGATGCCACCTGGTCAAAATATTGAATGTGAAGTGCTGCCAATTTAATCCGTTAATTTTCATGCAATTGCAAGTTGCCAGAAGTGCCAACTTTTGACGGCAACAAACGATATGTATCCACATTTATAAGTAAGTATATACATATATAATTGCTCATGCTCGATGCATTCCATTTAATGACAATAGGCAAATTGCTATAATGCCACGCCCACCTGCGGCATTTATCATCAGACGTCAGACGCCAGACGTCAGCAGCCCGCGATGATGCCCTTGTTTGGGTTTAGGGTATACGTACGAAACGGTGAAACAATAAACACCAAATAAAGCACTTTGAATGCAGTTTGTGGAGATAGCCATAAAATATAATAAAGAAGAAAACAAAAATAAATAATAAATAATAAATAATAGGCGACACGAGAGCGGGAAATATTGAAATTGTTTAAATATTAAATTATTACAAAAATGTGCATAAATGAATATGGAATGATCTATGCAAATGGAAATGGAAATTGAAATGGAAATGCATGACACGTCGTTCCCATTTGTTGCATGTTGTTGCCTTTCGTCGTGCCAAGCAGCGCCTTCAAATCGAACGGATCGGATCGGATCGCATAACATTAAATAAGCGACGCGCGCCAATCTTGATGACATAACCTCAAAAAGCGGCGTCAGCTTTTTTTTTTTGCTAACGGGCCGCATGCGCGGGCGTCCAACGAGAAGGCGACAAGTGTGACAGTGTTGAAAAACAGCTTGATCTGCAGGCCTGCAACTGGATTTAAAGTGTTTACACATTGTTTGAGAGTTGAAATTATCGATCGCAATTCAAGGTTTGATTTCAAAGTTTGCCTACTTAACTAGACTGAGAACTTGTGTTCTACTTGTGTTCCAATAAGAATATTTACTAAACTAAGCAGTTACGATATTTAGTCTGCCTAAAGTTTTCGGTTTTCCTTGGATAAAGTTTTCCACATCACAGAATATATGTACTTTTATATTAATTTCTATATTAATATATTCCTAGTCAAGCACACGGCTTCGCAACAAGTTTTAGCTGACATCTCTGACATCTCAAATGATACACAGATAGGCACTCATTATTTGCTTATAATTCACAACTAGTTATAACGCAGAGGTGCTGTCATAAGCGCATTGGTCACATTGATCCACACTTAAAATAGTTCACCTATGCGAGGAAACGATTGCTGTCCTGAGTTCATATACCGGCAGATCGTGTATGTAGAAGATGGAGTAAGTTTCAATCAAATTCCCAAATAGTTATAGCTCATTCCCAACTAGTTCTAGTTAATGAGTTCGCTGTTATCCACATACTGGCAGATTGTATATTTGGATGATCGAGTACACCTATTATTCCCTTATAATTCCCAACTAGTTGTAGCTCGATGATACTGTTATGCAGAATCGCAGTGATCTACATTGTAGCTGAGTGGCAAATATGTGAAGTATGTGTGCCACATATTCAGCTAGGCCCGCCCATTCACAAATTATGTGCTGGCCAAATGACTGATGAGTGACGAGTGTTTGCAATTAGAATAGTGAGCTGTGCCCCAAAGTGAGTCTTTCGGATTTGGCGGCTAGTTGGAGGGGGATGGGGATGGGTGTTGGGCTGCGTGTTAATTAATTATGCATAACATTGCGGCGCCATCATTCGGATGATGCCAGCTCCTGTGCCCTGGCCTGGTTGCCGTTTGTGGCCCAACGCTCAGCTCGTTGCAATCAGTCCAACTGACGCGTAGACCCTGCTCTGGCGGGGAGAGGGGCGTGGCTGGGGGAGGGGGAGCTGGTGCAGCTGCCCCGTTGGCGATCTGTTCAGTTGCCGTCAGCCTAAAAATGCCGCGCTAAATTCTTGTGACTCTTTAAAAATAAACTTTTTCTAGATATTTGTCGCGCTTTAAAATAAGCCAAAATATTTTTGACTTTCACTTGCGATGCGTCTCGGCGCGATTGTTGTTGTTTTTGTTGTTGTTGTCGCCTTTGTGTCTAATTTATTGTTGTTGCGCTCTTTAATTTGTTTTTAGCACGCAAATTATGTGCGGCAAGCGGCAGAGGACTATTTGGCCCGGCGACAGGCGCGCAACAAATCAATGACACGCTCAATGACTTCCGGATTGGCCGGACCGATACTCGCCCTGGGCAATGTGCATTATCTGCCCGCGGCCAAGAGCGGCACCTTCTTTGCCCGCGACAATGTGTCCAACTTTATAACCTGGTGCAGGTGAGTCTTAACCCAACTACAACATACGAATCACAGCTAGTTCTACATAGATCCACATCTTTTACATACTTAGCTATAATCCACAAATTAGCATATTTAAGGTCAAAATTCTCAACTGCTTCTAGCGCACATATCGACTCGTCAGTTCACAACGATCGACAGACTTCTATGCGATCAATATAATTCTCAACTAGTTCTAAGTATTAGGATTTGGCATTCAGCTTCTCAGCTATCTTTAATTGATTACTTGATCAACTTTTTGTTGATTGTTACAGAATATATGTATTATTTTAAGATCAATACAATTAGAGAAATGTTTGAAAATAAGTTAATTATTTATCAATGATAGACATTATGGCATGATCCTCAACGAGATTGAATAATGAAGATTGATTCAAGATTTGTTTTAGTATGCTTCAGTTTTTTTTTAAAGATCAGCGATCGCCTGCGTGCTTTGATCCTTAACTTAACATCCCTCAGTAACTGATGAACTTTGATATGCTTTAACAAGAATCTATTATCAAATAAGTTGAAGAAAATACCTGATCAGTGATCGCTGATCGCTGATTATTGATTGACTAACGATTTGTCATTTGCAGAAAGAGCCTTAAAATCATCGAGTGCCTATTGTTCGAAACGGACGATCTGATCATGCGCAAGAATGAGAAGCATGTGATCCTCTGCCTGCTGGAGGTGGCCAGGCGTGGCGCCAAGTTTGGTAAGTGCAACAACATGATGTTATCGATCAGCCCAACTGATCGATATGTGTGCAAATTTATCGATAGGCATGTTGGCGCCGATGCTGGTCCAAATGGAGCGACAAATCGATCGCGAAATCGCGGCCGATAACAAGGCGAACGGCGTTGGCTGCGGCACACAGACGAACAACGGCTGCTCGGAGAGCGGCACCCAAACGGAGACGCCGCCGATCGGCTCAGAGTGTGCCGCCATCGAGACGGATCTCTATGACAGCGACACCGAGAACGAGGATGAGCACGACAAGGACCCGATGCTTATGTACGGGCCACAGCCCCAGATCATAACGAACGATCTGAAGAGTCTCGACGAGATGGTAAGTAAGTGGGGCATGCTCCAAGCCACGGCTCAGGCCAAAGTCTGCCCAGCTCGCGGCCCTAATTGCGCTCGCTGTTGATGTCATTTTCCAGCTGATTTTTCCTGCTGCTGCTGCTGCTGCTTTTCTTTAGGTTTTCTTGACGTGGCGCTGTGTTTTCTCTTTTATTTATTTTTGTTTCGTTTTTTTTTTTTTTTTTGTGTGGCAGCGGACCTCACGACTTTTTGTTATTGTTGTCGTTGTTGGTTGTTGTAGCTACTTTTCTCATGTCCATTTTTAGCCACGGCTAAGTTTTCCAGTTTCAAACTTGGGCAAAACAAATCAAAAGCAAACAACAACAACAACAACAAGTCGAGTCGAAAAACAAATGCAATGGATAATTGCTTAGACGATTTTGTGTCGACTTTTGCCTAAAAACGGATATGTATTACCTAGCCAAAAATAATCTACTTGCATTAAGTCGTGATCTTTGTTTACCAAGAGCCATGCATGAGCTTCAACTGTTCAATTTGTTTCTTAATATTATTGGTGAGTGAGATCTCGAACATGTTTATCGAATTGAAATGTTTAAACAATGACTGCACTCATCATCAAAGTTATCGATTACTCTGGGATTTAGCTTCAGAGATATATAAATTATATAGGACTAATAATCGGAATTGATCGATTGTGAGGAAAGGTACGCGTTATCGGAAAATATCGATTACTCGCGTGTTGGGCCATAGAAAAATATATCGTTAGCTTGATCAATTTATGTTTCCAAAGAAACCAGTTCTAATAATCGAAATTTATTGAAAAAATATCGATAACTTCTATTTTGTGCTTTAAGACTTTTAATGTGGAAAACAAACGAAGGAATTAAAGGCCTTAATAATAATCGAAATTTATCGATAATTAGGTAAGGAGAGTATCGAACACTTTCAAACATTCCAAATTTGTCTAAAAGCAGTTTAATATGATTTCCTATCACCAAAATCTTCTATTACCGAAGCCATTTTAGTGCACCTATCGATATTGGAGCGCCTATCGATTATTCGATTTATCGTTAGCGCTGGCAAACATGTCAAGTATTTGGCAAACAATTGCTGATTGGCGATTGGCAATGCTTATGTCACGGGCCCTCAACATATTGTTAATTAATTTGACAAGATGTTCGAGGCGTTTCATTCGCGCCCGTTCCGTTCCGTTCGGACTCGCATCGTTTTCCGCTGGCGCCAGATGTGCCAACAACAATTACTGCAATCGCAATTGTCAATGGTAATTGCAAGTGTGACTGCGAGCAACATGCGGCGACAGCAACATGCAGCAGCAACATATAACAAAGAGCGGACAATGGACAGCGAGCGCCCAAGGATTGAGGAGCAGTCAGCCAGGCAAATCGGAAAACTAATGAAAAGCCATGCAAACATTTCCTCACGCCGCCAGCAACATTGACTACGAAGCGCGGCTTACGATAGACAGCTGCTCGATGGATGGATGGATGGATGGATAAATCGTTGCGCATTTATTGGACGCAACATGGACATGAACGTGCCATGGCGCTTTGCTGGCTAACACGCAGCGCCACATGCTGCCCAAAACATTGTCAGGCAACAGCAGCAACAGCAACAACAGCAGCAACAACAACGCCAACAAAGTGGCCCGGCGGGCGGACAGAGTCGCCGAGTCGCCGAGTCGCCTGGTCGGATCACTCAGTCAGCCAATCAATTTGTTTGCAGCAGCAGCAGCGGCAGCCAAATCAGCAAATAGCCTCAACAACTTGTCGAAAATCAAATGATGTGCCACCACGGCAGCAGTCACAGCTACAGCAGCAGCAGCAACTGTTGCAAACCACGCCACGAATCATTTGTCGCTGCCGTTTGGCACGTCCGCGTCGTCAACATTGTTGTTGTTGCTGTTGCGATTGCTGTTGCTGTTGCTGTGCTTGTGCCTCCTCTTGTTGTTGCGATTGATGCTGATGTGGCTGTTGTTGTTGCTGTGACTATTGCTGTTGTTGCTGTCGCTGCTGCTGTTGCTGTGCTTGCGCCTTCGCTTGTTGTTGCTGCTGCGATTGATCCTGCTGTGGCAATTGTTGTTACTGTTGCTGTGGTGGCTTTTGCTGTTGTTATTGCTGTTGCTGCTGCTGTTGTTGTTGCTGCTGTAGTCGTTGCTGTTGCGATTGACGCTGCTCAGGCAATTGTTGTTGCTGTTGTTGTTACTATTGCTGTTGCTGCTGCTGTTGCTGTGCTTGTGCCTCCTCTTGTAGTTGCTATTGCGATTGATGCTGCTTTGGTCATTGTTGTTGCTGTTGTTGTTACTATTGCTGTTGCTGCTGATGTTGCTGATGTTGTTGTTGCTGTTGCTGCTGTGACTATTGCTGTAGTCATTGCTGTTGCTGTGGCTATTGTTGTAGCTGTTGTTGCTGCTGTTGTTGTTGCTGTTGCTGCTGCTTGTGCTTGCAATTTATGGCCCAGACCAGGATCACAGCGTCGGCTAATCTTGCATGCGTCACAGTCACGCCGTTTCCCCTGCCACTCACCCCTCTTCCCAGGTTGCCCGCTCGTTGTCGTTTGCAAATCTGCGCACCACTGCCAGATCATTTTGCTGGCTTATCGCCATGTTAGATTTATTGTGATGTCGTCTTGCCACAAGCTACGCCCACCCCCCACCCGCTCGCCATTCACCCCTGTCCAGCGGGGACGGATTGCAGCTGTGGCACAGTTCCCACTTGGCCACGAATGCAACTCGACAAACTGCGCCAGCTTCAGGCTGGCTAACTAACTAGCGAAGTTCAAAGGTGCAAATGCGTTTTGGCTGTTGCACCCAGCCCCCTCCCTCTCCCACTCCACCATACCCCTCGCTGTTGCCTGAAAGCTAGCAGCCCAGCAAAAAGGCCTGTCAAAGGCAGCGACACAGTAGCCAAGCAACGCCGACTCCCTACAGACACGATCCAAAGCGAGCCAGTTGCTCTGCTCTGGGGCCTGACTGCAGCTCTGGCCTCTGTCTCTCTTTGTGTTTGGGTCTGGGACTGGTCTGGGCCGCGGAGTTGGTGTCTTTGGCTCGTTTTGGTTGTTCCGCTCATTTGTTTGATCATTTGTTCGGACAATGGCAGCGCGTGAATTTATGCAGTGGAAAGCGAATTGCGATGCCGCCGCGCGGATTCCGATTCCAAAATAGTCGTTGGCTTCTTGACTTGAACTTATGCAATGGCCTGCGGGGTCAGCCTTTGGCTGCCCGCCCTCTGCACACACACACACACACACACACACACACACACATATAATATATACATGCATGCAACATTTGACACAAATTTTGGTATATGTGCAGGTCAGAGATTTGGTGGAGAAATGTACATGCCCCTCGCAGTTTCCCATGGTGCGCGTCTCCGAGGGCAAATATCGCATTGGCGACACCAAAGTGCTCATCTTTGTGCGGGTAAGTCAAATCTGCAGGGTAGACGGTTAACTTAACTTCCGGCCAAGCGCCTGGCTAAGCTTTCGACTGAGAATACGGCTAAAATATTGGCTAAACGTATCGGTTAATATTGCAGACTCAAATCTCAGCTAATCTTACCGATAACTTTCGAATTTTCCGGTCTAATATTTCGTCAAAACTTACGGCTAAACTCGCAGCTAAACTTGCTGATAACTTTTAGCTTAATTCACGGCTTAACTTTAACTAAACTCTCGGCTAAAATCGTGGATTTCTTACGCAAAGAAATCCAGCATAACTTACTGTTCAGCTGCTAATTGAACTCTTGGCTAAACTTGCGGATAATTTTTGCCTTAATTTCTTGTCTAATTTTTGGTCAAACTCTAAACTAAATGTTAATCAAGTAAACACCAAAATAATATATCCTATCGTGTCTTCTTCGTGCATCGTGTTTCCATATTCACGCTCAAATAACCAATCGTATCACATCTTCCATTTGTCTGCAGATACTACGATCGCATGTGATGGTGCGCGTGGGCGGCGGCTGGGACACGCTCTCCCATTACCTGGACAAGCATGATCCTTGCCGGTGCCGTGCCCAGCACCGCAGCTCGATCCAGGCACGTCTGATGACCCGCAACACAGGCAATTCCGGCAACGGCATTGAGCTGCACAAGGCGCATGTGATATACGAACGGTAAGTGAATCGAACTGTTCCATCTCCCGTCTCCGATGGACGGGGTAGCAGGTTAAACGCCAGCTAAACAACACTTTGCTCCACTTCCACTCCGCCTGCCGCGACGACTGCTGCAATTGAAAACGCGGCCCATTATGTGCCATGCATTAAGTTGTTATCGCCCCGCTAATTGCATGCATAAAGCCGGATAATGATGGTGTCTCCAATCGCCAGCGCCTTAAACGCAGCAACAAACTAGACAGACAGTCCGTCTCTTGGACAGCGGCACAGAATCAAGCCAGCTGAGACTGAGGCTGAGACTGAGTGCGCCATTAAGGAACTCCATTAGGCAAGCTCGCACGAATAGCTGTAGAGGCGCAGTGGTAGGGGCTAGGTATTGGCATGGTCTAGTTGTTGATACTTGTAAAATGCATTCATTTCATATTCATGAGTCTACACGCTCATTCACAAGGCAAACTTGTGCTTATCAGCCTCTGCTCGACTCGAAATTCCCTATTCGCGCTCTTAGCTCGCATCTCAGAGTCCTTGAGATACATCTTAAACACTTGTTTAGATAGAGTCTTGCCTTCGTAGTTTTATTTTCTTTTTTCCCAGCAATAGCTGTTTGCATGAGCTCGTGCATTCAACTTTGTGTTTTATGCATTTTCGTTTAATTCATGCAGTGCTCTGGCGCAGCCAACTTAATAAGGCTATTGATAAGCTTAACAGCTGTTAATTCTGAGCGCAGCCAACTTAACAGAGCCAATGCTAAGCTTAACAGCTGTTAATTCTGAGCGCAGCCAACTAAACATGTTTACTGGGACAAATATCGAACAAGGAAAGCATTCAGAAATTAAAGAATGTATATTTTCGTTCAATTTACTACAATTTGTACTCGACTGAATCTCTAACGCCCACTCGTAAAATTTAATAATGCAACTTTAATGGTCATAGACTGCAATACACTCTCAAGAGATAAGAGGTTTTTATTGCGTTTACAAAACAATGTTTATCAAAGCAAAAACTATTTGTAAGCTTTAACGTCCGATACTTGACGCGTGGTCATGCCTGTAACTAAACAGATATGATATCAATTTTCCCAGTATTTGCGTTTTATTGCGCCGTCATAAAGCCAATTGAGCTCTTTAAGTTCAATGTTAAATCGATGAGAAACTAACCTCAAAAATATAATATAATTCAGATAGATATACAGTCTATAGACACAAAAATGTGCAATGTAAAGGCAAATGGATAGCTTACCTTTAGGTACAAATTAAAATGGCTCCGTCAAAAAATCTTAGTTTTTTAAGGTCGATTGTGATACCGGTTCCCGGTTTCAACTAGTTCCAACGTTAAATCGATTCTAGGTTCAAACCAGTTCCGGGTTTGAATTGCTTATATTTGCAAACCGGTTCTAACCGGTTCCAGGCTGAAACCGGATCCAGGCTAGACCGCTTCCAGTTTCAAACCGGTTCCAGGATCTAGCTGCCAACCGTTCCTAGGCTTAAACCGAATCCAGAATCGAACCGGTTAAAACTTCGATCTTTTTTTAAGTGAACTCTTGCATTTGGATTCAGGTCGAAATCCGCTTGCCTTCCATATGCTGATGCCCAAATCGAATTCTTGCAGCTCACCACCCGCAGCACGGCGTGTTCTGTCAACGGCCGGAACTGGTTCCGGTTCCGGTTGCAGTTCCGGAGCAGTGTCGCCAGCCGCTGGAACAGCCGTCAGCAGCACACCCAACGCCAGCTTGTCGCCCAGCGCAGCCGCTGCCGCAGCCGCTGTCAAGCATCGCAGTCGCAGTCCAACGCCGCAGCGCAAATTCTTGAACCAGGTCAATGGCTGCGCGGAGCCCCTACCCGGCTCGCCGCGCCCGGCCAGGCGCTCGATGTCGCCCAGCCAGCGACGGCTGAACGATGTGCGCAAGAAGCAGAGCTCGCTGGACTCCTACAAGACGCTGCCCGTCCTGGCCAGCGCTGAGAGCAACCTGGAAGAGATCAATGGCGGCGGTGGCGGCGTTGCCACATCGGCAGCCGCATCGACAGGCACGGTTGCCGGACAGCCGGAGCAGAGCAGCAAATTTGAGAATATCAGCGACAATGGCAGCGAGATCAGCGACGAGGGCTACCGCAGCCTGGGCGTCATCCAGTCGAATGCACAGAAGCGCGAGTCCCTGCACAGTCAGGCCTCCATGGAGGACGCTGAAACGAATGGTAGGGGGATAGCGGGATGCCGACCGTTCAGGGCTCAGCTCCAGGCTCACAGATTCTTATTATTTGCTTTGTTTTTGCAGCGCGTCTCGATCAAACGTCCAGCGACTCGCAGATCTCTCCCACTGATGAGCCCGAGGCCGAGCCGGAGACGGAGGCGGAGATCAAGTGCAATTCCGTGGCCGAGGAGGAGCCGGAGTATACGCTCTGCGAGCTGGATGGACCACAGTCGCTGCCCGCTGTGCTGGCCCTGCCCAAGCAGCCCAAGGCCGTCTACGAGGGGCATGGCCACAAGTTCGAGCAGTCCGGCGTTTACATAACGGACGATGAGATTACGGTGACCAGCTCGCCGCTACCAGAGCCGGACAACAAGACGGCGTCCCAGTTGGTGGCACCGTCGCCCATTTTGGGCAGCAAGATACCGCGCTCCCCGCTGGCGCAGCGACGCCGCCGGCGCAGCATCGACAATAGCACCTGCGGCGGCAATGCCGGCGGCAGCCTTCAGGATTTGAGCACGCGTTCCACGGCGATCGGCTTCAATCGTAAGCAGCCCGTCTATCGTTCGGTGCGCCGCCCGCCACAGGCTCAGTCGCAGTCTGCGTCGCAGGCGGCACGACCGAAGGCCTCGCAGCTGCCGCTGGTGCGGGATGTGACCAACACCTGGAGCGGACGCAGCGCTGCCACATCCACCGGCGCCAACGGCAAGAAGCGGCCCACGATCAGTGCGGAGACATTTGCGCCGCCGGCGCCAGCAGCAGGCACAGGCGCATCCGTATCGGCATCGGCATCCACATCGCCATCGCCTTCGCCGTTCGAGCGCAGCATCAAGACACGCTCCTCGCAGATACTTTACGATAGCAATGGGCGGCGGGTGCGTGGCGGCTGCAGCAGCTCGCTGACCACATCGCCGGTAAAGAATCACGCCTCCTCGCCGCTGGCGCAGCAGCTGCTCGAGGCGGCCAGCAGCGCCAAGAACGATGCACAGATTCTCGAGAAGATGAAGACCCTGCTCTCACGCTACGCAGCCGGCAATCAGCAGCAGCAGCAGCGGCCGGGCAAGAAGACGCCCGTCTACGAGGACTTCACCACGGCGTGGGTGCACAGCAATGGCAATCTGGAGCGCTCCGAGAGCTGCTCGCCGCCGGCAAAGGCGCGCTCCAAGCGCAGTTCGGCCGCCTCCTCCTGTGGCAGCAACAATTCGCGTGATATGACGGCAGCTGGAGCGGCGGCAGCTGGAGCGGTTGTGTCGCCACGACGGGAGCGCGGCATGTCCAAGATTCCAGCGCCAGTGCGTCATCATACGGAGCTCTATTAACGGCACGCGCGGACGCCTAGCGTCCGGCCCAGGGGCATGCCCAGGATAAGACCACAGTCGGCGGCCATCCATGTGGGATGTGTGGCTGAATCGGTTTAATGGGCCCCATACAAATGTGGGCTTAGACCTTAGGTTAATGTTAGGCAAAAGCTCGAATTGTCCGTCTGTCTGGTTTGGGGGCGTGTCCGGCCAAATTGAAGCGAACGGAACCGTTCCAAAAGACCTCAATACACACATATATGCAAATGAAACATACTCGTCTATACGAAACGTTAATCGATAATAATGATAATAATAATAAGAAGAAGAAGAAGTAAAAACTGTAACTGCCTCATTAGATACCCAGTTTCAGCTGATCCGTGCACCAGACGCCAATCGCCAATCGCCAATCATATCACATTTCATTTCGCAAAAGCAGCAGAAAATTCCAAGTCTAAGCACTTCGTAACCCAATTTCTACTCGTCACTGTCACTCGTTGCTTCACATGGGCTCGCACTCGTTACTCGTTTCATCCATGTGGGATGTGCATTTCGAAACTGTTTCAAGAACAACTTACCCCTACTCTTTAACATTCGCTCGTTTATTGAGTATCCCTCTCGTTACATTTGATCGAACGAGCATCGGAGTATCCGTCGTTTGTGGAATAGCGGAAATATGTCGTGCGAACTTATGTCGTTGCTTCGCTATTTTACGCACTGCTGCCATTCGTTACTCGTTACTTTTTACCAAGCGATTGCTTTTGCGTTTAGCAACAAATCTAATCCCCAAACTCAATACTTTCACTCGCTAGCTTAGCGAATATCTTACTCGCTACTCGTTACTTTTTGTCGATCGAGTGCTTGACATTTGCTCCGAGTACAGCTAAACCCGATTGACTATAAGTTGCATCTTACTCGCTGCTATCCACTCGTTACTTTCATCGAGCGATTGTTCTGGACTGCGCGCCATGTGATTGGCAGAGAGAACCAACCATTTACAATCCAAATTGAGACTTTCAACTACAATTTTAACGTTTCTTCGACTTACTACTCTACTACTTTTTTTTCAATAGGATATAAAAATAAGGGAACGATTTTTGGCATATAACATTTGAATGGATACTTATGCATTGCTCTCGTGATAGATCTTAGAAGCAAACCACATAGAAAGCGCATAATTTTCTAGAAGTTTTACGATTAGTGCACACACACACACACACACAGAGAGAGAGGGAGCCTACAGGAATATTTTGTATATAGGCTAAAAAGGAATAAAAGTGAAAATATGCCTAAATAGTTGGGTTTTTCAAAAATATATAAATAGTATATGATAAAAGTATCGCAATATAACTGATTGCTGTGAGTGTGTGTGTGCGTGTGTGTGTGTGCTTAATTTTTTTTCCAGCATAGTCTTAAAAAGAAAAAAGGAAGATTTATTTTTATATGCAAGCAAACGCCATCAATGTGAAAACATAAAATAAAGGTAAGAGGGAAAAGCTTTTAACAAAAACTCAATTTTACACATAATACGAGATGCGATACGATAAAAGATGGAAATACAAATAGATAAAAGATATATATGCAACTATATATATATTCGTATAAAGAAATGTAGTTAGGATTGTTTGAGCAAGCCAAACAGAGCGAAAGAATAAGAAATCAACTAAACGAATTTTGGTGCTTTACCAAAGCCAATTTCAATATACTCCCCCCCTCAACACCCTACTGAACCCCTCTGACACAAGGATCCAACTATATCTATAAAGTTAAGAGCCATAAACTGAACAGCGGTCACAAATGTTCGAATGTTAAGTAATTCGTCTAATTGATTAATTAATACTCCATATATAACACATAACTACACATATTAAAGCCCCAAAACTTATTAACTATATATATATATGTAATAGATACTTGCTGAAGTGTTTACCCAGATATCATTTAATACAATATATTAGCCTAATTTTCTGCACCCGCTGCAAAACGAAATATATATATATTAACTATATATACACATATTCGACTTAATTAAAGTGTGTGTGTGTGTTTTTTTTTTTCTTACTTGTTTTTGCTTATAATGATAGCAAAGTTAACATACTTAGTACGCCGTACCTTTAAAAAGCAGTATGCATATAAGTACTATATATAAATAGATCCCTTGCTTATGAATACGTTAAAATCGGCCTTAATATTCAAACTATGTTTATTGTAATATATGATTTCGAGTTGGGTTTCTGTTCAGTTTCGTAACGTTAACCAAATGTATATCGAACGAAGGGCAACAGCATATTTGAATGCCCCTTGTAATAAAACATATGTATTCTCAGCTATATCCGTGGGCCTTAGCCTCTAACTAAGTATATAAACAGAAAAGAAGAGACGAAGATATTTGTAGATCAAATCGAAACAATAACACTTGAACATCATTTCAGCAAAATTACAATTTAATTGTTTACAACACACGCACATAAGAATTAAATAAAACAATAATAAGTATATACAAAAATATACGAAAAACAAAAAGTATCTGACAGATACAGCTCGTCTGATGCGTATCTCTTGCTGTGTTGACTAACTGGCAATTTATTCTTAATTCTCAATCTGTATTTCGTTGTTTTGTTTTTTTTTTTTTTCGTATGGAAACTTGATATAATGCAAACATATAAAATGTATTTTAAATACAATTAATTATTATTAAATCATTTAAAGCAAACTAACTATTACAAATGGAATAGATTACAAGAAATATGCAAACCACAACAACAACAATATATTGATTTTAATCACAAGAATTTAATAAATAAATACAAATTATAAGCTATAAAACCCCCAAAAAAAAAAAAAAAAAAAAAAAAAACACATATCAGTTTATTCTATTTGCAGCTCATAAACTAAGGAATCTCCATGCACATACAGAATATCGCGAATATCTAAATCAAGATATTCGCTACTCGTTATGAAAACTGCTACAGCAAAGCCAACTGGGCAACATCATAGATATAATCTCTTCACATCGGATCTCACTCGTTACCTGTTACGTCAAACTTGATGAACAGCCAAGTGTAAATATCGCCACCTGCCCGTTCCCGCCATTATCCGGATCAGTACTATCGATTGGCATTAAGAAAATGAAAATCCAAATGTTGACCCAAATCGACCAAAATATTATACCTTTTTGAATTTGTATGCTTTCTGGCAAAATTATGACGTTTGAAAACGACATAACTCCGCCGCTGATCATGGCGAGATTATGTCGTTTTGAAGCGACATAACTCCGCCGCTCTAAAAACGATATATCTCCGCGCTCTAAAAACGACATATATCCGCGGAAGATATGACGTTTGAAAACGACATAACTCCAATTTTGGACTCGTAAGGATCAGTACTATCAATTGGCATTAAGAAAATGAAAATCCAATATCTCGAGTAAATATCGTCTGATTTTGAAATTTTATACCTTTTTTAGTTCGTACGGATCCCTACTATCAATTGGCATTCAAACAAATTAAAATTCAGTGGGTTAAAAAAAGTTGTGGACAAAAAAACGATTCGTTTTTAACATCAACCCTTTTTTATGATTTTTTGGAATATCTCGTCCAAATAATGTCAGATTTTGAAATTTTATACCATTTTGGACTCGTAAGGATCAGTACTATCGATTGGCATTAAGAAAATGAAAATCCAAATTTTGACCCAAATCGACCAAAAAGCAAGGGGTTACATCACGTTTTTTCTCAAATTCGGGGTTGGTTCGAAAATCAAAACTTTTTCGATGATTTTTATTGAATATCTCGAGTAAATATCGTCTGATTTTGAAATTTTATACCTTTTTTAATTCGTATGGATCCCTACTATCAATTGGCATTCAAACAAATTAAAATTCAGTGGGTTAAAAAAAGTTGTGGACAAAAAAACGAGTCGTTTTTAACATCAACCCTTTTTTATGATTTTTTGGAATATCTCGTCCAAATAATGTCAGATTTTGAAATTTTATACCATTTTGGACTCGTAAGGATCAGTACTATCGATTGGCATTAAGAAAATGAAAATCCAAATTTTGACCCAAATCGACCAAAAAGCAAGGGGTTACATCACGTTTTTTCTCAAATTCGGGGTTGGTTCGAAAATCAAAACTTTTTCGATGATTTTTATTGTATATCTCGAGTAAATATCGTCTGATTTTGAAATTTTATACCTTTTTTAATTCGTACGGATCCCTACTATCAATTGGCATTCAAACAAATTAAAATTCAGTGGGTTAAAAAAAGTTGTGGACAAAAAAACGAGTCGTTTTTAACATCAACCCTTTTTTATGATTTTTTGAAATATCTCGTCCAAATAATGTCAGATTTTGAAATTTTATACCATTTTGGACTCGTAAGGATCAGTACTATCGATTGGCATTAAGAAAATGAAAATCCAAATTTTGACCCAAATCGACCAAAAAGCAAGGGGTTACATCACGTTTTTTCTCAAATTCGGGGTTGGTTCGAAAATCAAAACTTTTTCGATGATTTTTATTGAATATCTCGAGTAAATATCGTCTGATTTTGAAATTTTATACCTTTTTTAATTCGTACGGATCCCTACTATCAATTGGCATTCAAACAAATTAAAATTCAGTGGGTTAAAAAAAGTTGTGGACAAAAAAACGAGTCGTTTTTAACATCAACCCTTTTTTATGATTTTTTGGAATATCTCGTCCAAATAATGTCAGATTTTGAAATTTTATACCATTTTGGACTCGTAAGGATCAGTACTATCGATTGGCATTAAGAAAATGAAAATCCAAATTTTGACCCAAATCGACCAAAAAGCAAGGGGTTACATCACGTTTTTTCTCAAATTCGGGGTTGGTTCGAAAATCAAAACTTTTTCGATGATTTTTATTGAATATCTCGAGTAAATATCGTCTGATTTTGAAATTTTATACCTTTTTTAATTCGTACGGATCCCTACTATCAATTGGCATTCAAACAAATTAAAATTCAGTGGGTTAAAAAAAGTTGTGGACAAAAAAACGAGTCGTTTTTAACATCAACCCTTTTTTATGATTTTTTGGAATATCTCGTCCAAATAATGTCAGATTTTGAAATTTTATACCATTTTGGACTCGTAAGGATCAGTACTATCGATTGGCATTAAGAAAATGAAAATCCAAATTTTGACCCAAATCGACCAAAAAGCAAGGGGTTACATCACGTTTTTTCTCAAATTCGGGGTTGGTTCGAAAATCAAAACTTTTTCGATGATTTTTATTGAATATCTCGAGTAAATATCGTCTGATTTTGAAATTTTATACCTTTTTTAATTCGTACGGATCCCTACTATCAATTGGCATTCAAACAAATTAAAATTCAGTGGGTTAAAAAAAGTTGTGGACAAAAAAACGAGTCGTTTTTAACATCAACCCTTTTTTATGATTTTTTGGAATATCTCGTCCAAATAATGCAAACATATGAAATGTATTTTAAATACAATTAATTATTATTAAATCATTTAAAGCAAACTAACTATTACAAATGGAATAGATTACAAGAAATATGCAAACCACAACAACAACAATATATTGATTTTAATCACAAGAATTTAATAAATAAATACAAATTATAAGCTATAAAACCCCCAAAAAAAAAAAAAAAAAAAAAAAAAACACATATCAGTTTATTCTATTTGCAGCTCATAAACTAAGGAATCTCCATGCACATACAGAATATCGCGAATATCTAAATCAAGATATTCGCTACTCGTTATGAAAACTGCTACAGCAAAGCCAACTGGGCAACATCATAGATATAATCTCTTCACATCGGATCTCACTCGTTACCTGTTACGTCAAACTTGATGAACAGCCAAGTGTAAATATCGCCACCTGCCCGTTCCCGCCATTATCCGGATCAGTACTATCGATTGGCATTAAGAAAATGAAAATCCAAATGTTGACCCAAATCGACCAAAATATTATACCTTTTTGAATTTGTATGCTTTCTGGCAAAATTATGACGTTTGAAAACGACATAACTCCGCCGCTGATCATGGCGAGATTATGTCGTTTTGAAGCGACATAACTCCGCCGCTCTAAAAACGATATATCTCCGCGCTCTAAAAACGACATATATCCGCGGAAGATATGACGTTTGAAAACGACATAACTCCAATTTTGGACTCGTAAGGATCAGTACTATCGATTGGCATTAAGAAAATGAAAATCCAAATTTTGACCCAAATCGACCAAAAAGCAAGGGGTTACATCACGTTTTTTCTCAAATTCGGGGTTGGTTCGAAAATCAAAACTTTTTCGATGATTTTTATTGAATATCTCGAGTAAATATCGTCTGATTTTGAAATTTTATACCTTTTTTAATTCGTACGGATCCCTACTATCAATTGGCATTCAAACAAATTAAAATTCAGTGGGTTAAAAAAAGTTGTGGACAAAAAAACGAGTCGTTTTTAACATAAACCCTTTTTTATGATTTTTTGGAATATCTCGTCCAAATAATGTCAGATTTTGAAATTTTATACCATTTTGGACTCGTAAGGATCAGTACTATCGATTGGCATTAAGAAAATGAAAATCCAAATTTTGACCCAAATCGACCAAAAAGCAAGGGGTTACATCACGTTTTTTCTCAAATTCGGGGTTGGTTCGAAAATCAAAACTTTTTCGATGATTTTTATTGAATATCTCGAGTAAATATCGTCTGATTTTGAAATTTTATACCTTTTTTAATTCGTACGGATCCCTACTATCAATTGGCATTCAAACAAATTAAAATTCAGTGGGTTAAAAAAAGTTGTGGACAAAAAAACGAGTCGTTTTTAACATAAACCCTTTTTTATGATTTTTTGGAATATCTCGTCCAAATAATGTCAGATTTTGAAATTTTATACCATTTTGGACTCGTAAGGATCAGTACTATCGATTGGCATTAAGAAAATGAAAATCCAAATTTTGACCCAAATCGACCAAAAAGCAAGGGGTTACATCACGTTTTTTCTCAAATTCGGGGTTGGTTCGAAAATCAAAACTTTTTCGATGATTTTTATTGAATATCTCGAGTAAATATCGTCTGATTTTGAAATTTTATACCTTTTTTAATTCGTACGGATCCCTACTATCAATTGGCATTCAAACAAATTAAAATTCAGTGGGTTAAAAAAAGTTGTGGACAAAAAAACGATTCGTTTTTAACATCAACCCTTTTTTATGATTTTTTGGAATATCTCGTCCAAATAATGTCAGATTTTGAAATTTTATACCATTTTGGACTCGTAAGGATCAGTACTATCGATTGGCATTAAGAAAATGAAAATCCAAATTTTGACCCAAATCGACCAAAAAGCAAGGGGTTACATCACGTTTTTTCTCAAATTCGGGGTTGGTTCGAAAATCAAAACTTTTTCGATGATTTTTATTGAATATCTCGAGTAAATATCGTCTGATTTTGAAATTTTATACCTTTTTTAATTCGTATGGATCCCTACTATCAATTGGCATTCAAACAAATTAAAATTCAGTGGGTTAAAAAAAGTTGTGGACAAAAAAACGATTCGTTTTTAACATCAACCCTTTTTTATGATTTTTTGGAATATCTCGTCCAAATAATGTCAGATTTTGAAATTTTATACCATTTTGGACTCGTAAGGATCAGTACTATCGATTGGCATTAAGAAAATGAAAATCCAAATTTTGACCCAAATCGACCAAAAAGCAAATGGTTACATCACGTTTTTTCTCAAATTCGGGGTTGGTTCGAAAATCAAAACTTTTTCGATGATTTTTATTGAATATCTCGAGTAAATATCGTCTGATTTTGAAATTTTATACCTTTTTTAATTCGTATGGATCCCTACTATCAAGTGGCATTCAAACAAATTAAAATTCAGTGGGTTAAAAAAAGTTGTGGACAAAAAAACGATTCGTTTTTAACATCAACCCTTTTTTATGATTTTTTGGAATATCTCGTCCAAATAATGTCAGATTTTGAAATTTTATACCATTTTGGACTCGTAAGGATCAGTACTATCGATTGGCATTAAGAAAATGAAAATCCAAATTTTGACCCAAATCGACCAAAAAGCAAGCATCACGTTTTTTCTCAAATTCGGGGTTGGTTCGAAAATCAAAACTTTTTCGATGATTTTTATTGAATATCTCGAGTAAATATCGTCTGATTTTGAAATTTTATACCTTTTTTAATTCGTATGGATCCCTACTATCAATTGGCATTCAAACAAATTAAAATTCAGTGGGTTAAAAAAAGTTGTGGACAAAAAAACGATTCGTTTTTAACATCAACCCTTTTTTATGATTTTTTGGAATATCTCGTCCAAATAATGTCAGATTTTGAAATTTTATACCATTTTGGACTCGTAAGGATCAGTACTATCGATTGGCATTAAGAAAATGAAAATCCAAATTTTGACCCAAATCGACCAAAAAGCAAGGGGTTACATCACGTTTTTTCTCAAATTCGGGGTTGGTTCGAAAATCAAAACTTTTTCGATGATTTTTATTGAATATCTCGAGTAAATATCGTCTGATTTTGAAATTTTATACCTTTTTTAATTCGTATGGATCCCTACTATCAATTGGCATTCAAACAAATTAAAATTCAGTGGGTTAAAAAAAGTTGTGGACAAAAAAACGATTCGTTTTTAACATCAACCCTTTTTTATGATTTTTTGGAATATCTCGTCCAAATAATGTCAGATTTTGAAATTTTATACCATTTTGGACTCGTAAGGATCAGTACTATCGATTGGCATTAAGAAAATGAAAATCCAAATTTTGACCCAAATCGACCAAAAAGCAAGGGGTTACATCACGTTTTTTCTCAAATTCGGGGTTGGTTCGAAAATCAAAACTTTTTCGATGATTTTTATTGAATATCTCGAGTAAATATCGTCTGATTTTGAAATTTTATACCTTTTTTAATTCGTATGGATCCCTACTATCAATTGGCATTCAAACAAATTAAAATTCAGTGGGTTAAAAAAAGTTGTGGACAAAAAAACGAGTCGTTTTTAACATCAACCCTTTTTTATGATTTTTTGGAATATCTCGTCCAAATAATGTCAGATTTTGAAATTTTATACCATTTTGGACTCGTAAGGATCAGTACTATCGATTGGCATTAAGAAAATGAAAATCCAAATTTTGACCCAAATCGACCAAAAAGCAAGGGGTTACATCACGTTTTTTCTCAAATTCGGGGTTGGTTCGAAAATCAAAACTTTTTCGATGATTTTTATTGAATATCTCGAGTAAATATCGTCTGATTTTGAAATTTTATACCTTTTTTAATTCGTATGGATCCCTACTATCAATTGGCATTCAAACAAATTAAAATTCAGTGGGTTAAAAAAAGTTGTGGACAAAAAAACGAGTCGTTTTTAACATCAACCCTTTTTTATGATTTTTTGGAATATCTCGTCCAAATAATGTCAGATTTTGAAATTTTATACCATTTTGGACTCGTAAGGATCAGTACTATCGATTGGCATTAAGAAAATGAAAATCCAAATTTTGACCCAAATCGACCAAAAAGCAAGGGGTTACATCACGTTTTTTCTCAAATTCGGAGTTGGTTCGAAAATCAAAACTTTTTCGATGATTTTTATTGAATATCTCGAGTAAATATCGTCTGATTTTGAAATTTTATACCTTTTTTAATTCGTATGGATCCCTACTATCAATTGGCATTCAAACAAATTAAAATTCAGTGGGTTAAAAAAAGTTGTGGACAAAAAAACGATTCGTTTTTAACATCAACCCTTTTTTATGATTTTTTGGAATATCTCGTCCAAATAATGTCAGATTTTGAAATTTTATACCATTTTGGACTCGTAAGGATCAGTACTATCGATTGGCATTAAGAAAATGAAAATCCAAATTTTGACCCAAATCGACCAAAAAGCAAGGGGTTACATCACGTTTTTTCTCAAATTCGGGGTTGGTTCGAAAATCAAAACTTTTTCGATGATTTTTATTGAATATCTCGAGTAAATATCGTCTGATTTTGAAATTTTATACCTTTTTTAATTCGTACGGATCCCTACTATCAATTGGCATTCAAACAAATTAAAATTCAGTGGGTTAAAAAAAGTTGTGGACAAAAAAACGAGTCGTTTTTAACATCAACCCTTTTTTATGATTTTTTGGAATATCTCGTCCAAATAATGTCAGATTTTGAAATTTTATACCATTTTGGACTCGTAAGGATCAGTACTATCGATTGGCATTAAGAAAATGAAAATCCAAATTTTGACCCAAATCGACCAAAAAGCAAATGGTTACATCACGTTTTTTCTCAAATTCGGGGTAGGTTCGAAAATCAAAACTTTTTCGATGATTTTTATTGAATATCTCGAGTAAATATCGTCTGATTTTGAAATTTTATACCTTTTTTAATTCGTATGGATCCCTACTATCAATTGGCATTCAAACAAATTAAAATTCAGTGGGTTAAAAAAAGTTGTGGACAAAAAAACGAGTCGTTTTTAACATCAACCCTTTTTTATGATTTTTTGGAATATCTCGTCCAAATAATGTCAGATTTTGAAATTTTATACCATTTTGGACTCGTAAGGATCAGTACTATCGATTGGCATTAAGAAAATGAAAATCCAAATTTTGACCCAAATCGACCAAAAAGCAAGGGGTTACATCACGTTTTTTCTCAAATTCGGGGTTGGTTCGAAAATCAAAACTTTTTCGATGATTTTTATTGAATATCTCGAGTAAATATCGTCTGATTTTGAAATTTTATACCTTTTTTAATTCGTACGGATCCCTACTATCAATTGGCATTCAAACAAATTAAAATTCAGTGGGTTAAAAAAAGTTGTGGACAAAAAAACGAGTCGTTTTTAACATCAATCCTTTTTTATGATTTTTTGGAATATCTCGTCCAAATAATGTCAGATTTTGAAATTTTATACCATTTTGGACTCGTAAGGATCAGTACTATCGATTGGCATTAAGAAAATGAAAATCCAAATTTTGACCCAAATCGACCAAAAAGCAAGGGGTTACATCACGTTTTTTCTCAAATTCGGGGTTGGTTCGAAAATCAAAACTTTTTCGATGATTTTTATTGAATATCTCGAGTAAATATCGTCTGATTTTGAAATTTTATACCTTTTTTAATTCGTACGGATCCCTACTATCAATTGGCATTCAAACAAATTAAAATTCAGTGGGTTAAAAAAAGTTGTGGACAAAAAAACGAGTCGTTTTTAACATCAACCCTTTTTTATGATTTTTTGGAATATCTCGTCCAAATAATGTCAGATTTTGAAATTTTATACCATTTTGGACTCGTAAGGATCAGTACTATCGATTGGCATTAAGAAAATGAAAATCCAAATTTTGACCCAAATCGACCAAAAAGCAAGGGGTTACATCACGTTTTTTCTCAAATTCGGGGTTGGTTCGAAAATCAAAACTTTTTCGATGATTTTTATTGAATATCTCGAGTAAATATCGTCTGATTTTGAAATTTTATACCTTTTTTAATTCGTACGGATCCCTACTATCAATTGGCATTCAAACAAATTAAAATTCAGTGGGTTAAAAAAAGTTGTGGACAAAAAAACGAGTCGTTTTTAACATCAACCCTTTTTTATGATTTTTTGAAATATCTCGTCCAAATAATGTCAGATTTTAAAATTTTATACCATTTTGGACTCGTAAGGATCAGTACTATCGATTGGCATTAAGAAAATGAAAATCCAAATTTTGACCCAAATCGACCAAAAAGCAAGGGGTTACATCACGTTTTTTCTCAAATTCGGGGTTGGTTCGAAAATCAAAACTTTTTCGATGATTTTTATTGAATATCTCGGGTAAATATCGTCTGATTTTGAAATTTTATACCTTTTTTAATTCGTACGGATCCCTACTATCAATTGGCATTCAAACAAATTAAAATTCAGTGGGTTAAAAAAAGTTGTGGACAAAAAAACGAGTCGTTTTTAACATCAATCCTTTTTTATGATTTTTTGGAATATCTCGTCCAAATAATGTCAGATTTTGAAATTTTATACCATTTTGGACTCGTAAGGATCAGTACTATCGATTGGCATTAAGAAAATGAAAATCCAAATTTTGACCCAAATCGACCAAAAAGCAAGGGGTTACATCACGTTTTTTCTCAAATTCGGGGTTGGTTCGAAAATCAAAACTTTTTCGATGATTTTTATTGAATATCTCGAGTAAATATCGTCTGATTTTGAAATTTTATACCTTTTTTAATTCGTACGGATCCCTACTATCAATTGGCATTCAAACAAATTAAAATTCAGTGGGTTAAAAAAAGTTGTGGACAAAAAAACGAGTCGTTTTTAACATCAATCCTTTTTTATGATTTTTTGGAATATCTCGTCCAAATAATGTCAGATTTTGAAATTTTATACCATTTTGGACTCGTAAGGATCAGTACTATCGATTGGCATTAAGAAAATGAAAATCCAAATTTTGACCCAAATCGACCAAAAAGCAAGGGGTTACATCACGTTTTTTCTCAAATTCGGGGTTGGTTCGAAAATCAAAACTTTTTCGATGATTTTTATTGAATATCTCGAGTAAATATCGTCTGATTTTGAAATTTTATACCTTTTTTAATTCGTACGGATCCCTACTATCAATTGGCATTCAAACAAATTAAAATTCAGTGGGTTAAAAAAAGTTGTGGACAAAAAAACGAGTCGTTTTTAACATCAACCCTTTTTTATGATTTTTTGAAATATCTCGTCCAAATAATGTCAGATTTTGAAATTTTATACCATTTTGGACTCGTAAGGATCAGTACTATCGATTGGCATTAAGAAAATGAAAATCCAAATTTTGACCCAAATCGACCAAAAAGCAAGGGGTTACATCACGTTTTTTCTCAAATTCGGGGTTGGTTCGAAAATCAAAACTTTTTCGATGATTTTTATTGAATATCTCAAGTAAATATCGTCTGATTTTGAAATTTTATACCTTTTTTAATTCGTACGGATCCCTACTATCAATTGGCATTCAAACAAATTAAAATTCAGTGGGTTAAAAAAAGTTGTGGACAAAAAAACGAGTCGTTTTTAACATCAACCCTTTTTTATGATTTTTTGGAATATCTCGTCCAAATAATGTCAGATTTTGAAATTTTATACCATTTTGGACTCGTAAGGATCAGTACCATCGATTGGCATTAAGAAAATGAAAATCCAAATTTTGACCCAAATCGACCAAAAAGCAAGGGGTTACATCACGTTTTTTCTCAAATTCGGGGTTGGTTCGAAAATCAAAACTTTTTCGATGATTTTTATTGTATATCTCGAGTAAATATCGTCTGATTTTGAAATTTTATACCTTTTTTAATTCGTACGGATCCCTAAGATCAATTGGCATTCAAACAAATTAAAATTCAGTGGGTTAAAAAAAGTTGTGGACAAAAAAACGAGTCGTTTTTAACATCAACCCTTTTTTATGATTTTTTGAAATATCTCGTCCAAATAATGTCAGATTTTGAAATTTTATACCATTTTGGACTCGTAAGGATCAGTACTATCGATTGGCATTAAGAAAATGAAAATCCAAATTTTGACCCAAATCGACCAAAAAGCAAGGGGTTACATCACGTTTTTTCTCAAATTCGGGGTTGGTTCGAAAATCAAAACTTTTTCGATGATTTTTATTGAATATCTCGAGTAAATATCGTCTGATTTTGAAATTTTATACCTTTTTTAATTCGTACGGATCCCTACTATCAATTGGCATTCAAACAAATTAAAATTCAGTGGGTTAAAAAAAGTTGTGGACAAAAAAACGAGTCGTTTTTAACATCAACCCTTTTTTATGATTTTTTGAAATATCTCGTCCAAATAATGTCAGATTTTGAAATTTTATACCATTTTGGACTCGTAAGGATCAGTACTATCGATTGGCATTAAGAAAATGAAAATCCAAATTTTGACCCAAATCGACCAAAAAGCAAGGGGTTACATCACGTTTTTTCTCAAATTCGGGGTTGGTTCGAAAATCAAAACTTTTTCGATGATTTTTATTGAATATCTCGAGTAAATATCGTCTGATTTTGAAATTTTATACCATTTTGGACTCGTAAGGATCAGTACTATCGATTGGCATTAAGAAAATGAAAATCCAAATTTTGACCCAAATCGACCAAAAAGCAAGGGGTTACATCACGTTTTTTCTCAAATTCGGGGTTGGTTCGAAAATCAAAACTTTTTCGATGATTTTTATTGAATATCTCGAGTAAATATCGTCTGATTTTGAAATTTTATACCTTTTTTAATTCGTACGGATCCCTACTATCAATTGGCATTCAAACAAATTAAAATTCAGTGGGTTAAAAAAAGTTGTGGACAAAAAAACGAGTCGTTTTTAACATCAACCCTTTTTTATGATTTTTTGGAATATCTCGTCCAAATAATGTCAGATTTTGAAATTTTATACCATTTTGGACTCGTAAGGATCAGTACCATCGATTGGCATTAAGAAAATGAAAATCCAAATTTTGACCCAAATCGACCAAAAAGCAAGGGGTTACATCACGTTTTTTCTCAAATTCGGGGTTGGTTCGAAAATCAAAACTTTTTCGATGATTTTTATTGTATATCTCGAGTAAATATCGTCTGATTTTGAAATTTTATACCTTTTTTAATTCGTACGGATCCCTAAGATCAATTGGCATTCAAACAAATTAAAATTCAGTGGGTTAAAAAAAGTTGTGGACAAAAAAACGAGTCGTTTTTAACATCAACCCTTTTTTATGATTTTTTGAAATATCTCGTCCAAATAATGTCAGATTTTGAAATTTTATACCATTTTGGACTCGTAAGGATCAGTACTATCGATTGGCATTAAGAAAATGAAAATCCAAATTTTGACCCAAATCGACCAAAAAGCAAGGGGTTACATCACGTTTTTTCTCAAATTCGGGGTTGGTTCGAAAATCAAAACTTTTTCGATGATTTTTATTGAATATCTCGAGTAAATATCGTCTGATTTTGAAATTTTATACCATTTTGGACTCGTAAGGATCAGTACTATCGATTGGCATTAAGAAAATGAAAATCCAAATTTTGACCCAAATCGACCAAAAAGCAAGGGGTTACATCACGTTTTTTCTCAAATTCGGGGTTGGTTCGAAAATCAAAACTTTTTCGATGATTTTTATTGAATATCTCGAGTAAATATCGTCTGATTTTGAAATTTTATACCTTTTTTAATTCGTACGGATCCCTACTATCAATTGGCATTCAAACAAATTAAAATTCAGTGGGTTAAAAAAAGTTGTGGACAAAAAAACGAGTCGTTTTTAACATCAACCCTTTTTTATGATTTTTTGAAATATCTCGTCCAAATAATGTCAGATTTTAAAATTTTATACCATTTTGGACTCGTAAGGATCAGTACTATCGATTGGCATTAAGAAAATGAAAATCCAAATTTTGACCCAAATCGACCAAAAAGCAAGGGGTTACATCACGTTTTTTCTCAAATTCGGGGTTGGTTCGAAAATCAAAACTTTTTCGATGATTTTTATTGAATATCTCGAGTAAATATCGTCTGATTTTGAAATTTTATACCATTTTGGACTCGTAAGGATCAGTACCATCGATTGGCATTAAGAAAATGAAAATCCAAATTTTGACCCAAATCGACCAAAAAGCAAGGGGTTACATCACGTTTTTTCTCAAATTCGGGGTTGGTTCGAAAATCAAAACTTTTTCGATGATTTTTATTGAATATCTCGAGTAAATATCGTCTGATTTTGAAATTTTATACCTTTTTTAATTCGTACGGATCCCTACTATCAATTGGCATTCAAACAAATTAAAATTCAGTGGGTTAAAAAAAGTTGTGGACAAAAAAACGAGTCGTTTTTAACATCAATCCTTTTTTATGATTTTTTGGAATATCTCGTCCAAATAATGTCAGATTTTGAAATTTTATACCATTTTGGACTCGTAAGGATCAGTACTATCGATTGGCATTAAGAAAATGAAAATCCAAATTTTGACCCAAATCGACCAAAAAGCAAGGGGTCACATCACGTTTTTTCTCAAATTCGGGGTTGGTTCGAAAATCAAACCTTTTTCGATGATTTTTATTGAATATCTCGAGTAAATATCGTCTGATTTTGAAATTTTATACCTTTTTTAATTCGTACGGATCCCTACTATCAATTGGCATTCAAACAAATTAAAATTCAGTGGGTTAAAAAAAGTTGTGGACAAAAAAACGAGTCGTTTTTAACATCAATCCTTTTTTATGATTTTTTGGAATATCTCGTCCAAATAATGTCAGATTTTGAAATTTTATACCATTTTGGACTCGTAAGGATCAGTACTATCGATTGGCATTAAGAAAATGAAAATCCAAATTTTGACCCAAATCGACCAAAAAGCAAGGGGTTACATCACGTTTTTTCTCAAATTCGGGGTTGGTTCGAAAATCAAAACTTTTTCGATGATTTTTATTGAATATCTCGAGTAAATATCGTCTGATTTTGAAATTTTATACCTTTTTTAATTCGTACGGATCCCTACTATCAATTGGCATTCAAACAAATTAAAATTCAGTGGGTTAAAAAAAGTTGTGGACAAAAAAACGAGTCGTTTTTAACATCAACCCTTTTTTATGATTTTTTGAAATATCTCGTCCAAATAATGTCAGATTTTGAAATTGTATACCATTTTGGACTCGTAAGGATCAGTACTATCGATTGGCATTAAGAAAATGAAAATCCAAATTTTGACCCAAATCGACCAAAAAGCAAGGGGTTACATCACGTTTTTTCTCAAATTCGGGGTTGGTTCGAAAATCAAAACTTTTTCGATGATTTTTATTGAATATCTCGAGTAAATATCGTCTGATTTTGAAATTTTATACCTTTTTTAATTCGTATGGATCCCTACTATCAATTGGCATTCAAACAAATTAAAATTCAGTGGGTTAAAAAAAGTTGTGGACAAAAAAACGAGTCGTTTTTAACATCAACCCTTTTTTTATGATTTTTTGGAATATCTCGTCCAAATAATGTCAGATTTTGAAATTTTATACCATTTTGGACTCGTAAGGATCAGTACTATCGATTGGCATTAAGAAAATGAAAATCCAAATTTTGACCCAAATCGACCAAAAAGCAAGGGGTTACATCACGTTTTTTCTCAAATTCGGGGTTGGTTCGAAAATCAAAACTTTTTCGATGATTTTTATTGAATATCTCGAGTAAATATCGTCTGATTTTGAAATTTTATACCTTTTTTAATTCGTATGGATCCCTACTATCAATTGGCATTCAAACAAATTAAAATTCAGTGGGTTAAAAAAAGTTGTGGACAAAAAAACGAGTCGTTTTTAACATCAACCCTTTTTTATGATTTTTTGGAATATCTCGTCCAAATAATGTCAGATTTTGAAATTTTATACCATTTTGGACTCGTAAGGATCAGTACTATCGATTGGCATTAAGAAAATGAAAATCCAAATTTTGACCCAAATCGACCAAAAAGCAAGGGGTTACATCACGTTTTTTCTCAAATTCGGGGTTGGTTCGAAAATCAAAACTTTTTCGATGATTTTTATTGAATATCTCGAGTAAATATCGTCTGATTTTGAAATTTTATACCTTTTTTAATTCGTACGGATCCCTACTATCAATTGGCATTCAAACAAATTAAAATTCAGTGGGTTAAAAAAAGTTGTGGACAAAAAAACGAGTCGTTTTTAACATCAACCCTTTTTTATGATTTTTTGGAATATCTCGTCCAAATAATGTCAGATTTTGAAATTTTATACCATTTTGGACTCGTAAGGATCAGTACTATCGATTGGCATTAAGAAAATGAAAATCCAAATTTTGACCCAAATCGACCAAAAAGCAAGGGGTTACATCACGTTTTTTCTCAAATTCGGGGTTGGTTCGAAAATCAAAACTTTTTCGATGATTTTTATTGAATATCTCGAGTAAATATCGTCTGATTTTGAAATTTTATACCTTTTTTAATTCGTACGGATCCCTACTATCAATTGGCATTCAAACAAATTAAAATTCAGTGGGTTAAAAAAAGTTGTGGACAAAAAAACGAGTCGTTTTTAACATCAACCCTTTTTTATGATTTTTTGGAATATCTCGTCCAAATAATGTCAGATTTTGAAATTTTATACCATTTTGGACTCGTAAGGATCAGTACTATCGATTGGCATTAAGAAAATGAAAATCCAAATTTTGACCCAAATCGACCAAAAAGCAAGGGGTTACATCACGTTTTTTCTCAAATTCGGGGTTGGTTCGAAAATCAAAACTTTTTCGATGATTTTTATTGAATATCTCGAGTAAATATCGTCTGATTTTGAAATTTTATACCTTTTTTAATTCGTATGGATCCCTACTATCAATTGGCATTCAAACAAATTAAAATTCAGTGGGTTAAAAAAAGTTGTGGACAAAAAAACGAGTCGTTTTTAACATCAACCCTTTTTTATGATTTTTTGGAATATCTCGTCCAAATAATGTCAGATTTTGAAATTTTATACCATTTTGGACTCGTAAGGATCAGTACTATCGATTGGCATTAAGAAAATGAAAATCCAAATTTTGACCCAAATCGACCAAAAAGCAAGGGGTTACATCACGTTTTTTCTCAAATTCGGGGTTGGTTCGAAAATCAAAACTTTTTCGATGATTTTTATTGAATATCTCGAGTAAATATCGTCTGATTTTGAAATTTTATACCTTTTTTAATTCGTACGGATCCCTACTATCAATTGGCATTCAAACAAATTAAAATTCAGTGGGTTAAAAAAAGTTGTGGACAAAAAAACGAGTCGTTTTTAACATCAACCCTTTTTTATGATTTTTTGGAATATCTCGTCCAAATAATGTCAGATTTTGAAATTTTATACCATTTTGGACTCGTAAGGATCAGTACTATCGATTGGCATTAAGAAAATGAAAATCCAAATTTTGACCCAAATCGACCAAAAAGCAAGGGGTTACATCACGTTTTTTCTCAAATTCGGGGTTGGTTCGAAAATCAAAACTTTTTCGATGATTTTTATTGAATATCTCGAGTAAATATCGTCTGATTTTGAAATTTTATACCTTTTTTAATTCGTACGGATCCCTACTATCAATTGGCATTCAAACAAATTAAAATTCAGTGGGTTAAAAAAAGTTGTGGACAAAAAAAGGAGTCGTTTTTAACATCAACCCTTTTTTATGATTTTTTGAAATATCTCGTCCAAATAATGTCAGATTTTGAAATTTTATACCATTTTGGACTCGTAAGGATCAGTACTATCGATTGGCATTAAGAAAATGAAAATCCAAATTTTGACCCAAATCGACCAAAAAGCAAGGGGTTACATCACGTTTTTTCTCAAATTCGGGGTTGGTTCGAAAATCAAAACTTTTTCGATGATTTTTATTGAATATCTCGAGTAAATATCGTCTGATTTTGAAATTTTATACCTTTTTTAATTCGTACGGATCCCTACTATCAATTGGCATTCAAACAAATTAAAATTCAGTGGGTTAAAAAAAGTTGTGGACAAAAAAAACGAGTCGTTTTTAACATCAACCCTTTTTTATGATTTTTTGGAATATCTCGTCCAAAGAATGTCAGATTTTGAAATTTTATACCATTTTGGACTCGTAAGGTTGGACTCGGGGTTGGACTCGGGGTTGGTTCGAAAATCAAAACTTTTTCGATGATTTTTATTGAATATCTCGAGTAAATATCGTCTGATTTTGAAATTTTATACCTTTTTTAATTCGTACGGATCCCTACTATCAATTGGCATTCAAACAAATTAAAATTCAGTGGGTTAAAAAAAGTTGTGGACAAAAAAAACGAGTCGTTTTTAACATCAACCCTTTTTTATGATTTTTTGGAATATCTCGTCCAAAGAATGTCAGATTTTGAAATTTTATACCATTTTGGACTCGTAAGGTTGGACTCGGGGTTGGACTCGGGGTTGGTTCGAAAATCAAAACTTTTTCGATGATTTTTATTGAATATCTCGAGTAAATATCGTCTGATTTTGAAATTTTATACCTTTTTTAATTCGTACGGATCCCTACTATCAATTGGCATTCAAACAAATTAAAATTCAGTGGGTTAAAAAAAGTTGTGGACAAAAAAACGAGTCGTTTTTAACATCAACCCTTTTTTATGATTTTTTGGAATATCTCGTCCAAATAATGTCAGATTTTGAAATTTTATACCATTTTGGACTCGTAAGGATCAGTACTATCGATTGGCATTAAGAAAATGAAAATCCAAATTTTGACCCAAATCGACCAAAAAGCAAGGGGTTACATCACGTTTTTTCTCAAATTCGGGGTTGGTTCGAAAATCAAAATTTTTTCGATGATTTTTATTGAATATCTCGAGTAAATATCGTCTGATTTTGAAATTTTATACCTTTTTTAATTCGTACGGATCCCTACTATCAATTGGCATTCAAACAAATTAAAATTCAGTGGGTTAAAAAAAGTTGTGGACAAAAAAACGATTCGTTTTTAACATCAACCCTTTTTTATGATTTTTTGGAATATCTCGTCCAAATAATGTCAGATTTTGAAATTTTATACCATTTTGGACTCGTAAGGATCAGTACTATCGATTGGCATTAAGAAAATGAAAATCCAAATTTTGACCCAAATCGACCAAAAAGCAAGGGGTTACATCACGTTTTTTCTCAAATTCGGGGTTGGTTCGAAAATTAAAACTTTTTCGATGATTTTTATTGAATATCTCGAGTAAATATCGTCTGATTTTGAAATTTTATACCTTTTTTAATTCGTATGGATCCCTACTATCAATTGGCATTCAAACAAATTAAAATTCAGTGGGTTAAAAAAAGTTGTGGACAAAAAAACGAGTCGTTTTTAACATCAACCCTTTTTTATGATTTTTTGGAATATCTCGTCCAAATAATGTCAGATTTTGAAATTTTATACCATTTTGGACTCGTAAGGATCAGTACTATCGATTGGCATTAAGAAAATGAAAATCCAAATTTTGACCCAAATCGACCAAAAAGCAAGGGGTTACATCACGTTTTTTCTCAAATTCGGGGTTGGTTCGAAAATCAAAACTTTTTCGATGATTTTTATTGAATATCTCGAGTAAATATCGTCTGATTTTGAAATTTTATACCTTTTTTAATTCGTACGGATCCCTACTATCAATTGGCATTCAAACAAATTAAAATTCAGTGGGTTAAAAAAAGTTGTGGACAAAAAAACGAGTCGTTTTTAACATCAATCCTTTTTTATGATTTTTTGGAATATCTCGTCCAAATAATGTCAGATTTTGAAATTTTATACCATTTTGGACTCGTAAGGATCAGTACTATCGATTGGCATTAAGAAAATGAAAATCCAAATTTTGACCCAAATCGACCAAAAAGCAAGGGGTTACATCACGTTTTTTCTCAAATTCGGGGTTGGTTCGAAAATCAAAACTTTTTCGATGATTTTTATTGAATATCTCGAGTAAATATCGTCTGATTTTGAAATTTTATACCTTTTTTAATTCGTACGGATCCCTATTATCAATTGGCATTCAATCAAATTAAAATTCAGTGGGCTAAAAAAAGTTGTGGACAAAAAAACGAGTCGTTTTTAACATCAACCCTTTTTTATGATTTTTTGGAATATCTCGTCCAAATAATGTCAGATTTTGAAATTTTATACCATTTTGGACTCGTAAGGATCAGTACTATCGATTGGCATTAAGAAAATGAAAATCCAAATTTTGACCCAAATCGACCAAAAAGCAAGGGGTTACATCACGTTTTTTCTCAAATTCGGGGTTGGTTCGAAAATCAAAACTTTTTCGATGATTTTTATTGAATATCTCGAGTAAATATCGTCTGATTTTGAAATTTTATACCTTTTTTAATTCGTACGGATCCCTACTATCAATTGGCATTCAAACAAATTAAAATTCAGTGGGTTAAAAAAAGTTGTGGACAAAAAAACGAGTCGTTTTTAACATCAACCCTTTTTTATGATTTTTTGAAATATCTCGTCCAAATAATGTCAGATTTTGAAATTTTATACCATTTTGGACTCGTAAGGATCAGTACTATCGATTGGCATTAAGAAAATGAAAATCCAAATTTTGACCCAAATCGACCAAAAAGCAAGGGGTTACATCACGTTTTTTCTCAAATTCGGGGTTGGTTCGAAAATCAAAACTTTTTCGATGATTTTTATTGAATATCTCGAGTAAATATCGTCTGATTTTGAAATTTTATACCTTTTTTAATTCGTACGGATCCCCACTATCAATTGGCATTCAAACAAATTAAAATTCAGTGGGTTAAAAAAAGTTGTGGACAAAAAAACGAGTCGTTTTTAACATCAATCCTTTTTTATGATTTTTTGGAATATCTCGTCCAAATAATGTCAGATTTTGAAATTTTATACCATTTTGGACTCGTAAGGATCAGTACTATCGATTGGCATTAAGAAAATGAAAATCCAAATTTTGACCCAAATCGACCAAAAAGCAAGGGGTTACATCACGTTTTTTCTCAAATTCGGGGTTGGTTCGAAAATCAAAACTTTTTCGATGATTTTTATTGAATATCTCGAGTAAATATCGTCTGATTTTGAAATTTTATACCTTTTTTAATTCGTACGGATCCCTATTATCAATTGGCATTCAATCAAATTAAAATTCAGTGGGCTAAAAAAAGTTGTGGACAAAAAAACGAGTCGTTTTTAACATCAACCCTTTTTTATGATTTTTTGGAATATCTCGTCCAAATAATGTCAGATTTTGAAATTTTATACCATTTTGGACTCGTAAGGATCAGTACTATCGATTGGCATTAAGAAAATGAAAATCCAAATTTTGACCCAAATCGACCAAAAAGCAAGGGGTTACATCACGTTTTTTCTCAAATTCGGGGTTGGTTCGAAAATCAAAACTTTTTCGATGATTTTTATTGAATATCTCGAGTAAATATCGTCTGATTTTGAAATTTTATACCTTTTTTAATTCGTACGGATCCCTACTATCAATTGGCATTCAAACAAATTAAAATTCAGTGGGTTAAAAAAAGTTGTGGACAAAAAAACGAGTCGTTTTTAACATCAACCCTTTTTTATGATTTTTTGAAATATCTCGTCCAAATAATGTCAGATTTTGAAATTTTATACCATTTTGGACTCGTAAGGATCAGTACTATCGATTGGCATTAAGAAAATGAAAATCCAAATTTTGACCCAAATCGACCAAAAAGCAAGGGGTTACATCACGTTTTTTCTCAAATTCGGGGTTGGTTCGAAAATCAAAACTTTTTCGATGATTTTTATTGAATATCTCGAGTAAATATCGTCTGATTTTGAAATTTTATACCTTTTTTAATTCGTACGGATCCCTACTATCAATTGGCATTCAAACAAATTAAAATTCAGTGGGTTAAAAAAAGTTGTGGACAAAAAAACGAGTCGTTTTTAACATCAACCCTTTTTTATGATTTTTTGGAATATCTCGTCCAAATAATGTCAGATTTTGAAATTTTATACCATTTTGGACTCGTAAGGTTGGACTCGGGGTTGGACTCGGGGTTGGTTCGAAAATCAAAACTTTTTCGATGATTTTTATTGAATATCTCGAGTAAATATCGACTGATTTTGAAATTTTATACCTTTTTTAATTCGTACTGATCCCTACTATCAATTGGCATTCAAACAAATTAAAATTCAGTGGGTTAAAAAAAGTTGTGGACAAAAAAACGAGTCGTTTTTAACATCAACCCTTTTTTATGATTTTTTGGAATATCTCGTCCAAATAATGTCAGATTTTGAAATTTTATACCATTTTGGACTCGTAAGGATCAGTACTATCGATTGGCATTAAGAAAATGAAAATCCAAATTTTGACCCAAATCGACCAAAAAGCAAGGGGTTACATCACGTTTTTTCTCAAATTCGGGGTTGGTTCGAAAATCAAAACTTTTTCGATGATTTTTATTGAATATCTCGAGTAAATATCGTCTGATTTTGAAATTTTATACCTTTTTTAATTCGTACGGATCCCTACTATCAATTGGCATTCAAACAAATTAAAATTCAGTGGGTTAAAAAAAGTTGTGGACAAAAAAACGATTCGTTTTTAACATCAACCCTTTTTTATGATTTTTTGGAATATCTCGTCCAAATAATGTCAGATTTTGAAATTTTATACCATTTTGGACTCGTAAGGATCAGTACTATCGATTGGCATTAAGAAAATGAAAATCCAAATTTTGACCCAAATCGACCAAAAAGCAAGGGGTTACATCACGTTTTTTCTCAAATTCGGGGTTGGTTCGAAAATCAAAACTTTTTCGATGATTTTTATTGAATATCTCGAGTAAATATCGTCTGATTTTGAAATTTTATACCTTTTTTAATTCGTACGGATCCCTACTATCAATTGGCATTCAAACAAATTAAAATTCAGTGGGTTAAAAAAAGTTGTGGACAAAAAAACGATTCGTTTTTAACATCAACCCTTTTTTATGATTTTTTGGAATATCTCGTCCAAATAATGTCAGATTTTGAAATTTTATACCATTTTGGACTCGTAAGGATCAGTACTATCGATTGGCATTAAGAAAATGAAAATCCAAATTTTGACCCAAATCGACCAAAAAGCAAGGGGTTACATCACGTTTTTTCTCAAATTCGGGGTTGGTTCGAAAATCAAAACTTTTTCGATGATTTTTATTGAATATCTCGAGTAAATATCGACTGATTTTGAAATTTTATACCTTTTTTGATTCGTACGGATCCCTACTATCAATTGGCATTCAAACAAATTAAAATTCAGTGGGTTAAAAAAAGTTGTGGACAAAAAAACGAGTCGTTTTTAACATCAACCCTTTTTTATGATTTTTTGGAATATCTCGTCCAAATAATGTCAGATTTTGAAATTTTATACCATTTTGGACTCGTAAGGATCAGTACTATCGATTGGCATTAAGAAAATGAAAATCCAAATTTTGACCCAAATCGACCAAAAAGCAAGGGGTTACATCACGTTTTTTCTCAAATTCGGGGTTGGTTCGAAAATCAAAACTTTTTCGATGATTTTTATTGAATATCTCGAGTAAATATCGTCTGATTTTGAAATTTTATACCTTTTTTAATTCGTACGGATCCCTACTATCAATTGGCATTCAAACAAATTAAAATTCAGTGGGTTAAAAATAGTTGTGGACAAAAAAACGAGTCGTTTTTAACATCAACCCTTTTTTATGATTTTTTGGAATATCTCGTCCAAATAATGTCAGATTTTGAAATTTTATACCATTTTGGACTCGTAAGGTTGGACTCGGGGTTGGACTCGGGGTTGGTTCGAAAATCAAAACTTTTTCGATGATTTTTATTGAATATCTCGAGTAAATATCGACTGATTTTGAAATTTTATACCTTTTTTAATTCGTACTGATCCCTACTATCAATTGGCATTCAAACAAATTAAAATTCAGTGGGTTAAAAAAAGTTGTGGACAAAAAAACGAGTCGTTTTTAACATCAACCCTTTTTTATGATTTTTTGGAATATCTCGTCCAAATAATGTCAGATTTTGAAATTTTATACCATTTTGGACTCGTAAGGATCAGTACTATCGATTGGCATTAAGAAAATGAAAATCCAAATTTTGACCCAAATCGACCAAAAAGCAAGGGGTTACATCACGTTTTTTCTCAAATTCGGGGTTGGTTCGAAAATCAAAACTTTTTCGATGATTTTTATTGAATATCTCGAGTAAATATCGTCTGATTTTGAAATTTTATACCTTTTTTAATTCGTACGGATCCCTACTATCAATTGGCATTCAAACAAATTAAAATTCAGTGGGTTAAAAAAAGTTGTGGACAAAAAAACGATTCGTTTTTAACATCAACCCTTTTTTATGATTTTTTGGAATATCTCGTCCAAATAATGTCAGATTTTGAAATTTTATACCATTTTGGACTCGTAAGGATCAGTACTATCGATTGGCATTAAGAAAATGAAAATCCAAATTTTGACCCAAATCGACCAAAAAGCAAGGGGTTACATCACGTTTTTTCTCAAATTCGGGGTTGGTTCGAAAATCAAAACTTTTTCGATGATTTTTATTGAATATCTCGAGTAAATATCGTCTGATTTTGAAATTTTATACCTTTTTTAATTCGTACGGATCCCTACTATCAATTGGCATTCAAACAAATTAAAATTCAGTGGGTTAAAAAAAGTTGTGGACAAAAAAACGATTCGTTTTTAACATCAACCCTTTTTTATGATTTTTTGGAATATCTCGTCCAAATAATGTCAGATTTTGAAATTTTATACCATTTTGGACTCGTAAGGATCAGTACTATCGATTGGCATTAAGAAAATGAAAATCCAAATTTTGACCCAAATCGACCAAAAAGCAAGGGGTTACATCACGTTTTTTCTCAAATTCGGGGTTGGTTCGAAAATCAAAACTTTTTCGATGATTTTTATTGAATATCTCGAGTAAATATCGACTGATTTTGAAATTTTATACCTTTTTTGATTCGTACGGATCCCTACTATCAATTGGCATTCAAACAAATTAAAATTCAGTGGGTTAAAAAAAGTTGTGGACAAAAAAACGAGTCGTTTTTAACATCAACCCTTTTTTATGATTTTTTGGAATATCTCGTCCAAATAATGTCAGATTTTGAAATTTTATACCATTTTGGACTCGTAAGGATCAGTACTATCGATTGGCATTAAGAAAATGAAAATCCAAATTTTGACCCAAATCGACCAAAAAGCAAGGGGTTACATCACGTTTTTTCTCAAATTCGGGGTTGGTTCGAAAATCAAAACTTTTTCGATGATTTTTATTGAATATCTCGAGTAAATATCGTCTGATTTTGAAATTTTATACCTTTTTTAATTCGTACGGATCCCTACTATCAATTGGCATTCAAACAAATTAAAATTCAGTGGGTTAAAAAAAGTTGTGGACAAAAAAACGAGTCGTTTTTAACATCAACCCTTTTTTATGATTTTTTGGAATATCTCGTCCAAATAATGTCAGATTTTGAAATTTTATACCATTTTGGACTCGTAAGGATCAGTACTATCGATTGGCATTAAGAAAATGAAAATCCAAATTTTGACCCAAATCGACCAAAAAGCAAGGGGTTACATCACGTTTTTTCTCAAATTCGGGGTTGGTTCGAAAATCAAAACTTTTTCGATGATTTTTATTGAATATCTCGAGTAAATATCGTCTGATTTTGAAATTTTATACCTTTAATTCGTACGGATCCCTACTATCAATTGGCATTCAAACAAATTAAAATTCAGTGGGTTAAAAAAAGTTGTGGACAAAAAAACGATTCGTTTTTAACATCAACCCTTTTTTATGATTTTTTGGAATATCTCGTCCAAATAATGTCAGATTTTGAAATTTTATACCATTTTGGACTCGTAAGGATCAGTACTATCGATTGGCATTAAGAAAATGAAAATCCAAATTTTGACCCAAATCGACCAAAAAGCAAGGGGTTACATCACGTTTTTTCTCAAAATCGGGGTTGGTTCGATCTGATCAAATCTTTCAACAAGAACATTATATTGATTTGAATCACAAGAATTGAATTAGTAATTTAAAAGTGTAAACCATAAAAACAAACAAAAACACATGCATTTCGGCATATTCTATTTGCAACAAGAACATTATATTGATTTGAATCACAAGAATTGAATTAGTAATTTAAAAGTGTAAACCATAAAAACAAACAAAAACACATGCATTTCGGCATATTCTATTTGCAGCTCATAATCTAAGAAATCTTCCTGCATGTCTCGACTGCAAATCTAGCGTAGCGAATTAGTTGGAAAGTCTGACAGAGAACATATTGCCTTAATTATAGAAATGGAGTCAATTATAGAGGACGTTGCGGAGCAAACCCGTTATGCCCCACTGAGATGTTTCACGCAAAACAAGTGCGCGTCGTGCTCACCTGTTGCCAAGGTAAATTAGCGCACGCATCTGTAACTAATTGGGAATAATCTGAATTTTTCACCCAACGATATTTAAATATGCGTTATGGAGTGCCATAGCAGTGATCTTTCGTTAGGCCACAAATTATATATATACAGCACATGGCTGCATTTTTATCGATAATCGAATGCATCACTGATTGACTGAAAGAGAAAACAGATAATTGAATGCGCACTTTGTTCACACATGAAAAGCTTAGGCATGTGTATGGAGTATCAAATATATATTTTATATAATGTATTTCGTTGTTGGACTCATTTAAAACTAAATACTAATTATAAATCGCCGAGATTGCCGAGACCGCCAACTTCCGAGCCAAAGCGTGCCTTATCCTGGCTCTCGGTCCAGGCTTTCGCAATCATTTGCTTTGTTTTTGAATTGCCGCTGTTGTACATTTTCTTCATGATGTTGACCAGAGCACCCTCGGGATTCTCGCTCTCTTTGGCCAGCTCGTTGTCCTGCTTCTGCTTTAGTCGCTTCTGTATGGACGTCAGCACGTCCCAGCTCTGCCCCTCCTCGACCTTTTTCAGATATATCGCCACCATGTCCGTTTTCAGCTTGCGGTAACTCTTCTCAATGTCGATGGCATAAAGCAGGTTGTTGACAGTCAGACCGAAGTCTTTGCCATTAAGATCGCTCACGTGCAGCTGCAAGGAGTGATCCGTGTACTTGACGGTGACCGCCTCCTCGGCGCAATTCTGTACGCCGTTGAGTGTTATAAATAATTTGACAAATTTGGAGCTCTGATCCCAGCCGTAATCCGTCAGCTCATGCAGATATCTGCAGTGCATGAGAATATTCAATTAAATTGCCAAAATGTATATATGTATGTATGTCCAGCAAGAACTTACCGCTTGGAATCTGCGCCAGCTTGCCGCTCAGCCGCCAGTCGTGCTTTTATCTCCAAATTGATTATTTCGCGCTCCGCCTCGGCTTTGGCCTGGGTTAGCGCGCCTTTAACACGCGCACTTTTCGCGTGCTCCAGCAATGCGGCGCACTCGGCGACATCGGCCTTCAGCTGTATGCGAAAATTACATACATATATAGGTCTGTGGATACATGTCACTGACACTCACCTGTTCGAGGGACATTTTGTTAGACTTAGTACAAAATTAAGGTTTGTCAGAAATAGGTGCAAGTGATTCGTAGAAAATTCGAGCAATAGTGACGCCGGCTTATGGAAGTGTCGTCTGAATATATCGATAGCTGAACACTTAAAGTTGGCGCTGGTATCGATATTGCCAAAAATACTGGAAAGGAACTGGCATCGATTGACCAATTGAATGAGCGGAACCAGTTAAATTTCCTTATTGTTGGCAATGCTGCTCGTAACGGTGCTATTCCAATTTTGCAATCCTGGACGACAATTAATGTGCGAAATTTGTGTCTTGAAAAATGAGTTTGCAGGATGAAAGCTTTCCCGCCGATGATCTGTTCGATAAGCTAAACGCGACAGCGGCCAGCCAAGGCACAAGTCTTAGCTATCAGCGACAATATGCACTGGATCTCGATGACCCCGATAACCTCGAGCGACATCCGTCGCCATTTTTGAACAGCGACTGCTCGGAGAAGACCTGCGCCAGCGATCCGGTTGGCCTGGAGCACGATCATAATCAGCCCAAGCACGGTGAGTAAGAGAGCGCACTTACCACAGCCACTTAATTTGACTTGGTTTGGTTGGATTGCCAGAAAATGCGGCGAGCAATAAAGGCCACCACGCCGACAGGCACATACAGCTGGGAAGTGGACGCAGCAGCAAAGCGGTTTCCTATCAGGATATCCATTCGGCGTATACGAAACGTCGCTACAAGCATGTCACCAGCAAAGTGAGCAAATACATAGCGGACATTAACGACCAGGAGAAGCAGCGTCGCACTACGGCCGGCACATTTCAACGGCATCGTTCCATGCCAGAATCGCTGACACCACGTGGCGGTGCCGAGGATCAGCAGAAGCTGGATGAGTCGCTGACAAACAGCAGCGGCACGGACCAGCATATGCGCGACGAGAGCTACGAGCGGCTCATCAACGAAAAGGAGAGCCTACAGTGGCACAACAAGATGCTGGAGAAGCAGCTCTACGAACGAATCGACGCCAACATTCTCTTAAGGAACAACTTTGAGCTTATACGCACCGAGCTAACCGACTGCAAGGACAAGCTGAAGCGTCAAACAGCCTTGGTCGTTAGTGGTGCTGGGCATGCATTTGGTGCTGGTGGCCATTCGGTTCGTTCCCAGATCTATTGCCACGCCTTGCCTAATGTGCGCGTGACAAAGGCCACACAAACTGATCTGCCAGTGATTACGGGGCACATGTCCAATCTGTCCGATCTATCCGATATGCCCGCTATAGCGGCCAATGCAACGCCGCATCCCAATGCGAATCTACATGATCTAACGTACGACAGCAGCGCGGGCTCCATTGAAATACCGCTGCTTAGCGTGCCGCCCGCGATTCGCCAGCCAAAGCTGACCAAATCGTTGAAGAAGAGCGGCCATATAAAGCCGCTCTCCCTGAACTTTAGCAACGATAGCGCCGATGTGGATGCCCATGGGCATGCAGGTAGGCACTGCTTTTTAATGGCCATACATCAGGCAGAGATCATTAAAGTCGCTTACTTTTCAATTACAGCTGGGGAGGACGTTAATGGAAACTTGCAGCCAACTAGCTCCAACCGGGCGACTACTAACAATTCGGGCAGCAGCCATCCCAGCAGCAATGATTCGGCCATTGACATTGAGGGTCACGAGCTACGTTCACCGCAACCGAAGTTCGGACATCAGGCCATCAATTTTGCGCCCATGCTAAACTGGAGCCAGCGCGAGGGCATCATTTGCTTTGAGAAAACGAGCAATCGAGTGATGGAGCTGGTGCCCTTGAATACACACGAGCCAGACAATGGCAATACCAATACCAATAACAGCAGCTCAAGCATCAGCCAGTTTAGTATGCAGCAGTACAGGACCTATGCACATATTGGCCAAAGGAAGAGATCCCTTGCTGCCCGCATGCTGCGTCTGTTTGGGCCCTGTGCACGATGTGATGATCCCAATCAGATGGATGCCAGCAATGCCACATATACGGTGGGCATTCCGCTGTTGCCCAACGATTCCACGCGTTCGCATAATTTGCGTTGATTTGCATTTAATTTTTTTTTTTCTGTTTCCTCATTATTTGTATTGTATTTATTTAGTGTTTAACACGCTGGCGTTTTCAATGGTTCGCGAACGAACGTTTCTATTTTTAACCATATCCAATAATTGCATTATTGTATTTTTATGTTTTAGTCCATATTTGTAAGTACGTATGCCATGTATTCAACTACCTGCGATGTCTCTCTCATGTCGATTTGCTTTTTATAGTCTTAGTTTAGTGTCAACCTAATAAAAAAGTGTATCTCGATTCTAATTGTATTGCAAATTTAAATTGTCGCGCACTCTTAAACGATTAATTATCGATAGGTAATGGTGCGGTCAAGCGATATACCAGCGTTAACAACACTGAAATCAGCTGCTCGCCGTTTATCGCTGTTGAATTGTCAAATAATTGTAATGGCCTGTCAGGCATAGAGTAAGCAACTTGCTCTATGGTCGCATTTAATTTAATAAAAACGGAAAGTTCGAGAGGCAAGTGAACAAGTCCCGCTGATATTCGCCAAAAATCGTGCGTCTTTCGCTCTACACAGGCGAGTGACAGCGGGAGCGGCAGATGCAGCAGCAACAGCAACAGCAACAGCAGCAGCAATACCAGTACCAGAGACGGAGACGGAGCCAAGCAAACAGAATCGGAAGCGAGTAAAAAAAGTAAGCGGCTCGAATTTTGGCATTGCTGTGAGAAGCAAAACGTAGCGGCCTGTGTGCCAGTAATATTACAGCGCTCAACAGTTTCGTTTGGATGAAATAATAACAACAAAAAAATATACAAAATTTTATCAGCTAAATTCAACCGATCAAATATATTCGCAAGTTTCGGCCAAATTTTCCATGTATTTATAGAACCAAAACAGCCATTCCACCCAGAGGCAAGAGGGCGGCAATACAAAAACAAAAAAAAACTAAATTTAAAAAAAAAACGGCTAGCACAATAAAGAAAACAAAAAACGAATTAGAAAAAAAGTACCGTGCGTGATTTGTAAAGTGTGGCCAAATTACTCGAACTTCATACTACTCTGCCCATAAGCCAGCTCAGGCAGATGCTGCTCCTGATTAAACCAACGTCAACAACAACAACAACAACCACAACGCCTGAACAATGGAAAAGCGCATTAAATCTGGCAACGGCCGCTGCGACAATAACACGGTCGTGGCGGCTGCACCAGCTACCAAAATCAATGTGAACCACAACAAACCGCAGCAGCTGGCCACAAATACAACAACAACAAGAACAATAGCCGCCGATGGCAACTCTAGTTCCAAGTTGGCAGCCGCGTTTCGGAATATCAGAGTCAATGTGCAGCCCAGCAGAGGCATGCACTCTTGGCCGCGTCAGGACGAGCAGACGGTTCAGGCAACAACTGCAGCGATTTCAGCTGCACGCGCCCGCGTAGAGGCAGCAGCAGCAGCAGCAGCAAACGCAACAACAACAGCAGCAGCAGCAACAACAACAACGATAATAATAAACAACAAACAGAGCAACAATGTTGTGAAGCTGCAGAAGCATCCATCCTCAGTGTTGGCAATCGCCGAACAATATGCAACGATTGCGGCCAATTACAGGACGAAGCCACGCAACAAAAGTGACGGTAGGCAACCATCTTGATTTTAGATTTGTGTGCGTTTCTTTGTATTTCCATGGCAGCACTGAATATTGTATGCGTAGCTGTATGTGTGTGTGTGTGTCTGTGTGTGTCATTTCAAATCTATTTTTATGCACAACTCGTGCTAGCTTAGTTCGTAAGCGAGTGGAAGAGAGAGTGAGAGAGAGAGAGAGGTGGAGAGAGTGCTGCCAGATTTGATTAAATTGCCATTTTGTAATGCACATTAATAATTGATAATTGTTCAACTTGCAGAGGCCATCAACGATCTGCTGCTGCGCATACCGGACATTGCACAAATATTCGATGTACAGAGCCGCATCGGTAACGGTACATTCAGCACTGTGCTGCTGGCGACGCTCAAGCGGGAGGCACAGCTGCCGGACAGCATGCGTCGCAAGTTTGCGATCAAACATCATATACCCACCAGCCATCCCGATCGCATTATGAAGGAGCTGCAGTGCATGACAGATATGGGGTATGTCTAATAACATAATTCATTGGCTAATTCAAATGCCAAGCAAAACGTTAATAATTCCTCAATGTGTGTCGGCCTGTGCCGCATTTCCATTGAGAGCGTCACGAACGACGTCAGCCGCTCGCAGCAGACGTATCTTGTCATACGTATCTTACATACGTCATTGCACTTTATTTAAGTTGCCGTGGTCATCGATTGCTTCGACGTTTATTACACTTTCACACACCATTCACGTGCCACCTTCTTCTCTTCTTCTTAGTTACACCATCGCCGCTCTCACTCGCTCTCATGTGCGAATTGCTGCTCATGTAATATTTGTTTACAAATCTTGCAAATACATTTCATATGCGCACACTTACATGCATAGATTAGTCTGTGCAGACGTAAATACACTTATATGCACGTACACACACACACACATGCAGACACACACACACTCATAAAGATTGTTGCTTAAGAGCTTTGCCATTTGCGCAAAGTGGGCAATTTGGACTTGACGTATTTTGCATATCCTTCCACCGCCTTCCAATAAGTATCGATTACACAATTTTGCGTTTGCGTATTATCGATAATCTCGTGCTGCTTAGCGAGATTAGATAAGCAATACATACGTAATATGTTATTTATACTTGTACATGTGTGCAAGTGTGTGTGTGTTGTGCATATCACACTGTGCGATGACGTAGAAAAGCAAAAAACAAAAAAAAACAGTTCAATTCCGCTTTGAACTACCTTGGGCAAGGTTATCGCCAAAATGTGCCTAAATGGCAACCAGCTTAAGTTCCGCTAGGGTTCTTGCATTATTTATGGCCAACGAGCTCGCGCGAGAGCGAGAGAAAGCGAACATATTTGAGAGCATATGACAGTCTTTGCGTGGGCCGCGTGGGTGGGGGGTGGGGGAGGGCTAGCCAGACAACCGGCCGGCCGGTCGGTCGGTCAGACGCCGACTGGACTGATGCCTCTCTCTCGCTCTTTCTCTTTCTCGCGTGTATCTGCGCCTGTATATGTACATATATCTATCCCTATTCGTTCAATTTGCGCAAATTCCGTTGCCCAATTGCGTCACAGCGCTGATAATTATGATTGGGAGACGGGGATTTGGTCGTGCGCAATGCCCGGCGAATAATCATCGCTGTGACGTCGGTAGACCAGACCGGGCAACCCGACCGACCATCCGACCGGCCATCGACGTGGGCGACCTCTGCACGGCTTGAAATATGGAAACCGGGAGACCCAATGAGCTCATCTCGAGTTCCTCTTTTCGCTGTGTATATTTATCATTAGTAAATGCGCGCAGCATCGATTTATAGAGCTGTTAATATTATTAATAATGAGTTTCTCACATTAGCAACAAATTAAACGAAGATGTGTGTTCATTCTCTTAACCCTTATTGTGCTCTAGGCCATATTTTGCACGCGAACATCTACAGCCTCGAAGACAGACCTTTTCTCACCCTTAACTTAATTTCTTCCTTTATGCAAAAGTCCTTAGTCCGATATTTATATCTATTCTTGGTTTTCTCATGAACCAACTCCAGGTCCGACAAGGGTACAATTCGTAAATCTGGTTTTCTATAACTTCATATATATACTCAGGTTTTGGTTCGTCAGATTTTCCTTGGCACTTGGCCTCGGCAACCAAATAATCCAGTCTAAGATTGGGAAACGTAAAAATCGATTTTGGAAATTGTTCTTTGAAATTTCAAACTGGAAAAGTCTAAGATTAGCGATTGTTCTCTCTTATCTCTTATCTCTCGCCTCCGCTCTCTTCTTGCTCCTCTTGTCACTTCTCTGATCTGATCTCTTCTCTGCTCTTTCATTTTGCAGGGGCACCGACAACGTTGTGGGCATCCACTGCTGTTTGCGCTGCGAGGCGTCGGCGGCATTCGTGATGCCCTATATGCCGCACGATCGTTTCCATGATTTCTATACCAAGATGGAGGTGCCGGAGATCCGTTTGTATATGCGTAACCTGCTGTTGGCGCTGCGGCATGTCCACAAGTTCAACATAATTCATCGCGATGTGAAGCCCAGCAACTTTCTGTACAATCGACGGCAGGGCCAGTTTCTGCTCGTGGACTTTGGCCTGGCGCAGCATGTGAATCTAAGCGGCGGCCCAACCAGCATAACTGCCTCCCAGCAGCAACAGCAACAGCAGCAGCAGCAGCAGCAGCAGCTGGCGGCCAGCAACAGCAAGCGACCACGCGATGCCTCTGGACAGCAGCAGCAGCTGGCGGCATCAGCAGCAGCAACTGCATCGGAGGCGGCACTTGGAGGCGCGGTCAAGCGGATGCGGCTCAACGATGATAGCAATGCCAGCAACTGGAACAAGATGCCGCTCAAGCCGGTCAACGAGATTGCGCAGAGCGCCAAGTGCGATGCCAAACAGAGTCTCACTGAGATCGCGCCCGACACACAGCAACAGCCGGCGCCGCCGACGGGACCGGGACAGGCACAGGCACAGTCCGTGCAGCCGGCGGAGTCGAGCGTGGCGACCAGCAGCAGCAAGTACAACACGAATCGCATTGCTGGCGGCGGCGTCGGTGGCGCCGGCGGCGCCGGCGGCGGCAATGCAAAATGCTATTGCTTTGCGAATCCGTCCGTTTGCATCAACTGCCTTATGAAGAAGGAGGTGCATGCGTCGCGAGCGGGCACGCCCGGCTATAGGCCGCCCGAGGTGCTGCTCAAGTATGCGGATCAGACAACCGCCGTGGATATATGGGCAGCGGGCGTCATCTTCTTGTCGATACTATCCTCCGTCTATCCGTTCTTTAAGGCGCCCAACGACTTTGTCGCTCTGGCCGAGATCGTGACCATCTTTGGTGATCGCGCCATACGCAAAACGGCCCTGGCCCTGGAGCGCATGGTGACGCTTAGCCAGCGCTCGAAGCCGCTCAATTTGCGCAAGCTGTGCCTGCGCTTCCGGCATCGTCTCATCTTCAGTGACCAGCAGATGGTGCGCAAGCACGAATCACCCGACGGCCGGATCGATGTGTGCAAGAACTGTGATCAATATTTCTTTAATTGCCTCTGCGAGGAGAGCCCCTATGTGACCGAGCCGCTCGATCCGTACGAATGTTTTCCGGCCAGCGCCTACGATCTGCTCAGCCGCCTGCTCGAGATCAATCCGCACAAGCGCATCACCGCCGAACAGGCGCTCAATCATCCCTTCTTCACCGAGCAGCCGACAGTTCCGGCTGTGCCCGCTGCCGTTGCCGCCAAACTGCGCACCGAGGCGCCCAAGCAAATGACGCGCAGGCGCGCCACCAAAGCGGCAGCGGGAGCGGGAGCTGCAGCTGCAATTGAAGCTGGAGCGGGAACGGGAACGGGAGCGGGAGCCAGAGCGGCAGCTGCTTCACCAGCCGCTGAGCAGCCGCAACAAACTCTAAACAAACTGTGAAAACTAGTCGAAAACCCTTTGATAACCTCTAGAGCTTAGGATATATATCTATATATATATATACATACATTTTTTTTTTGGCCAGTGTCGGGCATAGTTTATATGTATTTACAAACACACACGCACACAAACACACAATCGTGCCTGTACATACATACGCACATCCTTAATACACACAGCAGCACACACACACACACACATCACACACACACACTGCCCAGTAATCATCCTAGTTCCATGCATATCTTCACGGAGAATTACGAGAGAGGATCACAAAGTATAAAGGGACATATAAAACTCAAAAATTGCCGCTCCCGGTCGCAAATACTTAAACAAATAAAAACCAAAAAAAAAAAAAAAAAAAACAGAAATATTTATAGGAAAATCACACAAAAAACCAAACACACAAAGATCATATACCTCAGCAATGTTTTGAGCGCTCGTTCTTATATTCAAAGTCTAAATCAAATCCGTTTGGTTTTCGGATAACCCATTTTATGTACACAAAAAAAAAAAAAAAAATACATGCATTAAATTTATACACATATTTATACAACAAACAAATAAATTTAAAAATAAAAATGTTTTTTTTTTTTTTTTTTTTTTTTTTTTTTTTTTTGTAATTATACCAAATAATCATTGAGAATAAATGCAGATAACTTGACAACCAAATAGTATAAAACTAAATAGATCTAGTACTTAAAAAAAAGCGGCAGCAAGTTCTGTTGTTTGTTATAAAAAACAAAAATGTACATGTTATATAGTTCGAATAAGTTTAAGTCTATGTATAGATTTATATGTGTATATATGTATATATCTATATATATATATATGTATATATATACAATATGCATAAGCAATTCATGTGTGCGTCGAGTTAACTGATTCGTATCTATATACAAAATAATATATTTATACCATTCAATTTGAATGAACAAATTATAATTGTTTTGTGGTTTTATGCTTGGACAACATTTCATGGCTTAAGGAAAGTATTTACGTTAAGATAATGCCCAGATTTTCAGCTGAGGGATATCTTTCAGAAATTGAAAACATCATTAAATTGGATTTTCGAAATAATCAACTTTTATAGATTAAGTGTACAGTATATTCATGAAAGAATGGAACTCTTCGCCAACTAAACTAATCATATTGTAGTCCGGATGCTTATGAAAGTGCTCTGATTTAATTTGAGATATATAATAAAAGATCGTAATTGGGAAGTCGGATCGTTGTCAAGGCTCGAGATGCACTCGGCGAAGTATACATCTATGTATATATAAATATAACAATTATGCGATTATCAAGAGTTAATATATTTTGTCAGATCAGGTGTGCCTAATTTATAATTATATACTTATAGCCCTGCACTATTTGCACATATAAAGGCATTACAGGATATTTGATTAATGTAAGACGAATATTCGTCTATATATTTTACATTCTTTTGTAATGTACGATTTACATAAGGTTCGGCGACTGCGCAAGCTATTACAATGAACTTTTTAGATTTGGAAAGGTTTACATATATATAAAAAAAAAATATACATATATTGGTTTAACGAGCTAAAGAAAATCTGCATAGCATTACAATTCAGGTCGCCATTTTCTTAGGTTTCTTTCGTGTCAGCTTTGCGGATGTTGTGGGCGCATCCTCGTCCATGGGCTTGTCCTCTTCGGGCTTCACCTCAACTTTGATGCGCTTGCCAGCCTTGACCTCATCTTTGCTTGGCTGCGTCTCGATGACGCGCTTCTTGGGCATCTGGAAGCTGCCGCGGCCAGCCGCACGCTCCGACTCCTCGATGCTGTATGGCTCCGTTTCGAGCGCCTTTAGGCGGCGCTTGTGCACCTTGGTGCGAAAGTGCGCCTGCATCGATCTGTCGTCGATGAAGTACTTGGCACAGTGAACACAATAGAACTGTGCGAAGCCCGGCTTATCAAGGTCCACGTTCTGATTAATTAGCTCGCCGCTGCGTGTGCGCAGATCGTCATCGATTTGGTCGAGATCCCTGCGACGGTTGCGTACACGCCAGCGACGCTGCAGATGCGTGTCGCCATAGTGCATCTTTTTGCGCTTTTGTACCATACCCATCTTGAGGCTTTCTTTTTGAAATTAATATGACAACAAGAAGAAAGAAAAAAAAGCTGTCTCGGATGCACGTGGTATTTGTTTTGACCACTTTCCTGGGGCGTGCAGCAACTGATGTCTGAACGGCACTTCCAATATGCTTAGGCATAAAAGTTACAGTTAGAACGAGAATTAAGCAGCAATATTCAATTATTTACACACCTTGTAACACCTTAATAAACAACGTTTCCTTTTAGTTATTTACTGCGCATAAATTGTTCTTAAACTAAATCTGTTGGGTGCACACTGCAGCGGCTGATGGGCGAGCGGTGGTGTGTACACACTGTATACAAAACATAAAACATCTGTGTACATACAACACAGCTGTTTTAAATATTTAATGCTTTTGCTTTTGCTTTAGCCATTGATTTAATATAATATTGTGCTACATTTGTCAATAAATTTCAAAATTTTGGGATTTTGGGGTCATAACGCGATTTTCGTTAAACACTGTAATTATTTGCGTAACGCGCATTTCCGTAACCGATAAAATAAATCGATAACAAAACAATCGGCTTGTGGATCGAAAAGCTCAGCAATCGTTGTCAACGATGGTGCCATGAAGGAGGTGGTATTTTAATCGTGCGAACAAGTTGTCTGCGGGCGGACGTGCGCATTTTGGTTGTATTTTTTTTAATATCAGTACGGAAAAAAGAAGTAAATAATGCATTTTGTTTTTTTCTTCAAATAAACAATAAGTCGATTACAGTGCGATAATGCAACAAAGTTGTGCATAAGCCTGCGAAGCACACACAGCTAAATGGAAATGTGTTTGATATGTGATTAAATAACGTTGACAGTGCGGTTTTTCTATAAATTGTATTTTTTCTTTATCTTATTATGTTGAGTGTTAAGCGAACAGAGTGCAGTAAACATTGGCATTATTGTTATGCTCATGATTAGACCACCTGCAAACAATTGCCATTGTTGTTGTCGTCGCCGCCATCGTCGTTGTCGTTGTTGTTGTCGTTAACGTTGCTTTTGATTGTTCAATTATGCCGTTATGAACAGCTGTTCTGATTGTGCATCTCTCTGAGGTTGCAAGCACGGCATGCGAAACGCAACAACGATAAATATGACTTGCCGGGTCCCTGTGTGCGTGTACGTGTGCGCGTGTGTGTAGGCATATTTAAACAGTGATTACATTCCCAAAAAAAAAGAAAAAGAAAAACCTGTATCGTTTATTTATTACCGATTTCTGTTTCAGCTTTGCACATTCCCTCGAGTTTTTTTTTTATATACCAGCTTATTCTTGTTCGTATTTGTATTCGCAATTGCTGGCGGAGCAGACAAGTATAGTGCAGTAAGTAGAATTATTTATATATATGTATATACAATAACACAATGTAATTGTTGCAGTAGTTGCTTTTAATACCACACTTATCAATAAATAAAAGAACGTGCGAGGCCCTTTATCAGTGGGCGCTGTTGCCTCGCTTGTTAATCAGTCGATTCGCTATTTAACAGTTATTCGCATCCACACGGACAGACACGCATAACTTGCACACTTACAGTCGTCACGTGCGTCTGTATGTGTGTTGATATTTAAATCTCTTTTGCGCTCGGTGATCAATTTCGATCGCTTCGTGCAATATTTGCAATTGTCTCGCAACTCGAATGTAGCGCGCACTGTGACGTAACAAGCTCACACACAGCATATCCCCCTTGCCCCCGGCGCGCCCCAGCCAAGCGTTTTTGTCAATGCAAATGAACGCACTCCCAAACATGCACCAATCACAGTCTCCCACTGTCAGCTGTCATAGAGGGTCTCTCTTGTTTTACTCTCTTCTGCTGTCGCTCTCGCTGGCTCAGTGTTGCCCAAACAAGTTTGCACATAAAAACCGATTACAATTGCAAGTGTTTGCATAGCGATGCACAATGGATCAAATGTCTTCTGCGATAAGTTCAAATGCGATTTCTACGCGAAGCTGAAATTTTCAGCAGCAGCAGATTTATTAAAATATGAATGCAAATCTTGAATTCAATTGGTTATTTATGTATGTAGCATGTCATATTAATGAAAGCTGTGAGCATAATCAAGGGATATATGTATTTCCACCGTCCATAAATATCAGTGCGACAAGCACTCAGAGTTGCTAATGGGAGCTGCCAATGTATCCAGCTGAAAACGAAAGTCTTTACTCGAGAAAGAGACACACTGAAAAAAGGGAGAGAAAAAACCCGTTACCATTTACCATTTACCGTTTAGCTGATCTTTGATTCGACACGGGAATTGTTGCGCAGCTCGAATGGCAAATTTACCAGTTCGTTTTTTAAAGTAACAATTCGAAACGAAAATAAGTAATAAGTTATGTTATGTCTGTAGGTTGAGTCGAGTTTTGTACTTTTAGATAATGCCCTTGATTTGTATCTATGCATGTTCAACTTTGGATTACAAAACAGTCCCTTTCAAAAATAAATGGTTTTTTTTTTGGGTTTTGAAAAGAATCCCGATCTAGTTGCGAAAGACTATGCATAACGCCAAACCCATGTGGAAAAGCCATTAAAAATATATGATAAATATATTATCTGCCCGTCGAATTGGTATTTAGGGGCATTGAGGGCGTGGCAAATGCCAAAGCCAGTATTAGGCCGGAAATCCTGAATCCCTCCTGCTGGGGGAGGATTCGACCCAACAATTCCTTATAGCATATAATATTCCCATAGTCAAATCTAGATAAATCTAGACTCTCGTATCACACAATTCAAAAAAGAAAAAGCAAAGAAAAACATTTACAAATTTTCTTTTGAGCCTAGGATTCTCTCCTAGGCAAATCCTTCACAATTATTATAGATCGATAAGCTTTTGTTTTGAAAATTATATAATATATCTATACAAATACTTATAATAATACTTGAGAAAAGAAAGAAACAAACGAACTAATCGTGCTTTTTAATATTTAATATTATAAATAATAATTTTTTAAATGTTTTTCCCAGAAATAATTGCCTGAGATTGAGGAGAAAACAAATTTGATGAAGCACACTATAATATTTCCATATTAAATAGACTATAACTTAATATATATGCATATATATATATATTATACAAACTAGTTTATAATGAATGAGCTTTTGTAATATATACGATCTATATACGATATATAGCTAGAATTCTCTGCTAGATTGTCATTTTTTTTTAGATCCATCTATTTGTATATATTTGGACGTAAGTTGCCTGGAAAATCGCAATTACAGATTAATGTTGAATTAGCCTAATCGAAAGGCCCAACTCAAAGTTTTGAGTAGATTTCTCTTAAATGCGAGCCCAAAACAATTCCGGCCAAGCAACCCGTTGGGCCAGTCAAAGAGGCTCGGCCAGCTTCAAGGCGAACGTCTATTTGCCTCTCAAATTGGTTTGGAAACAGATATATATATATATATATATATAGAGAGAGAGAGATAGAGAGAGAGAGAGAGAATTGTTCATATAGCTGGATCGTTGGAGAATGGGGCTGGGATTCATTGAGGGCATTCTTTCACTTTGTTTTCTTTTTAATGGGGTTTTTTTTATGTGCCGAGCTACGCTTTAAGCTTTTGCGATTCGAAACTCGTTTTATTTCACTTAGTTTTTTATTATTTGTGATCCATAGCCCGGTTACGTTGAGTCTCGTGACTCAGTTTGAGGCAGGTTTAGTTTTTCCAACATTTGCCAATTACCAAAGCGAGCCGAGATATTTCATCTATTGTTGCTGAAACCGGCTTTTCGACTGAAGCTCGTTGCGCAGGGGAGATGGGGGATGGGCGGGGGCACAGGCATTTCCCCAAAGCACACATTACCAAAGGTATTCCACAAAACAGTCAAGCGAATGTTGATTAAATACAGAGAACAAATTATATACTTATCTGCGATCGTAAAAAACAAGTATAACCAGAGAGAGAGAGAGAGGGAGAGAGAGGGAGAGGGAGAGCGATTCTAGATGTGTGACGTTTAAATATATTCATCTATATATATATATATGGTATATAGTATTTGATATAAAGCGCGTATGGTAATTCCCCATAAATCGCGTTGCGAACGAATTACCATAAATATGCGACCTTTGGAATGCCTATGCTTAAGTACAGTGAAGACTCGCCAGAGCGAACGCACAGTTTTTACTCCAGATAACCGTGGAGAAAAGAAAAGAGTGCTCGACTGGCAGCTACCCTGTGAGGCATTAACGCAGGCTGCGCTTCTTCCTACTATGTAAAACTCGGTGCTTATGGTCCGATCTATTTGCGATTTTCAGCGCTTTCAAACAGACTCCTCTTTCGCTTTTGTAGAAACTGAGGGCATGTATCCAAAATGTTGAATACATATCAAATAGCTCTTAAAATCTGCGAAATTTCTAAAGAAAGCATAGTTTTAGCGATGCTAAAGAACTGATAAGAGATTTTGATAAACCTGTGCTGCATGTGATATAGTCAAACATATATTCAGAGTTTCCATATATGTATATATATATATGCATATTTAAAGTATGGCTTCGAAGGTGCTTGCTTCCTTCTACAATATGTAAATCGCATTAAGATAAATTTCTTGCTGTTCGTTAAGCTGGGTATTCACTGTATATATACTCTAATTGTGTGCATATGGCACCCTCTTTTCACATTGTGTCTGATATTGTCGTGCACATTGCGCTAATTGCGCTTGTAGCTCGGCGCTATCAAAAAACAAACCACAGACAAACCGAACACCCTAATGCACCTTATCATTTATTTGTATTTTGCTGCCTTTCTGATATGTGATATCTGAGTGTGTGTGTGTGTGTGTGTGTGTGTGAGTGTGGTCACAAACGGCACAACAAGTGTCGTGCCTCAATCTGAAATTCGGCTCGTTGCAGTTGGGCCCACCGGCCTTGACTCAACTTGAATAGCAGGAGGCGTCTGCCACGCCTCGAAAGCGACATTTGCGGTAAGCCGAAGCCAAATTGTTGTTGATAAAGTCGGATATGAATATATCATGAATATATACACTGTAAAAACGTTGCATTCCAAAAAAGACTAAAAGGGAAAGTAATTTGTATTTACACAAATTAACATTGCAGTTATCGATAACATATCGAGCTTGGGTACGTGATAAATCGTTTGCTGCGAAACAAATATCTAGAGATATTATTCGAAAAGCATTCAGCAAATGTTCACATATGAAAAGAAGTTTTTGCAATGCAATTGCGGACGAATTACTTAAATAATATATTGCTATGTGTTATCGATAACCATCAGACTTATCGTTAAGTGTGCAAGGAATATATATATATATAGATCACTTAAAGGCCATTTCCTAATGGCTTAAATGTGGAAAAGAGCATAATTTATCAAATATTGTTTGAAAAGCAAAAATTATATTGCGATATGTTATCGATAAACAGCAGAGCATGGGCATGCAACATGAATATCGACAGATTATTTAAATACCATTAAGATATGGTACAAATGTTGTTAAAGTTTAATTGAGTTTAACAAAGAAAGAGACTATTGCTGTTATCGATAACTGGCAATCGGTAATAAGCCGAGTTTGGGTACGTGATTTATCCCTATAAAGTTAACTTTTCTAGGGTATTTCGAGGTCGATAACTATTGAGCGCCTGTGCAGGCGTTTATCGATTAAATATAAGTTTCAAATGAAGCTGGATGCTTTCTCCACGCTCCACGCTGGATGCTTTATACGCACGCCGAGTTATGCTGAATATTTCAATTTCAATTTGTATGAATGCCGCACTGGAATGCATGACCTTTGTGTGCGTGGAGCAACTGGGAGGGGCGGGGCGTGGCGTGGCAATGGGTCATTTGGGTACTTTCTAACCCCATTTGGATTGAGCTGCTGCTGCTGCTGGCGGGTGAAAGGTGCCGCGTCATTTGATTGCGGGAAGTGAATGAATTACTTTCTAGTTGGACAGCGGGAGACCGAAACATTTGCCGGATTTGTAATTGTTATACCCCGTAACAGTTTGCACCAACGAGTCCATGAGGCATATCAGAAGTCTTGAGCCGAAGCTGCAGCCCATCGATAAATATCGATTTTGCAAACTTGCTTATTAGGCATAACTCGAAGTCTATCTGAGCTGGAGCTAACCAACTTGTTAGTTAGCTTCCTGTAGAGCATGCCCAGAAAATCTGGACTATAATTCAGCTCCATGCTAAATTGAATAGAGTTACTTCAAGGGTATCTAGCAGTCGAGCACTTGCTATAGTTTTTGACTACATCTCATGTTTGACTTTCAACTTTCACCGCAGATATTAACACGGCCCTAGATATATATCACCTGGCGAAATGGACGCACACGCACACCACAGCGCACCCAATGTTGGTGAGTAGCCCTTGGTCCCATGAGATGTCCGTTGACAGAATGTAGCCTCGATTGCCCAAAACAGAACTGATTGACCATTCCATGCACGGACACGATCACGCGAACATGCATCACGATCACGAGCACATGGGCCTGGACGCGACCACGCTGAGTCCGCCGCTGGCGACGCCGCACGGGGATCTGGCCATGGGCATGCATGCTGGCCATCATCATGGCGGCGGCGGCGGCGGAGGCACGGGCACCGGCATGGAGCACATGATGTCCATGGCGGTAAGTGCCCAGCATGCCAAACTGTTTGGCCATTTGCTAATAATCCTACCCCCCCGCTTCCCAACCCACACCCAATTTTCGGGCAGTTCCATTTCGGCTACAATGAGACAATCCTGTTCTCGTGGTGGCACATCGAGACGATCGCCGGCCTGATTGGCTCCATGATAGCCATCTTTCTGCTGGCGCTGCTCTACGAGGGCCTCAAATACTATCGCGAGTATCTCTTCTGGAAGACGTACAATCTGCTCGAGTATCGGCCGGTGACGGGACCGCAACGCAATCCGGAGGCGCCGCGCCTGCCCGCGCCCGCCGCCCATGCCGCCCCATCGCCCGTGCAGTGAGTATTGCAGGTTTTTTTTTTGCTTTATTCTCTCCTCTCAAGTTTCAGTTCAATGTTTGAGTGCCTGTGTACCACTGTGCCTGTGTACCACTGTGCCGTTTGAGTTATGCTCTGTATATATTAATTCTAATGCTTACTCTTATATCATATATATCTCTCTCTTTCTCTCTCTCTCTCTCTCTCTCTCTCTCTCCGTCTCTTTCTCTCGTTGCCGTTTACCGTTATTATATGCGTCTCTTGTGTGTATCATACGCTTTTCGCCTGCGCGCCCATCATCTGCGCCATGTAAATTATGCTCATCATCTTATAAAAATATCTACACAACAATAATGTACAAAATCCAACAACGATATAAACTAATAACAATAACTATAATTCTATTTAAATCAAATTATTAATGATTACTTGAAAAAACAACAACAACAACAACAAAACCAACAAATCGACGCTTACAATTTGATAACGATAACGATAACAATTTGATATTGATTTCCCTTCCATCTGTATTCGTACACACACACGCACGCACGCACACGGACGTACTCGTACTCGTACTCGTACACGCAACCGTTACCCGTTACCGTTAACTGTGAACACGCCCCCAAAAAACCGCATCGTACGTATGTATGTGTGCATATGCATGCCCCCAGATACGTTGGCGAAGTTGTGCACAAACAACCGTAAGTATCCCAAGCCACGCCCCCCCTGAAAATGTAGTCATAATTGAAAACGTTTCCATTTACATATTTAGCTAGATTATCGGATTACCTTTATCGTATATAGTACATACATATATATATATATCGGTTGCACATCTAATTAACGATCTCTCTTAAGTATATCCGTTTTTTTATTTTTCCCCATTTTCTTTTTATGGTCCGTTTAAAACGAACTCGCGTCCGATTAGCTGAATGAGAAATCGCAACTTGATACCCTTGATACGAGCACTTGATACCCAGATATCATCAGTCCAATAACCAATTAGTGACTAAGTCAATTTGCACTAATGCGTAACGCAATTCCAATTCGCACACTAATCTTGTAGCTAGACTAAATGGAACACTTAATCTCACAGAATTTGCAACCTTTTTGATAGAGCCTAGAAACTAACTTTAATGAAAAAGTCGAACATAACCACACTTTATTTTTTGTGCAGCCCTGGGCTTGGCACTCTTCTTCTTCTTCTTCTATGATATTTTGCTTACTTGAAATACAGAGAAAAGTCTCTTGAAACACAATTTCGTACATTATTTTTAATATATAAATAATAAATCGAATATTCGTAAATTTTAACCATAAATCAAATGCATTTACTGTGTACTTATCCGTTAAGGCATGCTGTTCGTTAATAGACAGCGTTCACTGTAAATAAAAGTATTGATGCATTCAGTTCTTCGTAGAGCAGCACGTTTAAGTAGTTTTTTCGAATTTATCGATAGGCATTTATCGATAACTTGTTAAAGTGTGAAACGCAAAACTTGTTTCGATTAAAAGCAAATAAACCAGAACTCACAGATTTCTCCAAACTTAAGTAGTTGTTATCGATAGACATTTATCGATAACTTGTTAAAGTGTGAACTTGTTTCGATTAAAAGCAAATAAACCAGAACTCACACATTCCTCCAAACTTAAGTAGTTGTTATCGATAGGCATTTATCGATAACTCTTTAAAGTGTGAACTTGTTTCGATTAAAAGCAAATAAACCAGAACTCATAGATTTCTCCAAACTTAAGTAGTTTTTTCGCATTTATCGATAGACATTTATCGATAACTCTTTAAAGTGTGAACTTGTTTCGATTAAAAGCAAATAACCTAAAACTAGTAGATCCTACCAAGCTCCAAAAATTGTTGTACATTTTGTTTCTGTTAATTTATGTTTATGTTTCTGTTTTTGTTTATGTTAACCTAATACCACATACTTTCTTGTCGTGGGGCTAAAATCTGGCTGACTTGATATCGAAACTGAAACGCCTGTTAAATGTGTTTATGTGCCACACAGACCGACAATGCTGTCCATCAATCATCTGTACCAGACGCTGCTGCACGTGCTCCAGGTGACGCTCTCCTTCCTGCTAATGCTGATCTTCATGACATACAACGTATGGCTCTGCATGATGGTGGTGCTGGGCGCCGGCATTGGATACTTTCTCTTCTGCTGGAAGAAATCGGTAATTGTCGATGTCACCGAGCACTGTCACTAGCAGACGCCCATCTGTCCAACCAGGAAGGCGATCCACTCCAGCCGGCTGTGTCTCACCCGCGACGGAACGTCGCCATGATGAGCCGGCGCCCGCCCGACCGATCGACCAGTCACAATTCCTGCTGCAAGCTGAATGTCCCATTTTCTCGAAATGCCCAACCCCCGACCCCCTCCCCCCCCCCACACACACACACCCACACCCACACCCAGACATTTTTAGGTATTAACATATATGTTTATCCGTGCAAAGCGCATTTGCCAGCACTCAAATTTTTATAACTGTGAAATTTTTTCAAGAAATCTAAGCGAAAAGAAAAAAAAACTGCATCCAAACAACAACAACAACAATAACGAACCAGTTGCTACGGGCACACTTTTTTTTTTAAACCAAACATTGAGGTTAAGTGAAAAGTGCAGCGAACAAAAGACGAGCAAATTCTTAAAAATTGCCCAGCAAACTAATAATTGTATAAATTGTAAAAAGCAAATAAACAAAAAAAAAAAAAAAACAAAACAAAAAAGAAGTAAAAGTAAACTGTTAGTTAGCCAAAATTTATCTCAATTGCTCAATTGCCGATTGGAGCGTCCGGGTTTGAACCACTTTTTTTTCTTTTGTTTGGTTTCACTCTACATTTGTGTTCTTTAAATATTTATCTATATATTATGCCCATAATTATACCTATACCTATATGCTTATATTTTACACAAAAATTTGTTAAAAAATTCATTTTTTTTTTTTTATATATATATAAATATTATTTTGTATTTGATTTGCTTAAAAGTAAAACAAAACGTTACGTATTTGTCACCCCTCCCCTCAAACATTATGAATTTATATGCTGTTAGATGATGAGAATTCCGTTTTAATATGATATTGATAAATCACCAAATTGATATACATACATACATACATACATATATATATATATACCGCTATGCATATAGATTGCTGTAGATATTAATTATAAATGCAAGTACATACAATAAATGGCAAAAACAAAATTATAATACGTATGTATACCTTATCTATACAAACAAATCAAATATATTACAATAAATATACACAATTGCTAAAAAGAAAATGTCTCAGCTTTGTTTTTTTTAGAAAATACTGGAAAATACTGAAAAATACAAAAAATACTCTTTCAGACATAAGACAGAAAAGAGGGTCCATATTTAAGATGAAGGCTCTTGATATTGGTTTTAATATCTCGACAACATTTCATTTTTCGATTTATTCTCTGCCAAGTTAGAACATCTTACGATTAAATACCCTTCCTTTGCGTATATGCTGAGTTTGATGAAAATATACCGAAAGACAGAACATGTTGCCATATAAGAACCTAGATATGGTTTGGCATATATAGAGTGGAGCATAAGGAAGCAGATATCAGGTTTTCCATACAAGTACAAGTCATTTTCGACCTATCCTACATGATATAGTTTATCGGTATATAAATGGAGAATAGTGAAGCTAATAAATGCCGACCTAAGTCAAGATATTGTGAAAAAGAAAAGAGCCCACTTTTCGACTGTTCGTTCCAAGGGCAGCTAAATGATATATGGATGCGATCCGGCTGGTTTCTGTAACAGAAAGACGTTGCGACGTTTTATTGAGATAGTTCCATTAATGAAAGACTATATTCATAGGAAGACAGGAAGGCTATATCAACTCAGCTGTTGATTCTGATCAAGAGTCTGAGAAGTCATCTTCTACATTCCAGGACAAAATATCAATACCAGCTTTCCTTGTAGTTGTCGAGTCTAGAGAAAACTTTACAAAAAATAGATGTGAAAGAAAAAACAACAGCATTACGAACCAAAAAACTCAAGACCAGTCGCTGGTTCAAAGCGTGATTCGCTCAGCTTTTGAATGTTTCAATAAGTATTTCGAAACAACATGAGGAACAGATCCGATGTCGCATATCTTTGCGTAGAACTCTAACTCCAGACAACTAAAGGAACTAGTCGCACAGATAAGTTACGATCGTGAGATCTGGTATATCGAAATGGATTCGACTTTCAGTAAAACCGATTTGTCGACAACTTTTTAATGAACATCTAGTTCTCAAGAACAAATTGGATTATTTCGAAAGTATTTCAGCTCCAAGCTCTCTCGCATAGAAGAAAAACAACAGAGTTTCGAATTGCGCAATCTGTAGCAATTTTTTTTTTCATTTTTTTTTTATTATTATGATTTTTTCTTGCATTTGGTTTTGGATATTGCATTTTTTTTTTCTTCTTCTCATTTGCTTTGATGAAAAATTATTGCAAGTCGCGTATCTGCATGGATATTTATTGTAGATATGAGTTATGCGTTTAATAATTAAAAACTCGCTTTTGGATTAAATGACATTTTTTTTTTTTTTTTTTTTTTTTTTTTTTTTTTTTAGTTTCTTTGCTCTTTTTTTTTCTCTCGTTTTTTAAATGTATTTTTATTAGTTTTTTCGTTCGGTATTCAAACATTCATGTATGCGAATTAAATGAAATTAAATTATATATATATATATATATTATTATTATTATTAATATTGTTTTTTTGCTTTTTTCTAAATACATAACGAAAGGCGACGCATTATCCTTCACAAACAATCCGAAAAAAACAAAAAAAAAAAAAGAAGCTCTCAACAGTACCGGAAATTTTCTCTACATGTCTATATACATATATCCATATAAATATATAGATATATATCAATATATGTAAATACGCATTATATCAATTATTATTGCCAATAATTTGTGAAAGATACAACGTGGCCAATTAAATCAAATATCTAACAATTGTTTGGGTTGTGTGTGTAAGTGTGTGTAGGTGTGTGTGTTTGTGTGTGAAACAGAGAAGAAAAGGTCGGGAGTAGGTATAGTTATATATATATATATATATACATATATATACGTATAGCTATTTATACATATATATATATATATATATATATATAGGGAGGAAGAGAAAGAGACAGTTAGATAGAAAGAGAGAGATAAAAGGAGACAAATTGAAATTCACCTCGGTATCTCATGCTTATTACAGTTAACATGATTGGAAGATATAGTGAACCCGTCACTCGATACTCGTTACTCGTTACTCGCTACTCGTTACTCGCTGCTCGCTGCTCGCTGCTCGTTGACTGGCACTCGGCGGCTTTCGTCTGTCTTGAAGAAACATAACTGGGTGTTGTGGGCATAGAAGTTACCTGGGAGTAGGCTCTTCGCTGGCACGCATATATATTTATATATATATATCCATTCATTCGTTCCCAAAAACCAGTTGACGAGAGAAATTCGTCGCTCTCAATTGACGCATTCGTTCGATCCTGCAATATGTGAAGAAAACGGCATTAGTATACAACATGACGTTCATATATATTTTTCTCTTTTGTTTTTGTTTTCTTTTTCAATATCATTAAATAATACGCCCAGTGGCCTGCACATAAGAGGTATTTACGAGCTAAAAGTCCGAGTGTGAACTTTTAGAAAAAAAAAAATCTGTTTTTTTTTTTTTTGTGGTACATGTATGAGAGTATAATAATATTTAAGGTATTTACGATAGACGCGAATGTCGTAAGTAAATTGTTTACACACAAAGGAAAAAAAAATAAACAATGGGCATATTTTGGTTAATGCTTACGACTATTTCATAGTTTTTTTTTATTTTTTAAGCAATTATTAGGTTGAACCCACCAATAAAAAGCAAATTTTAACAGAGAGTGGTTTGTGGTGTGTGTGTGTGTGTATGTGTGTGTGTGTGTGTGTGTGTAGGGGGGGTGGGCTAAGGATAGGGATAGGGGTAGGGATGTTGCTAACCATTTGGATAGAAACTTTTAGACCTGAGCTGCTTGAATTCTACAGTTTTCTTGGGCGAACCATGTGTGTAGTATTTTAGTATTTAAATACTGTTGTTGTTGTTCTTGTAGGTATTTTTTGTTTATAATCGAAATTTACCTGTTTTTAGGGGGGGCAAGACTCGTAGCCGGGACTTGGGGACAAATGCGTAAAAGATCAGGCTGCCTGCTCTCGCCTATCTACAGATCGTGTGTGTTCTCGAATATTGGATATACATAATATATATACTAGCAATACACTATATGTATTTTATATATGTGAGTAAATGCTTTAAAAGAAATGTACAATTTGTTTTTTTTTTTTTAAGATTTTAATTCAATTGCAATTACCTCTTGGTCGAGAGTTCGATCCTCGGATCGTCTAACGTTTCGATAACGAATTCCAAGCTCGAATTCGAATTCGAACTCGAATTCGAACTCGAATCAAATATCGATCACAGCTTCAATCATCGCGTTGCTCACTTCGAGATATACTGAGTGTACACATATTTATTTATATTCTTTTTGATTCTTGCCCATTTCGTTTCAGTTAATTCATTAACAAGAAAACAATTTCGGCATAGCCGAAGCCTCTATGCCCTTGCCAAATATAGAATTTATCAATAAATAAATATATTGTAAATCTTAAAAAAAAAAAATATATATATATAAAATGGACTTTTATTTAAATTTTAACTAAAAATGGATTCAAAAATTACTTTGTATTTAACACGGACAATATAACTACGTTAAACATTGTTTATATTTTGGAAAAGGCATGAATATTAATTTAAGTAAATGTACCTGACGTATTTACGAGTCTCGGAAAGCCGTTAACCGGGCAACTGTTCGTGTGTGTTGTTCGTGTCAGCGAGCCTTCGGTTCTGTTCAATGTATTTGATGTTGTTGTTGTTGTTGTTGTTGTTGTTGTTGTTATATTTAATAAGGCACCTCCTACTATATTGACTACAGGAGAGATTCATTGATAGGCAAAGTGTGAGAGAGAGAGAGAGAGAGAGAGAGAAAGTAGGTGTGTGTTTGTTTGTGTGAGTGTGTGTGTGTGTGTGTGAGAGAGAGAGAGAGCGAGAGGATTACGTACCTCTGAGCGAATCAACCGTTAACAATTCAAGCTTAATGCAACCCTGACCCTGATGGGTGGCAATGAATTAAAACGCTGTGTTTGGATCGGGGATCCCTGGTTCGCATGTACCGCGAACTGCGAACCACAAAGCACATGCCATTCCCATGCAAACGCGATCTGTGTGGGTGTTTCATTATATATCATAATATAGTATATGCATATACTTAGAGTTTGTATTTTATATTTTTTTGAGGTTAGTTTTTTTTTTTTTTTTTTTGTCGAGTTGTAAATACCTGGTACAATCAATTTGAACGTATCTCCAATAACAAGTACAACAAGGATACTCTCATTCCCAGCGTTCTGTGATGTTTAATTATCTTTCTTTTTTTTTTTTTTTGTAGTTGTAGGTTGTGTGTGTGTGTGTGTGTGTGTGTGTGTGGGTGGGTGTGTGTGTGTCTTGTAAGTGAATGCTGTTGCCCGTAAACCGATTGTCGAATGCTTAAAAATGCAACTAACCTGCTTCCAATTGTTTGATACATTTGCCATCGATCAGTGCAAATGGAACTACCCCCAGGACTAGAAATATTTTGGTTTGTTCCGCATATTCCGTATTCATCTGACATATGTATTTATCCATCTGTCCCGTCTGTCTGGCTATCGACGACATACACATTACACATACACATACACATATGCAAATATATATTCGCATGTTAGCTACAATCAAGGCGACAAGTGCAACAAGAGACTCTTGGGGGTTTTGCCTGTTCCGGTGCAGTTAACAAATTTCTTTTTCCAATACCAAATAACGAATGAGGGATTGCTGTAGTTGGCGAAACATGAAATGAAACTATTCAAGTTGGAACAAATGGAATTGGAACACTTCTCATATTCAATACAAGCTTAAAGTAAACACAATGTTAATTGGCGAATCTGAATTGGTGCAGTAACAATGTGTTTCATTCCAACATTCCATTTACGATCTGCTCGAAAAACACGCACACGGACTAATTCTGTGATGTTTACACATGTTTCAATTCATCGTTCCTATGCGGATCAGCTGCACGCAGCGCTGCCTTTGTGTTAAATGCAGACAACTTCTAACATTCCGACATATCATTTGTTTCATTCCAGCATTCCTTTTGCGATCTGCCCGAAAAACACACGCACACGTACAAGTTCTCTGACATATCTATGTACATATGTTTCAATTCATCATTCCTTCGAGTATTAGGCAGCGGACAACTTCTTACATTCCAACATATCATTTGTTTCATTCCAGCGTTCCCCATCCGGTATTTGGTACTTGGTTTTCTAGTGCACAACCTGGCATCGAATTTGCGAGTGAAGGTTCAAGTGAAAATGAAACACGATTTACAATACACGCACACACCTGCATATATATATATATATATATATATGCATATATATATAAATTCGTAACACACCAGAACAGGCGAGTCTTGTGCAAACATAATTTTTTAATCTAAATAACTGTGTGTGTGTGCGTGTGTGTGTGTGTGCGTGTGTGTGTGTGTGTGCTTGTGCGCGCGTGTGTGTGTGTGCGTAGGAGTGTATTATGATGTGAATTTGGGAGATTTTCTTTCTTTTTTTTTTTGATATATATATATATATATTTTTTAAGGGATATTTTTTCGTAGCCATAGGATTAGACAGAACTTGTGCCTGTCTCTGTACAATTCAAATTAGATAGAGCACGAGTACTCTTCTTTTTTTTAGTTGTTGTTGTTGGACTACGAGTACGTGTACGAGTAGGGATTATGAATATAGGTTTTATATATGGTTGAACTCACCTCTAGTCCCATTATATTTGGTAGGTTCGCACGTGTCACACACATGCGCGCCTTTTAGACTGTCTGATCTTAATATTTTTTTTTTTTTTTTATACAGATTATTGAAATGTGTTATTATTATTTGGAGTACCTCGATGCTGCATGGAGTGGGGCGGGGGCAGCGCGTTATTGGGCGTGGCACATAGCCAAAGAGAGAGTTGCGTGTGGCGCATCTTCAGCTAACTTGCATTTTCGATTAGTTACAATTGTTTGTTATGGTTTTTTCTTAATTTGTTGATGTTGTTGTCGCTGTTGTTGTTGCCGTTGTTATTGCTGTTGTTGTTCTTTATCAAATTGTTGTTTATATGCTTATGCTTATGCTCTTTGCTGTTCTCATTGTTGTTGGTTGTAGTTGCTGCTGCTGTCCGTCCGTATTTGGTATCCTCCTAGTAGCGACTGCGACTGCGACTGCGACAATGCCGCTCCCGACTGTCGTGGCGGTAATGATTGTGGCGACTGCGACTGCTGCCGCTGCTGCTGTGACTGCCGCTGCGCGAATACGAATGACCGTGATGCGATTTGTGGTGATCTGTGCAAAGAGACGGAACATTAGACAGACAGTTGGATTCAAAGTCGAACTGGGTCCGACTTTGGGCCGTGCGCAAACTTACGATGCCGCCTGTCCGATGATTGGCGATTGGGCGGATAGTCTCGACTGCGTTCCCGATAGTCACGCTGATCGCTGCACGCATTCGAGCACGATGAATGTGTTGAAAAGAGAGGGAGAATATGTTAATGTTGTATTTCATGAGCTAAGCTATTCATTCAAATATATATATGCACATCATTTCCAAGTCGAGAGTGCTAGCTGGACATATATATATGTATATATGCGGATCTTCCACAGTTTCTGACGCCTATTTCGTCATTTGTTGCTGCATTTATAAATGATAATCAGCCTGATCAGAATTGTTTGCCTTACCGCCTGTTGTCGTAGGTGTTGTGGAAGCGTTGGACACGATCATCGCGACGCCTTCGCTCCTCCTCCTCGTGCTCCTTTTGGCGGCGCTCGTTGATTTCGGTAACGGCATTGCGCAGCTTGGAATAGCCCAAATGCTGTTTGCCCATCAAATGATCCTCGATGCGCTGCTGTGCATCGCCAACAATGAGAAAGGCGCCGCATATTTCGCAGACCTTCATTTGCTTTTCGGGTAGCACTTCGTGCGACCAATTGGCCGCCGTTTTGGTATCTGTCTTCGTGTCCGATTTGCTGTCCTCGGACGCATTATTGATGCCAGCTGCTGTTGGCGATGCGCCGCCTCCAGTTGCTGCAGGTGCAGGTGCTGGTGCGCCTGCTGCGGGCTCTTCGATCGGCTCATTCGATTCGGTGCCGTCGCTGGCGATGGCATCGCCAATGCTGCCGGCTATGTTGGGACTGGCGAGCGGCTGATCGTTGCTTGATATTTCGCCGGCGTTTGTTCCAAGCGTGGGCGTCTGCGTCGGCGTGGGCGTGGTCGATTGCGAAGGCGGCGCTGCACGAAGCTTATGATAGTTTTTGACTTGGGCCTCATACTGCTGCTGCACCGACTCCTTCTCCTCCTTCAGTTCCTCGCAGAGAGCCATCAGATCCTGGGCCTGATCAACATCGCCGCGTATGCCCGCCTCCTCGGCCTCGGCGAGCAGCTTATTGATGCGCGCTGTCAGATTGCTCATGTGCTCCTGATGTTTGGCCGCATGCGACATTGTCCCAGACGGATTGTCTCGCTGCATCAGCTGCAAGCGCTGTTTGCCCTTCTGTATCTTTCGATCCACATCGTGCAGCATCACATTGCAAAAGCGCAGAAACTCATCCTCCGTATGGCGTTTGCGCTGCGATGGTCGCGCCTCCTCGTACAGGTGTTTCGCCTCCTCATCGTGAATACGTGTGCAAGGACCAAGATCGGCTCGTGTATTTATAAACAGATCGTGCGGACAAAATTTCACATTGTAGAATTGACAAAACTGTGCAAAAGTAAACAAAGTTATAATATGTCGTTTATCTTTATAAGAACGAAAATTTGGCTGCGCAGGGCTCCAGTCTTTCGGCTCAAAATACATGCAGTCCAGGGCTACGCACGCGACACTTGTATGTTTTCAATATAAATAACGTTATGTTAATAACAATTCTGACTCTCTATTCCAAAGGCAAGCTTTAGGCAGGGTTGTTGGTTTGAACCGTGAACCGAATCAGCGAAAATATGTATTTTTTTTTTGTAAATCGATTTGATTTGCAAGAAAATCAATTTAGTTGTAGCCTTAAATTAATATGATTTTCGAGAGGGCATACAATTTTTAAATAGAGTCCTTTAAATAGTTGATATGTTACATGTTTCGTAAGAAAAACAGACAAAGCACAAAAAAAAACTCAATGTTAGCAATAAACTCTTTACAAAATAAACAAAAATGAAAAAACAATGAGCATTATTTGAGTGCAAGTAGTTGAGCAGAATGCTCTGTGGAATGGTCAAGAATTCTGTTGTAGCACAACAAAATGTAAACAAATAGTTGCGTTGCCTGCAACTATTTGAAGATTGTGCGACAACTTTTGGCTTGTACTGTGCTTTGCCGGCTAGACTAGAGAAATGCAAATAAAATGGCCATAAAGTTATTCATGGCGAGCACTGCCAAGAAATGCGATTATATCACACAGAGCATGTTTATGGTAGCCAGTTGGTGCTCAAGCTGGGACTTACCTCTGGATCCTCCCAGTTGACCGCTTGCCCAGCCTCTGAAGGATGCAAATTTCGATTGCGGCCCATTAGCTCATCGAGCATTTGTCGGGCAGCGTCCACCATTTTGGCTGTATGTGTGGTGCGCGCGATGTGCTTGCTTGTTTATGTGTGTGTGTGTGTGTGTGGGTGGGTTGATGGCTGGCCCCAAGTCAATTGACAGTCGCAGCTGCTGTGCAAACGTAGTTGAGGTTATTGTGCCCTGTTAGCGCGTGTTCAGCAAACGTGTTCCATCCAGTCGGCCTAATTTAATATATTTCTCTAATGAAATTTCGGAATCAATAATTTCCTTGTCGCACTCAGCTCACACGCGTTAGCGATGGTAACTTGCATGGAAACCCGATATCGATAAGACAATGCGATAGCGTTGACAGCGCTGCCAGACTGCTACCGTCTGGCAATATTTTTGGCGCGCATTTATCGCTAGATTTCTAAAAATATAATTTATAGCTATTTTAATCACGTCAAGGCGAATATAAAACAAATACAATACACATTAGCATGCGTGCTACATTCATATACGAATGCAAGCAGCCCCTCACGTATAATGTGCCGATAGTCGCTCAACAATCGATAACTCACATGCCGCTACTGTCACTGCGAGTTGTCAAAAAAGGCGCGAAAATTGGCAAAAAAAAAACACGCAACGGCGGCTAAGTAAATAGCATCAGTCAACACAACTAACTCTTGCGCGCTTACATTGTTTATTTGTTGGTTACGAATCGAACGAGATGGATGTTGCTGATGCACAAATCGGACAGCTGCGCGTCAAGGATGAGGTGGGCATACGCACCCAGAAGCTGTTCCAAGATTTTCTCGAGGAATTCAAAGAGGATGGCGAAATTAAATATACACGTCCGGCTGCCAATCTAGAGTCGCCCGATCGCTGCACGCTAGAAGTTAGCTTCGAGGATGTGGAGAAATACGATCAGAATCTGGCGACGGCCATCATCGAGGAATACTATCATGTCTATCCGTTTTTGTGCCAATCTGTCTCCAACTATGTTAAGGATCGCATTGGCTTGAAGACCAACAAGGATTGCTACGTTGCCTTCACGGAGGTGCCGACACGGCATAAAGTACGCGATTTGACCACCTCAAAGATTGGCACGCTCATACGCATCTCTGGCCAGGTGGTGCGCACACATCCTGTGCATCCGGAGCTCGTGTCGGGCACATTCATGTGCCTCGATTGCCAGACGGAGATACGCAACGTTGAGCAGCAGTTTAAGTTCACCAATCCGACCATATGCCGGAATCCCGTATGCGCGAATCGTCGTCGCTTCATGCTGGACGTGGAGAAGTCGCTGTTCCTTGATTTCCAGAAGATACGCATACAGGAGACGCAGGCGGAGCTGCCGCGCGGCTGTATACCACGCGCCGTCGAGATCATATTGCGCTCCGAGCTGGTGGAAACGGTTCAGGCTGGCGATCGTTATGATTTCACGGGCACACTCATCGTGGTGCCGGACGTGAGCGTGCTCAGCATGCCGGGCACCAGGGCCGAAATGGGCTCCCGCCACAAGCCCGGCGAGGGCTCTGACGGCCTCACCGGCCTCAAGGCCCTCGGCGTCCGTGAGCTCAACTATCGGATGGCATTTCTGGCGTGCAGCGTACAGGCGACCACCGCCCGGTTCGGCGGCACCGATCTGCCCATGTCCGAGGTGACCGCCGAGGATATGAAGAAGCAGATGACCGATGCCGAATGGCAGAAAATCTATGAAATGTCCAAAGATCGTAATCTATACCAGAACCTCATCAGCAGCCTATTCCCCTCCATCTATGGCAACGATGAGGTGAAGCGCGGCATACTCCTGCAGCTGTTCGGCGGCGTGGCCAAGACAACCATGGAGAAGACCTCGCTGCGTGGCGATGTCAATGTTTGCATTGTCGGTGATCCGAGCACGGCCAAATCGCAGTTCCTCAAACAGGTCTCGGACTTCTCGCCGCGTGCCATATACACCTCGGGCAAGGCCTCATCGGCCGCCGGCCTGACCGCGGCCGTCGTCCGTGACGAGGAGAGCTTCGATTTTGTGATCGAGGCCGGCGCCCTGATGCTGGCGGACAACGGCATCTGCTGCATCGACGAGTTCGACAAGATGGATCTGCGCGATCAGGTGGCCATACACGAGGCCATGGAGCAGCAGACCATATCGATTGCTCGCGCCGGCGTCCGGGCCACGCTAAATGCACGCACCTCGATACTGGCCGCCGCCAATCCCATCAACGGACGCTACGATCGCTCCAAGAGTCTGCAGCAGAATATACAGCTGTCGGCGCCAATAATGTCGCGCTTTGATCTATTCTTCATTTTGGTGGATGAATGCAACGAGGTGGTCGACTATGCGATCGCCCGCAAGATCGTTGATCTTCACTCGAACATTGAGGAGTCCGTGGAGCGTGCGTATACGCGCGAGGAGGTGCTGCGTTATGTGACCTTTGCACGCCAGTTTAAGCCCATCATTGGCACGGAGGCGGGCAAAATGCTGGTGGAGAACTATGGCCATTTGCGGCAGCGCGACACGGGCTCGTCGGGACGCAGCACCTGGCGCATTACGGTGCGCCAGCTGGAGTCCATGATACGGCTGAGCGAGGCCATGGCCAAGCTGGAGTGCTCCAATCGTGTACAGGAGCGTCATGTCAAGGAGGCTTTCCGTTTGCTCAACAAATCAATTATACGGGTCGAACAGCCGGACATCCATCTGGATGATGACGAGCCTCTCGATGTGGACGATGGCATCGAGCATGACATCGATATGGAGAACAATGGTGCGGCTGCCAATGTGGATGGCGATGCCGCCGCCGCCGCCGCATTGGATACATCTGGCCACGCCATGCAAAAGAAGAAGTTCACGTTATCGTTTGAGGATTACAAGAATCTGTCGACAATGCTGGTGCTGCACATGCGCGGCGAGGAGGCGCGCTGCGAGGTCGAGGGCACCGATACGGGCATGAAGCGCAGCGATGTCGTTACCTGGTATCTGGAGCAGGTTGCCGAACAAATTGAATCCGAGGACGAGCTGATATCCCGCAAGAACCTCATCGAGAAGCTGATCGATCGTCTGATCTATCATGACCAGGTCATAATACCGTTGAAAACCTCCAATCTGAAGCCGTTCGCCAAGAGTCCCAAGGCCTCAGCTGTCGATGATGAGCTGGAAAACGATCCGCTGCTTGTCGTGCATCCCAATTACATAGTGGAGTAATCTTTGTCATTCTCTACGCTCATTTTTTCTTTGCATTTCATTTCAGTTTAAGTTTGAGCGATTTTTTTTTTCTACCGATTTTTAGGTTAGGTTTCATCTATTTAATAAGCATATCGTAGATTTTAATTTATATTTAAGAATTAATTGTAGTTTTTGAGTAATTCTGAAAATTAATTCAATCTCTAATTAATATGCATTTGTATTTCAGCTTCGTTTGCAATTATAATACATTTAATAATTTTGAGGTTATGTTGTCAAAAATGAAAAGATGTTCAAAAAAAAACTATTTTTTTAAATAAAGCAACAGATAAAAAACAAACTGGATTTTTGCTATTCGTGGGAGGTCATGGAGGTCAACAACAATTCATCAAATCATGAGAAAAAAAAAACGGTTCACGCAATGAACCCAAATGAAGCATTGGTTCAAGCCGTGAACCAAAGCTCCACGACACTGTTTTTGTTTTGTTCGATTTGCAACACTGTTTCTGATTTGGTAGCAAATAATTCGCAAGTCAATTTCATTTAGTTTTTCTTTTAATGGTACATATGCGCTGGTAAATTGCCCAATCAATAATTGAGCGGAGCAAAACAGAAAGAAAGAAAATAATCTACAAGCAATCCCAACTGGCGGTCCCTAGCGTTCGAAGGTATAGTGCTTGACGCCGTCGGCGGGATACTGCTTGGCGGCCACTGGACGATACATTTTCTTGTCCTCGAGCCAATAGTAGAGCGCCAGGCAGCCGGTCATGACGCCCAGAAAGCACGTGAAGTAGTATGTGTTGCTGTAGCGTGGAACATCCGGCTGTGAGTAGCGATCCTCGCTGTACAGATCGTGATCAGCTGAAATCTGAAAGAGAGCATGGAGCAGAGCATCAGATCTGTGCTTGGCATGCCTTAATCGTGGCGCTTACGGGCTCGTTGAGGTTGCGCTTGTGTTCGGGATAGTCATAGGGATAATAACTATCCTTGTTCTCTATGCCAAGGCCACCGCCAACTTTGGGATAGTCGCCATAACCCAGACCGTTATCTGCGTATGGCTTGTACTCCTCGGGCAGTAGATAGTATTTCTTGGCAGCGGCCTCGCGTTCCTTGTCGGTTTTTGGATATGGACCGGGCTTGTAGTCCTTGTTCCAGCCGGCAACTGTAAATGGAGAAATGCAAATTGTTTGAAACATCTCAAAAGTTACGTAAACAAAACAGAAACAGCAACAGCAACAAAATGCACTTACGATTGCGGACAATGTGAGCCTGCAGGGCAGGATTGACAGCGCTCAGCTTCTTGGCCAGGCTCAGAGATTTCATTAACGCTGACATTATGTGGGCGATGACGTTAACTTCTTTTCAATTTACAATTTATTCACAACACTTCCAGCTCTCGCCTGGCAGCAATTCGGCAGGCAGCAGTCACAGCTGTTGCTTAGAGATGAGCGTTTCGGTTTGCGATATGTGTGCATACAGCTTTAACGATAGGCAGTCACGCAATATTTACATATATCACTCTTAAAATATTTAAAATACTATTTTTAAAAGAAAATCACAAAATATCCATGCTTAAATTGGTTTTTAAAAAATAAAAAGAATATATATTTACGAATGGTGCGCATCTCTATTAAATTGCTCAATACGATGACTGCACCTATCGATATACAATTCCAAACATAATTATCGCCTATCGCACTTATTGTTTTTGTTGTGCTGCCAGCCTGGTCCCGCTAGTTGAGAGCGAGTGAAATATACGCGGCTTTATTTCTGTTTGCAATTGCTGTATTTAACATTTTCTATATATTAAAAAGATGGTGCTACCGCTTTTGCAGCGCTCCACGCTTCGTGGCGTTCAACAGCTGACCAAGCCATGGGCGAGCGCAGCGTGCAGTTTTCGCATGGTAAGGAGATTTATCGTGGAATGTGCGCTTATGTAATTTGCATTTCTATTCTGGCCTGCATTGCCGCTTTTGGCCAGCTTGCCATAAACATGCAAAGTTCATGAGCTGCAATCGGCAACAATCCTCTCTAAATGCACTCACACACATACATATATGTGTATGCACCCATGAACTGCAGATACTTCCAATTGGAACCATTGCTGTGGCCATTGCCGGCATTTCATAATCAAGCATACCAATCAAATATGGAGTGGTTATATGAGACGGATCCTGAAAATAGTTAAACCGTGCTAAAGAAGTGGCCTTTCAATTTGGTAACACGCCCACTATCGAACGGCAAATACTTCAACAAGTTGTGCACCATTCCAATAAGAGGCACACATTTGCTTTGCGCAGCTTATCTACCACGGATCCAATTAGACAAAATGGCGACACAGAGAGCTGTTCAAATCAAATTAGACTCGTCCTTTTGCTTGGAATTGCGCCAATTTCACAATTGATTAAATTGTATTTCTGTGCTTGATTGATAAGCTAAAAAAAAAAAGTGCAGTAATGTCTTTAAATTATTGTATTACAGTAATCTCTCGACAAAAAGTACAACCAGTATTGATTGATAAATGCTCAATGTAAATTTATATAGTCCCACTTCAAAAATTACGTTTTAATAAAAGGAAAATACTTTTTGCACCGAATGTAACTTAACACACAGCACAATATTTGAATATTTAAACCATTTCACCAGATATAATAATCGGTAAATGTTTATTTCACAAAAGCTAGCGTAAAATGGGTGGAAAATTAAGTAGAAATTCAAATAAGAACTTGTGAATCGGTCAAAGCTTGTAATACCTTTGTATTACTGATTGTTTACTATATATATAATATGCATCTTATCTAAATCGAAATCTTTAGGATATTCCTTGTGCATAACTACCATAAATGATTTTGTACAGGGTATTCGAGGTCGTCAACACCCTACACATATGTAATATGTTTACATACATTATTTTGATTTCTCTACAAAGGTATATATATATATATACATATATTCTTTTGCACCGATTTCACTGAGTTTGCGCAAAAACCGGCCCAGGCAGCAATTTACACAGACACACACACACGCACACACATACACACATGCGCGCACATGAACACAAGCATATTGGCAATTATTCAGGTATTTTGACAATGCAAACCGGTTAATTGTATCTGACTGATGTTCTAATTGGAGGTTGGAGAAGGATTGTCGCACCGCCGTGTGAATTGTATTTAGCCTGTCATTCACACCGATTGGCATCCACTAACTACCGTTGCTCGTTAGTTGGGCGCATGCTGCGTTCTAATCTCTCCCACGCGAATTGTTGTTGTTTTTATTTTACTCGGTCGTCTTAAATTTAGCACTTGCTCGTGGCTTGTTTACACACAGCGGCATATAAAATGTAAAAGACTCGCGCACACACACATGTGCACAGATTAGCGCACAGTCATGTACACACACACACACACAGAAAGGCAGACTTCGCGCAGCCGAGAAGCAGAAAGCGCGCCCCGTGGGTCGCGAGTCTTGAGTTCGGCATTCCGGCACTTCGTATGCCCTGCAGCTGCAACGGCAATTGGCCAAAGCAAATTAAAGCTCCGAATATGTTGAATAAATTGTTACAAATGCGAAAAGCAGCTTAAATGCAAATATCCCAGAATGTGACAGGGCTGTCTTCAATTCCTTTTGAACCGGTTCGCTCAAGGAATTTCAATTTTGTTCCCACAGTGAACCGAATCAGTAGCTCAAAGAGCAGACAAAACGGTTCGTTTACAATTATCTGTTGAATAGCACAAAAATCATTAAACAAACTATATATTTGAGTCATCGGAGTCAAAATAAAGGTTCATTGAAAGCATTTCGCTTTCGATATGAAAGTCTGAAACGGGCCCGAATTCGATTTCGAAAAGTCAAATCGGAATTGAACTCTTGCACTGGCCAGGCGCGAGTGTAGGGCATCCGAGGGTCGGGCTGACGCAGCCAACAAACATGCCGTACTTGTTGAGCCAGCTCTTGCGTCGGCATTTAGCTGTATTTTATGGCCCCGGCTGGCTCGACTTATCTGATTCGCCCGACATTCACCCAACGGAGCCGCTGGCAATCGCAGTCGAAATCATTTTCATAACGAGATTCTCAGTCGAACAGAATGGTCAGCATCAGGCATATAATATGAATATATACATATAGATAATACCATGTATGGCGAGAGTCCTTTGAAAATTCCATCGTTGTTATCGTTGACAGGCATCGCAGGACTTTCGCGTGGAGAGCGACACATTTGGCGAGCTGAAGGTGCCCGCCGACAAATACTATGGCGCCCAGACGATGCGCTCCCAGATTAACTTTCCCATTGGCGGTGCCACCGAACGCATGCCGGTAAGCATGATGAGCTGCCTGCCAACCATTGATCCTTATGGGAATCGATTGTTTTCGTATTGCAGAAACCGGTTGTCCAGGCCATGGGCATCCTGAAGAAGGCCGCCGCCGAGGTCAACAAGGAGTTTGGGCTCGACCAGAAGGTGAGCGAGGCCATCTCGAAGGCCGCCGACGATGTCATCTCCGGCAAGCTGTACGACGACCATTTCCCCCTAGTCATCTGGCAGACTGGCTCCGGCACCCAGAGCAACATGAATGTGAACGAGGTGAAGCTGGGCTTAGCCAAGGCCCTAACCAAGTCTCCAGTCTGTTTCATTTGTCGTAATCATTGCGTTCCCTTGGGCAGGTCATCAGCAATCGTGCCATTGAGCTGATGGGCGGCAAGCTGGGCTCCAAGACGCCAGTGCATCCCAACGATCATGTGAACAAGTCGCAGAGCTCCAACGATACCTTCCCGACGGCCATACACATCTCGGTCGCACTGGAGCTGAACAACAATCTGAAGCCGGCGATCAAGACGCTGCACGATGCGCTTGCCGCCAAATCGAATGAGTTCAAGGACATCATCAAAATTGGCCGCACCCACACAATGGACGCGGTGCCATTGACACTCGGCCAGGAATTCGGCGGCTATGCCCAGCAGCTGGCCTACGCCCTGGAGCGCATCGATGCCTGCCTGCCACGCGTCTACGAGCTGGCCCTGGGCGGCACAGCTGTCGGCACCGGACTCAATACGCGCAAGGGCTTCGCCGAGAAGTGCGCCGCCAAGATAGCCCAGCTGACGGGACTGCCCTTCGTGACGGCGCCCAACAAATTCGAAGCGCTGGCCGCACGCGACGCCATGGTCGAGGTGCACGGCGTGCTGAACACCATTGCCGTCAGCCTGATGAAGATTGCCAACGATATACGCTTTTTGGGCTCGGGACCGCGCTGCGGTCTCGGTGAGCTCTCACTGCCAGAGAACGAGCCGGGCAGCTCCATAATGCCCGGCAAGGTGAATCCCACACAGTGCGAATCCCTTACAATGCTTTCCGCCCAGGTCATGGGCAACCAGGTCGCTGTCACAATCGGCGGCGCCAATGGACACTTTGAACTGAACGTCTTCAAGCCATTGATTGTGTCCAATGTGCTGCGCTCCATACGCCTGCTCTGTAAGTACTCTCTGCCCCAATCTGCCAATCTCTCTCTCTCTCTCTCTGAACTGTTTGGTTTTTCGGTTTGCAGCCGATGGCAGCCGCACCTTTACGGCAAACTGTGTGAATGGCATTCAGGCCAATAAGGAGCGCATTGCCAAGATCATGAACGAGTCCCTGATGTTGGTCACCGCACTGAATCCGCACATTGGCTACGACAAGGCGGCCAAGATAGCCAAGACGGCGCACAAGAACGGCACCACGCTCAAGGAGGAGGCCATCAATCTGGGCTATTTGACGGAGCAGCAGTTCAACGATTGGGTGCGACCCGAACAGATGCTGGGCCCCAAATAGACGCGCACCATCCGTTTGGCTAACAAGTCGGCCCTGCCAAAACCGTCTGGCTATCCAGGCTAGCTGGCGACTATGTATCAAGTTTGTTGTTCAGTTGAAAATAGCTGCCACAATAAAAAGCAACTCTTTGGAAATTAACTTTTCGTTCGAATCTCAAAATACGCAACAAAATTCGTTAATCTATTTTGTAGCAGTAGCAATAAGCACTTGGTGAAGATGCTGTGCGCCCAGCAACCGACTATGTTCCAGCCGTGCCAGATCCTGGCCAGCTTTCGGCGTGTCGGCACCACGCTGTTGCTTCAGTGCAAAAAGCCGAAGGGCGTGAGTGTTGCCATCGGACAGCATATAGCTGCCAGTTTTGATCCTTACATTTGCAGGATGATAAATTTCGTGTAGAACGGGACACCTTTGGCGAGCTTCAGGTGCCGTCCGACAAGCTGTACGGTGCGCAAACGATGCGCTCGGTTCTCAATTTTCCCATTGGCAGTATTGCCGAGCGCATGCCGGTAACTATGAATCGATGGCATGCTGTGCCCTAACCAAGCCCAATCCGAATCTCAATCCCAACCCGAATTTTCCCAGAAACCCGTCATTCAGGCCATGGGCATACTGAAGAAGGCCTGTGCGGATGTTAACAAGGATTTTGGCATGGATGCCACGATAGCAGATGCCGTTTCCACTGCCTGTGATGAGGTCATTTCGGGCAAATACTATGTCGAAGGTCACTTCCCGCTGGTCATCTGGCAGACGGGCTCCGGCACACAGACGAACATGAACGCCAACGAGGTCATCAGCAATGCGGCCATCAAGGCAATGGGCGGCGAACTGGGCTCCAAGAAGCCGGTGCATCCCAACGATCATGTGAACAAGTCGCAGAGCTCCAACGATACCTTTCCGGCGGCCATACACATTTCGGTCGGCCTGGAGCTGAACAATCGCCTGCTGCCCGCCATTTCGCAGCTGCGCGACGCTCTTGTCTGCAAATCGCTGGACTTCAAGGACATCATCAAAATCGGTCGCACCCATCTGATGGACGCAGTACCCATGACACTCGGCCAGGAGTTCAGCGGCTATGCACAGCAGTTGTCCAATGCTATCGCACGCATCGAATCCTGCCTGCCGCACGTCTACGAGCTGGCCCTGGGCGGCACAGCCGTTGGCACCGGCCTCAACGCGCCAAAGGGCTTTGCCGAGAAGGTGTCGGCCCGCATCGCGGAGCTAACGTCCCTGCCGTTTGTGACGGCACCCAATTTCTTTGAAGCACTCGCTGCGCGCGACACCATGGTCGAGGTGCACGGCGCGCTGAACACCATTGCCGTCAGCCTGATGAAGATTGCCAACGATATACGTTTTTTGGGATCGGGACCGCGCTGCGGTCTCGGTGAACTCAAATTGCCAGAGAACGAGCCGGGCAGCTCTATAATGCCCGGCAAGGTGAATCCCACACAGTGCGAATCTCTAACCATGATTTGTGCACAGGTCATGGGCAACCATGTGGCCGTTACAGTGGGCGGCGCCAATGGACACTTCGAGCTGAACGTGTTCAAGCCTCTGATTGTTTCCAATGTGCTGCGATCCATACGCCTGCTCGGTGAGTAATCGGCCAAATTGTGTAGGGCATCTGCAGTTGCATACACTCAAACCACGTATCCATTTGCAGCGGATGGCAGCGTCAACTTTAGCAAGAACTGTGTGAAGGGCATCGAGCCCAATAGTGAGCGTATTTCCAAGATCATGAACGAGTCCCTGATGTTGGTCACCGCACTAAATCCGCACATTGGCTACGACAAGGCAGCCAAGATAGCGAAGACGGCGCATGAGAATGGCACCACGCTCAAGGAGGAGGCCATCAAGGCTGGCGTCACCGAGGAGCAGTTCAAGGAGTGGGTCGATCCCAAGAAGATGTTGGGTCCCAAATAAATGTGTCGATCACCTTGTGTATTTTCAAATCGACGATTTGAATAAACCTCATAAAGTTGCATCAGTGAAAGGCCTATCGATATATTTTAGTAACGTTGCGATTAGCAAACAATCGATTACTATCGATGCTAGTCCATGTTGCAGCTCTGCGCAACAAACTGACAGCTGTTTGTGTTTGTAAATTTCTCATTGTTTTTATTGTATAAATTGACGCAAAATCAAAGTCTGGTGCTAAAAAAAATTACATTTCTGGCTCATTTCTGCTTTGTTATTTAAAATTACGTTTTGCGAGCGGTTTCTGAGTGCTTAAAGGTGCAACTATATGTGGTAGATGTGATTATCTAATTTGCTACCAAAAACCCAACCGCAAAAAAAACAACCATTAATAATATCGATGTTTAACAAATTGTTAACAACGGAACGTACATGAACTGAAAAAAAAACACACACACACACACACGAACAGTTTCACACACACACACGTACACAAAGTGGCAGCCGGAAAATCAATCAACGAGGCGAGTTAAATTTCAAAAATTATCAGTCCCTGACCATAGAACAAAATCGAAACTTCCATACACATTGTAAAAAAAATATTGAGAACAAGTTTGAAGACATTTTAATTTCGAAACCATTACCATATTGACTGTGTAGTTATGTGCATACGTATATATTTATAAATAAATATCGAAAAAAAAAAAACAAAAAACAACAGCAGTGACGACGGCTATTTCTACGACGCAATACCAAACAATCGTCAGTCGAGGCAGCCAACAATCGATATATCGATAGCCGACGATCACAACTGAAGCGCATGACAAAAGGTGGCGCCGCAGTCATACAACAGCGACAAGGACAACGAAAACGCAACGAAAGCGTAGGCCAGACAAAATAAAAAGGTGAGCATATTGCAAATATGGCAAGCAACGGTAATAAATATCATCTCTCTCTCTCTCTCACTCTTTCACTCTTTAGGCTTTTCGCTCCGTTACTGTTTATCGGTGCGGCTGTTGTTGGTCCGGGTTACAACAACAAATAAGCCCGAACTGCAGTTGGTAAAATGTCTGTAAGACTGTTAACCGTGCGACTGGTTAAACATGGTCGCTACGTTCTACGAAGCTATTGGAATCGTGAAATACACTCCAACATTTTGGAACAAAGCCATTTAAAGACACGAAGCAAGCGAGGCTTTCCCCTAACATCCGTCAATGTTCTGCGGGTGAGTGGATGCCCCTTAATTATGCTACGCATGACATTTGCCGTTTGTTAACTGTAAACAGCATACTGAGCACAAGTGCAAATTTACACCAGGAAGAGTGAGACAGCAATAGACCTGTTGCGCTCACACACGCAAGTGCGAGTGAGTAACGAGATCTTGTTATCCTGAAATATCGAGTGTATTTAATTGTTGCAAATCAGCAGTTCTTCTATGTTTAATAGACATTTTTCCAAGTATTTTTCCCAATTACAAAATGAGATCTTAAACATGGAAACCAGAAGTCACTCGAAAATGAAACTTTGTAATCTTGTATAGAGAAATGTCGCAGGACTCACCAAAATTAGGCTATGCTCTTTTGAATTTGAGTGATTTAGTCAGTCAATCAATCAATCAATCTGGATAAAGAGTTGTACATTTAGAAATAATAGACAAAAAAAATCCTTTTTTAGCCTAGCCTAGCCTAACCTAATCAGGCAATCAGTCAATCAGTTGAACGATATCAGAAAAAATTGACTGTGATTGAACATGATTGAAGCTTGCAATTGAAAGGGTCATGATTCAAGTGTAGACTTTCATCTCAAAGGAAATCCAGCCCAGCTCTTACGTCTCGGGCTGTGCGTCAATCAGACAGTCAGTTAGTCAATCAGTCAGTCAGTCAATCAGTTGAACAAGATCCGAAAAAAGGGCACATCCATAAATAGATTTGCCAAACATTTCAATAAAAATACGATTGACTGTGATTGACTTGTGATTGAAAGGGTCAAGAATTTGAGGGCAAGTGTCATCGTAGCACAAATACAATATGTTCATTGAACAGATCGGTTTATTGTTTTGCAGAACACAGCCGCACCACAGCCGGCGGCTAATGTGTTGCCACGTTGTTGCCCGGCGTCGGCGGCGGCCAGCCCAGCGAACGGCGGACTCTTTCGGTTTGGACAGCATGCGCGCAAGCTGTTCATCGACAACATCTTGAGCCGTGTGACGACCAACTATTCGGAGGAGCTGCGTCAGCGTGCCACACGCAAGCTATTCTATGGCGATTCGGCGCCGTTTTTTGCACTAATCGGCGTCAGCTTGGCGACCGGATCGGGTGTCCTAAGCAAAGAGGACGAGCTGGAGGGCGTGTGCTGGGAGATACGCGAGGCGGCCAGTCGCCTGCAGGCTGCCTGGAACCATGACGAGATATCCGAAACGTTGACCAGCAATTTCAATATTGATCAACTGGAGGTGGGTCCGCCCATTGCCAAGGGCTGTGCGGCCGTTGTTTATGCGGCCAATTTCAAGGAGAATACCGCAACAGCACAAACACAAAGCACGCCCAGCGCCGCGGATGCAGCACGTCCGAATGCGGCTGGCAACAAAAGCAACACATGGAATCATCATGAGCTAATGTCACCGCTGCAAAATATGTCACGTTTTGTGCACAATTTTGGCGGCTCCGTTGACAACATCTACAGCTACAGTCAGCCAACGGCTGCCGCCGCCTTCGTCGATGGTCTGGCAACAACTGGCGCCCAAACGGGCCAGCCCAAGGAGGAGCACCGAACGGCAACCAGCGATTACACGCAGCAGGAGCAGCAGCAGCAACAGCGGGAGCAGGAGCTGAATGCGACCGCATGTAGCTCCATTGAGCGCTATCCACTTGCTTTAAAAATGATGTTCAACTATGATATACAGAGCAATGCGTTGTCCATATTGCGCGCCATGTACAAGGAGACGGTGCCGGCGCGTCAGCGACGGATGAATGCCAGCGCCGAGGAATGGGAACGCCTGCTGCAGCATCAGACATTGACGCTGCCGCCCCATCCGAATGTTGTCTGTATGTTTGGCTTCTTTTGCGATGAGGTGCGCAATTTTACCGATGGACATCTGCTCTATCCGATCGCTCAGCCGCAGCGCATCAATCCGCAGGGCTATGGTCGTAATATGTCGCTATATTTGCTAATGAAACGTTACGATTATAGTCTGCGCGGCCTGCTGGATGCCAATGAGCTGAGCTCCCGCACCAAAATCCTGCTCTTGGCCCAAATGCTCGAGGCGGTCACACATCTCAGTCGGCACGGTGTCGCGCATCGTGATCTTAAATCGGACAATGTGCTCATTGAACTGCAGCCGAATGATCAGTCGCCGCTGCTGGTGCTATCCGATTTCGGTTGCTGTCTGGCGGACAAGGTGCATGGCCTGCGTCTGCCGTATGCCGCCAATGATATTGATAAGGGCGGCAATGCGGCCTTAATGGCGCCAGAGATCTTTAATACGCAGCCCGGTCCGTTTGCCGTGCTCAACTATAGCAAAGCGGATCTGTGGGCGTGCGGTGCATTGGCCTACGAGATCTTTGGCCAACCGAATCCCTTCTATTCGGCCAGCGGCGGCATGGCGCGTGCTCAGGGCGAGCTCACCTATTCGTTGAGAAACTGCGATTATCGGCACGAGCAGCTGCCGCCACTGTGCGATACGTGTCCGCCGCTGTTGCAGCAGCTCATCTACAATATACTTAATCCGAATCCATCGAAGCGTGTCAGTCCCGATATTGCGGCCAATGTGCTGCAGCTCTTCCTTTGGGCGCCATCCAAATGGCTCAAGGCTGGCGGCATGCCCAACAGTCCCGAGGTGAGAGCCACAACAGCAACAGCAACACTAAGAATATGATCTCATATATATAAATGTTATCTGTTTACAGATCCTGCAGTGGCTTCTCTCGCTGACCACCAAGATCATGTGCGAGGGCCGTCCACAGCCGGGCGGCAATGCCAGCAGCTGCCAGCCGTCGGGCGGACGGCATGCCTATGTTGAGTATTTGCTCATCTGCAGCTTCCTGGTGCGGGCGCGTCTACGTCGCATCCGAGGCGCCTTGAATTGGATACAGAATGTGGTCGCCGCGTAGACCGACCATGCAAATGTTACGAGTGGACAGTTCTGGAGGGGCGTTTGGGCGTTGTTAACATCTTGTTATTCTGAGAGATGAAAGAGAAAGAAAAAAAAAATATATGAAAATAGATCAGAGCGTGTGATAACTAAAATATATAGTATATATATCAACATATATATAATATATATATATATATATTGTGTATATATATACATACATATTTTATAAAAATTACAAAATTAGCCGCATACTAAAAAACAAATGCATTTTTTATTTTTTGAACATTTATGAGGTGCTTGAACTATCTAAACTTTCATTTGAGAAAAGTCTCATTAAACGAATAATAACATTTTATATATCTTATTGTAAGGAATTTTGGGCTCTGTTATAAATCAATTTATGAATTGAAATTCTGGAATCGTTCAGCTCTGAACTCTACCAGGCGTTAGATAATGCAACAAATATATGAATTAATATGTGCACAATTAAATATTACAAATACATATATATATATATATATATATATATATAGTCTATTTGAATGATGATAGATCGTTGCCCTGCGGAGGCGCATCCCTTTGATAGGGCAGCTAGTCGGCGTGCCGAATGCTCCAAAAGTTTGCCTGATCTCCAAACTGAGATCCGCAAATATGCCCTAGGGCAGAGGGCTGAGGGCTTTGTCAGTTGCAAAGGCAGATATTACAGCTACTTATTTATAGGAACAATCAATCGTACATCGAGTTGATATCATATTCGAAATTAATCCTAAATTATCTATAATCTGTGAACAATTGATGTTGCACAACAGATTGTACATTTGGTTTATGCATTCGATTAAGGAATTGCGAACATTTTTGAGCATTCAATGTGGATGTGTATAAATTCAATAAATATGCATATGCTAGCTTAATTGTATGTGGCTGTGGATATCATTTCCTGGACAACAGCTAGCAGGCCAATAACATCCTGGGAATTGTTTAAATATGCATTGAGTGTATTGAAGTCCAGAATCTGCGCAGTGCACTCCACAAGGGACCATTGGAAGTTCAGCTCTTTGACGGTAATGCAGCGTCCTTCGCCAAAATCGAACGTATAGAGGATGTTCTGCTGCGCATCTTGATCCAGCAACAGTTGGCAGCCAAATTGTTGGAATTTCTCCTTCAGTTCTGGCAACACGGCCGCAATATTCTTGCCCTCTTCTAAAGCCGCAAACAATAAAAATAGATTTAATACGAAAAGTAATGCAAATAAAGTGACGCACCGATATCCTTAAACTCGGCTTGCAGCTTGCTTTGCTCAGCATGTATATACTCCAGGCCCAGGACTAGCTCGGACAGTTTGCCTTTGTATTCGTAAACAGTTGCGGTCGTGGTCAAATCAGTTTTCCATTTGTCGATGGCGTCGCCAATCTCCTGCAGATAGTCGGTCGTATCGGTAATCAATTGCTGCATCTCATGCAGATCATTGGCAATTTGTGCCAATTTATTAGTCATAATTGCCATTTTTTTTCTTTCTTTCTTTTCTTTCACACACGAACAAATCCTGAAAGTGAAGTTTTTTTTTTTTTTTTGGAAACGCGCTACGTTCGATGACGACAGCACAGCGCAACTTGCCGATAAATTTCGATGCATGCGCGCAGACGGCACTCCACCAAAAGTTATCGATTCAGTATTTTTTTAATACCTTCTGCGTTTGGACGAAACGGTATATAATGAAGCAATGCAAATGCAACGGCACATGCAACGTATTTATTTGTTTCAAAAAGCATTTCCAACATTGCTGAAAAAGCCTGCAACTGTATGGGGGGGGGGGGGGGGGGGGGGGGGGGGGTCATCTTTGCAGACATATTCTTAATCTTGATTTAAATTTTGTGGTGTTTGACTCCATTCGGATATCTCGTCCTCGACGACATACACAAACATGGCTGAAATGCGCGATGTCATATGTATGAAGGAGAATGTCATTCGTTCTTTGTTGCTTGATGACATTCTCGCAGACCTGTCACCAATCATGTCATGGACGATCCGTCAAATAAAGTCCAGCTGACGTTCGACTGACAGCAGGACTTTAGTAGCACATCTGACAGCTACCATAAAATATGTACATCAAATCAAATATTTATATAAAATATAATATGTTTATAGTAAGTGCAAGTTTACGGCTTAAGATCCGCAACAAATCCAATTCAGGTGAGTCACAAATGTTTATATAGTAACAAGACTATTTGAGTGGGTCAAAGACCACGTTGCTGACAAGTCATGCAGCGTGTCCTGCAAGACACCCAGCATGACGGGTCATCAAGTGTGTCAGCGGTGCGTGCTAATTAGCTGGTTAACGAGATCACATCTCGAATTTGGTGTCCACGCTGCTGACGCACAGCTTGTGATCATAGAAGGAGCAGGTGGCCATGTGCAGCCTCTGGCCATGATCCAGCTCATCGATGCTTGGCGCCCAATCGACGCCATAGCAAATGCTCGAGTGCTCCTCATAGGCGCCCAGCAGGCTGAGCGCCGAGTCCCTCAGTTGCAGCACGCTAAAGTTTTTGTACATGCACGCGGCCAGGATCAGATCGCTGCGCCGTGGATGCGGCTTGAGCCGCCAAATGCCGCCGTTCAGATTCAGTTCGGCTAGACTGCGCTTCATGGCGCGCGTATCGAACAGACGCAACAGCTCGTCGTAGCTGCCGGTGAGCAGCTGATGCTCCCGCTCCGGATGGCTGAGCAGGCAGGTGACGCCGGCGCCATGCGCCTTATTTGTCCAGATGCGCTCTGGCTGCTCCGAGCTGCCGCTGCGCAAATCGTAGGCGTGCAGCAGGCAGTCATCGCCGCCGCTGTAGATGCGCTGCGTCGACCAGCGATCGTAGGCGCACGTCCACGCCTCAAAGCCGTGCGCCTGCCAGGCGCACAGCTGGCTCAGTTGAGCCTGCGCCGTGTACTGCAGCTGATGGACATGGCCCAGCGAGTCGGAGACGAGCAGCTGCAGGCCAGCGCCGTCGGCCGCAGGCCGCCAGTCGAGGGCCAGCGCCAGCGCTGGCTTCGTATTCTCTGGCAGCGTCAGTTGGGCGCGACGCTGCAGTTGGTGATCCGCGTGCAGCTCGTAGATCTCCAGCTGGCCCAAGGCGTTGACTGTGGCTAGCAGCGGTCCGGAGTCGTTGCAATAGGCGGGCAGCCACTTCATGTCCAATATGGCAGCCGTTTCGATGCACTGCAGCCGTTCCAGGGCGCCCGTATGCCTGGCGAACGCATACAAATAGATGCGACCCTTGCGCAACGAATTCTGCTCGCCCTCCATCAGCTGATATGTGCCGCAGGCAAAGTAATCCGCATGCCGTTCATCCTGGACGCACCATTCGACCGAATCCGCCGAGTACTCGGTGTCCACGCTGTGCAGCGTCTTGAACATGATGCTTGCCATATAGAACAGCAGCAAAAAAATCCCGCAAAATGAAACGAATGTGCACACTCTGGTCACTCTGGTTTTCAACAGTTAGTTATCGATTGGCAGAATGTTCTCTTAATGCGCTCTTATTAGATTTATTTTGTTTTCGCTACTTTAAAAAATTAATACGTACTTTCTACTTAGTGCTCGTTTTCTTTTTTTGTTATGGGCTACAAATTGTTATTATGAATTATTTAGGCTTAGTTGTTCATTTTAGTTTTTTTTTCTGTTTTCTTCTTTTCTTGTTTGTTGCTTAATACATTACATAAAAAATGGTTAAGCGGTCAACTGTTGACGGACCGTTACACTTTCAAAAATTCAAAAAAGTTACAATTTCTATAACCTATTTTAGATGCAAATACATGCTCATACATTTTTTTCTCTCTTCTCTTCTCTTTTTTTTTTTTGTTGTGTTCTTTTGTTGTTGTATTTTTCTTCTTCTTCTAGCTGAAAAGTTAATGCATGCGCGTGTGTGAGTGATTGTGTGTGTGTGTATTTGTGTTGCTTGCATTGTGTCGGTGCGTTTTGTTACGTTTCGTTTCTTACACTGTTCCGTTAGTTTTCTTGAATTTGTTGTTTTGTTTTTGTTTTTGGTTGGCCATCATCGTATGTATATGATGGATATGATGGCTTGCTTGCTTTATACATATTCAGCTGTATGTACAATACATTATTGCACTCTATATCTCGCTCGCTCGCTCGCTCTCTCTCTAGCTTTGTCTCTCTCTCTGTTTTTAATAGCTATTGCACTATCCTTAAAGTACGCATACAAGTTAAACAGTTATGTTCATTTAAATCGAGAAAAAAAAATATAAGACAAATGTAAACACAAATACAATACACACATACATATATAAATATAGCAGATGCATATTTGTATATAATTAGTTTTATATGTATATATATTATATGTATATATACATATTTTTAGTTTAGCAATTAAAAATAGAACGCGCGCGCCTTAAGGATATCATTTTTTTTCTTTTCGTTTTTCTCTTCGCATGCTCGCGCTCTTCGCTCTCGCGCTCTTCGCTCTCTCGCTCTCACGCTCTCTTCTGCTCTCACTTTGTACAAACGCGTTCAATACACAGAAATATTCTATATGCTACAAGAAATGTGGGTGTGTGTGTGTGTGAGGGCGGGAGGGGGGATAATGTGTGTGTGTGTTGTTGTTGTTGACCAGACGAGATTTTGTTTTTTTTTTTTTCCTTTTTTTGTTTTTTTTTTTCTTTTTTCGTTGCCATCCAACATTTTTCTGCACGCTGCAGCGCGCGTTCAGCGCCAACAATAGCCCAAAGCACAGCCAGATGATATACATATGTGTGTATATGTATGTGTAGACCGATGTGACCGATATTGTATATATGCATAGATATAGACATATATGTGTAGTCTGTCTAGCTTTTTGTGGGCCCACCGTGGCGCTTTCGCGATACTCATTTGGTTTTCATAACAATTATCGGTTCGAGTATCTTAAGCATATCATTATTTTCGGGTGCGCCGCTGCCGCTGCCGCTGCCCGCGTTAGCGCCGGCCGCGGCAGAGGCTTGCAGCTTGCTGTAGCCCTGCTGATGCTGACCGAGGCTGACCAATCGCTGCTGCTGCTGCTGCTGCTGTTGCTGCTGCTGCTGCTGTTGATTGATGACAATCGTCTCGTGATGCTGCTGCTGCTGCTGGAGGGTGCCCGCCATTTGGTGTAGCTCGTGCTGCTGCAGCTGCTGCTGGAGATGGAGGGCGGCGAGCTGCTGATCATTGGATCCGTCGCCGTCTAGCTGTGAGTCCGTTTTGACGACAAAGCTGTCGCTGCCGGCGCCGACGCCGCTGCCGCCGCCGCCGCCGCCGTCGGTGTCATTGTCGTAGAGCTGTTCGGTTGTCTCCTCCTCGTCCTCCTCCTCGGTTTTGGCATGGAACTCGGCGCTGGCGCTGCTGCTGGTGCGCGGCGTATGGCTGCGCATGCGTCGCAGTCGGGCATATTCGGCCTGCTTGGAGAGGCGTTCCTTGCGCTCCTCCGTGTTCTCGGTGGCGCGGATTTGGGCGCGTTTGAGGCGCGCCCGTTCGCTCAGCTTCTGCAGTCGGACTGTGCGCTGCTCGGGCGATTCATTGGCCCGCACCGCACGCTGATGTGCCGCCATTTTGTCCAGCCGTATGCGCTTCTCCTCCTCCGTTTCGTACTTGTTGGCGCCGCTGCGGCGCGGCGTCGTTAGCGGCGACGGCGGCACAACGCCATCGCCATCGGCCGTGGAATGTGCATGTATGTGACCACCATGCTCAAGCGACTGGCCGCGTCCGCCGCGTCGCTGGCCCATGCCGCTGCCCGCCAGCATCTGGTTGAGCTCCTGTTCGAGCAGCGTGTTCGCCTTCAGGTGTTCCTCGTTGGCGCTCAATAGGCTAATCTTGCGCGGACGACCGCGTCCCATTTTCGGAAACTCCTGCAACAGCTGCTGCTGCTGCTGCTGCTGCGAGTGCTGCTGCTGCTGCGAGTGCTGCTGCTGCTGCGGCTGAGGCGGCGCCGCCTGCTCCAATCCGACTGTGAGCGTGGCATTGCCGCCCGCCGCCGTCGTCAGTATATTGTACTGGCCGGACGCAGTCGGGCTGCTGCCGCCGCTGGCGTTCGCAAAGTGTACGGGCGTGAATGGCGGCGGCACCGTGTTCGGTCCGATGCCCAGCTGGAAGCCGTTGTGATACATGGGATAGTAGGCGGTTGTGGTGCTGCCTGTCAGCCCGTTGGCGGCGCCGCCGGCGCCCGTAACGGTAACTGTGCCCGCGCTGCTCGTTCCGCTGCTGTTGGCCGGGAACGTGGCCAAATACGGCAGCTGATTGTACAGCTGCTGTGTGGTTGTTGTTGTTGCCGCCGATCCGCCTCCGCCTCCGCTTGCTCCACCTCCTCCAGCGGTCGCCTGTCCCGCCTTTAGTAGCTTCTGCTGCTGCTGCTCCGCGGCGGCCACAATCACCTTGGCCTCGTTCTGGGCCAGAGTAACAGACCCGCTGTTATCGTTCGCCTCGCCGGACTGCGGAAGCGAAAAAGAATAAAGAAGCAAAACAACATTTGTGAGGTTATGTGCGCTGCGCCAATTGAGGTTATGTTCAGCGAGTGTGCTGCAGATACCCTGGACAGGCATCCTAGCTGCCTTCCCAGCTGCGACTACTTTGCTATCGATCTATATGTAAGACTATGTAAAGCTCTTAAAGCCTCCGTGATATGCCCAATCGATATTTATCGATTTCGTAAAAGAACGGGCTAAGCTAACGATTCTTTCGATTAATCTAAAGTCTTCTCTTCGAAATGAAACTTTCTGCTTACAAATATTTGCTGTTTTTTTTTTGTTCTTCTAAAAACTGAAATACCCTGTACCTGTGCATGCTCTAGGGTAGCCTACGTCCAGACTTTGGTGCTCAGCCTTCTTTTTTTTTTACCCATTTTCAAAAAATTTGTTGCGAGGGCTTATTAAGTTGGCTGCGCCAGCTTTCAATAAAAGAAATAAAGCCGCACATGTTAATACCCTACACGTTCTTATATTGGGCAAATACATTTAGTTCATTCGGAAAACAAGTCGTAAACTAATATATATATATAAGAACTATATGTATTCCTCTGGTATTCCTGGTATATTTATGAATTAAGCTCAAAAATTGGAAAACTTAAAACAAACTAAAAGCGATGTTTTTTTTTCTTTTTGAACAAAATTTGGAGTTTTTTTTTTGTTTTTTTTTTTTTGGCAACATTTTTATTAAACTTGAAACAAACAAAGAAATGTGAAAGATCATAAAAAAGTTGATCAAGTATTTCGGACAGCAGCTAAAGAAATACCCTAGCAATTTTTGTTGTACACGCAAGCGGGCTTTCACTGTAGCTACAGATCTCTAAGAAAACTTTAAACAGGGGAACAAAACGAAACGAAATGGAACAAAAAGGAAAAGGGATACAACTTTGGCTTGAGCTTGAGTTCTGCTTCTTCTTTTGGCTTCTACTCTGACTGTCTCTCTCTCTCTCTCTCTCTCTTTCACTCTCACATGAAACGAAACGAAGCACAGGGGAACAAAATGAAATGGAACAAAAGAGTCAAGGAAAAGGGGGGCTAAAACCCTAGCTTGAGCTTGGCTTCTGCTGCTTCTTCATCTTTAGACTTCTACTCTGGCTTTCTGGCTTTCTCCCTCTCGCTCGCTCTCTCTCTTTCACTCCTAGACGAAACGCAGGGGAACAAAAGGAAGTGGAACAACAAAGTCAAGGAAAAGGGGGGCAAAGACCTTGGCTTCTGCTTCTTCTTCTTTAGACTTCTACTCTGGCTTTTTGGCTTTCTCTCTCCCTCTCTCTCTTTCACTCCTAGACGAAACGCAGGGGAACAAAAGAAAGTGGAACAACAAAGTCAAGGAAAAGGGGTGCAAAAACTTTGGCTTGACCTTGGCATCTGCTACTACTTCTTCTTTAGACTCTTCTACTCTAGCTTTCTCTCTCCCTCTCCCTCTGCCTCTCTCCGTCTCCCTCTCGCTCTTTAACTCTCGTGTGTGATTTGGCTGTTTAACGCCGCCGCACCTGGCTCTGCCTACGGCTGCATACGCACCTGTAGTTCCACCATATTCGCGTACTTCTGCTTGTACAACTCGAGCTGATTGGCAATGTTAAAGTGCGGAACATGGGCCTGCAGCAATTTACCGGCTTTGCCCGGCTCCTCGCCGTAGATCTGCTGCACGAATATGCTGCCCGCCTCGGCAACGCCGCTGCCGCCGGCAACCCCATCGATCAGCTGCTGGGCGCCCAGCGAATACCGCGGCTGCTGCTGCTGTTGCAGTTGCTGTTGCTGCTGCGACTGCTGCTGCGGCTCCTGCTTCAGCTGCATGGTGGGACGCAGCGTGCCGGGCGTGATGAACATGTTCTGGCCCATGTACTCGATGGCCTGATGCTGTTGATAGGCAGACGCTGGCGCTGCCGTCACCAGATGCTGTTGCTCCTCGCCGGCGGCAATTGTTGCTCCTGTTGCGGCAGCTGCTGCTGCTGCTGCTGCTGTTGTATTGTTGCTGCTGGTGTTGTTGTTGGTGCTGCTGCTGCTGTTGTTGGCAGTCGCTGAGTTGACGTTTGCCTGATTTAAATTAATATTATGCTCATTATTACAATTGGCTGTGCCAGCTACGTTCGCAGCGGCGGCGGCGGCGGCAGCAGCTGCTGTTGCCACGGCAAGCACCTGCTGCTGCTGCTGCTGCTGCTGCTGCTGCTGTTGTTGTTGTTGCTGTTGCTGTTGTTGCTGCTGCTGCTGCTGCTGCGCGGTCAGTGTGTTTGAATTGGTCGAATTAGTCGATGAAGACGACGACGAATTCTGCGGCACGCCTGCATGCACTTGCACCTGCACCTGCACCTGTTTGTATATCTTTTTCTTTTCTCTGACCTTTTTCGCATAGTCGTTCAGCTTTCTCAGTCTTTCCTTGCGCTCCTCCACGGACTCGCTGGCGATGCGCTGGCGCGCACGCGCCGCCATCTCGGCCAGTCGTATCTTTCGCTGATCGGCCGTCTCGCTGGCCCGATACATGCGCATCCGTTCCGCCAGCTTGGCCAGACGCTTCGCCCGCTGTTCTGGCGACTCCATGGCGCGCCGCAGACGCTGGCGCGCCGCATTGCGGACCAGGCGCATCGCTCGCTCCAGATCGGATTCGTTTTGGCGTCGCTGTCGATTTGCTTCCGCGTTGCGCAACAAACGCTTTCTGTACTCGTCTTCGCTTTCACGCTGTCGCCTCTCCCGCATCCTTTCAGCATTGCGGGCCAAACGGCGTTGACGTGCCTCCGGACTCTCGTTCCACCTTTGCTGGTGCTGATGATGTTGCTGCTGTTGCTGTTGCTGCTGTGTATTGGCTGATACGTTGCTGACACTGGAGGCGGGTCCCAACGGTGTGGGCGGGGGCTGTTGCTTTAGGGAGAGCGGCTGTGTGTAAGCGGGCAATGTTATTTGCAATTGTTGCTGATGAAATTGTTGCTGTTGTAGATGATGTTGCTGCTGCTGCTGTTGCTGTGGCTGATGCTGTTGCTGAAACTGCTGCTGCTGTTGCTGCTGCTGTTGCTGTTGCAGTTGCAACTGTTGCTGCTGATGTGTCGACAATGGTACCAACAGCGCTGACGGATGCTCGATAAGTAGGCGCGCATTGGGACCATTTATTGCCAGCACATGTGTTGCGTATTGCTGCTGCTGCTGTTGCTGTTGTTGCTGTTGCTGCTGCTGATGTTGGTGATGGTCAAGTGTTGGCTCTATCTTTATCCCATTGGGATCTGGTTCCATTATTTTGCAAAGCCTGAACAACAATCGAAATTGTCGTCAAATTGTTGTTGCTGCTGCTGCTGCTTGATCGATTGTTGTTGTTGTTGTTGTCAACAAACAGCGATACGCGTATCTCCGTCCTGTTGATGATATCGATAACTTTTGTTGCTGCTGTTGTTGCTGTTGTTGCTTTTGCTGCTCGGTCGACAATAACGTTGGCGTTTTGATCGCCGCATTTAACAGCCGTTCTCGTTTTGCTTGCGTTTGCCGTTGTTTTGCGTTTTTGTTTTGTTTTGTTTTGTTTGCTGCTTCGCAATTCGGTTCGTTGTTATATAAAGAAATTGCGCTCAATTATCGTTATCGTTAATCGCAATCGCTCTGCACGTACGTGCACACATGCATATGTGTTCTATCCGTGAGTGTGTGTGTGTGTGTCTCTCTCTCTCCCTCTTTTTTTTTTTTGTTTTGTGCGTTTTCGTTTTAACAACTTTTGGCTGCTGCTCTCTCTCTCTCTCTGTTACACACACACTCTTTAGCTGTCGCTCTCGCAATCGGTGTGACTGTTGGTTGCCGTTTCGGTTTCTGTTTTGCGCATCACCTTTTTTTTTTTTGCTTTTCTTTTTTCCTCTTTTGCTTGTCAATCAATTTGCAATATGCTTCTAAATGTCGATCGCTGCCTCAGCTATTTCTCCGGGCTGCCCAGCTCTTGCTCTTCTCGCGCCGCCTGCACATGCAAATGTAGTAATAATAATAATAATAAGAATCAGAAAGGGAATAGAAAAGGAAAAGAACAAAATATTCATACGGATGGCAACAACAAATGTCATTCAAAACGTACGGTTTGTGTCTCAGCTAAACGAAATTGCGCACCTTTCACCAGACTCAGCGCAAATGTTGCTTTGCGCCTTTTATTTAATGTTAATGTGCAAAAAATGTGCCGTTGCGTGTTTGCTTTATTTTCGTTTGAAATCGGTTTACTCTTTTCTATTTTCTATTTTCTTTACTTTTTTTTTTCTTTTTCTCTCTTTTTGGTGGCTACTTTTGGTGCGTGCGCACGTTTCTTCTTCTTGCTTGATAGTAAATGACAATTGGCGCCGCCACCGCTGCCGCTGTGCCGTTCCAATGACTATACGGCTTCCAGTGCCTTCCAATCGATTTTTCACATGATTATATGTACACACACACACACGCACACAGAATGCCTGGCTGGCTGGTTCGCACACACACACACACACACACACACAGCTAAAGCAAACGGCGGCCTCTATATATACAGACGCACACGTATGTCTGCCTGTCTCTGTATCTGTATGCAGCACACACATACATACATACATACAATGTCTTTTATAAATATTTTGAAGCGTTTTGCCACAATTGTTGCATCAGTTGCAGCTTATTTACATATTTCCCTAACACTTTGCCGCTTCAATTTGTCGGCATTTGTGAAACGCAGCGCACACACACACACACGCACACACATACACTTGAGTTATTTAAATGTGTTCACCGTATGCATATTATTATATATGCACATATACACGCATGTATATACATATATATTTAGTTTCCCATATTTCGGCATTTGGTTTCACAATTGTTCAATTTGGTATATTGATTGTGTTTTAGTATACTGCTCAATTGTTTATGAATTTCGGTTTGTTTTCGTCGAATGTTCCAACAAAAAAAAACGCGCTAAATTTTCCGGCAAGCAAAATGCTCGGCCGTTTTCTGTACCAACGCACACAACAACACGTTAAAAAATAAATACAACTGGAATATTGGAAACTGGATGTTGTAGGTGTGTGTATGTATACATGTAGCATCAGCGATAAGCGCGGCTGTCCACGTCCGATAACTATCGGACAATATTTTGCGCGCAATTCCGATAGGCACGCAACGCAACGATAATTGGCGCGAAAATTCAAATTTACCACAACTATCGATTCACAATTGATTAAAACGACAAAAATGCGCGCATAATTCATTGAAAATGCATATTTCATTTAAAAATTGTGAATGCAACTTTATTCAAGTATTCATTTTGTTTTTCGTTTGCTTCTTGTGTTGGTTTTTCTCTTGTTTAAGTGTGTTCTTGTTGTTGTTGTTGTTGGTTTTTAGTGTACATCGAATATTACAATTACATAAAATGTATTTCATATAATTTTACATCAAAACAATTTTGCGTGTAAGGCGGAAGGGCGTGGGGGGGGGGGGGGGGGGGGGGGGTGAGGGCGGGTTATAGGGGCTCGTTAAAAGAGTAAGAAAAAAAAACAATTTGAAATTTCGACTAGAACTTAAGTGGTACGTTTAATATATATAATATATATATATATAATATATATATATATAGATATATAATTATTTTTGCATTTTCATTTTATTTAATTATTTTTTATTTTTGTTTTTGTTAATTTGCTCAGTTGTAAATGTTTAGAGGGTGCATTTTTTTTTTCGATTTTTTGTTGTTTTTTTTTTTATTTTTTTCTTTTTGTTTAGTTTATTCGCAAAAGTATTGGGCGCTGTGCAGAATGGGTTGATGGCAGGGGGGTGGGGGGTGGGCGGGGCTTGGAGGCGTTCAATGTTGCTATAACAATATGCCATGTACATGTACATATATGTATGTATGTGTGTGTATATATATGTGTGTGTATAGATGTGGCTGACTGTGCGTGTGTGTGTGTGTGTGTGTATGTACACATAGTCGTGTGTGAATTGCTCCTATTCATGTGGGGGCAGCACGCACACACACACACACACACACACACACACACACACACACACACACACACACACACACACACACACACGCACACACACACACGCACACACACACATGGGGGTTGCTTGTTTTGGACCAAGGGTTAAAAATGCGTTCGAAATTTGTTGAAATTGTCTTTTTCTAATATTTGTTGTTGCCAAAAATAAAACGTGAACAGGCGCGCCGCAGCTTGCAAAATTGACCGAAAGATGTCGCACCTGTTGCAGCGGCGGCCTGACGTCAAGCGGCGAAACAAATAAAACCAAAAGCAAAAGCAAAACAAAAGCAAAAAATGCTTATTAGAAATGGGAAATAACAGTTAGAAGACGAATTTGGCTGCGCTCGCTGCAATTCTTAGCATTGAGTCACCCTGTATGCGGCGCACATATGCACACGTGTGGGCGTGGGCATGGCCGTGTGTGCGTGTGTGTGTGTGTGTGTGTGTGTGTGTGCGTGTGCATATGGGGTTGAAGTTAATTTTTTGCTTTTTGGGGTTTCTCGCGCTGTGCTGCTGCTGCTGCTGCTTCTTCTTTTTGCGCCACATGTGTGTATCCCGCACATATGCGTGCGTGTGTGAGTGCGCGCGCGCGCGCGTATGTGTGTGTGTGTGTGAGGCGTGCATACATTTACACATGACTGCGCGCGCGTGTGTGTGTATGTGTGTGTATCTATATATTATTCTGTGTGTTGTATATATATAACTACATATATATATATATATTTATATATTGTAAGAATATAATGCATGCATTATAAAAATACTTTTTTTTTGTTTGTTTTTTTTTTTTTGTTTTCTTTTCTTCCTTTCCTTTTGTTTTCTTTTTTTACTTCATCTTTGTTAATGTTAACTTAAAAAAAAAATTCTCGACACTTTTTTTTTCTGTTAAATACCAAAAAAAAAAAAGTGCCTCATTTTATCCATATTATTATTATTATTATTGTTGTTATTGTTGTTGTTTATGTTTTATGCGGCTTATTTAGCTCATTTTACTCTTTGTTATTATTTGCTTTACTTATTTGTTGTTGTTGTTGTTGTTGTTGTTGTTGTTTTCTTTACACATTTCTATGTAAATGTTATATGTTGCTTCTTTTCTTTTATGTATACAATATATATTATTTATAGCTGTATTTCTTTCTCTTTCACACACATATGCTGCTGCTTCTACTGGCCATGCTGCTGCTGCTTCTTCTTCTTCCTCTTCTTCTTCTTCTTCTATGGCTTTCTTCTTGCGTTGCTGCTGCTATTTGTGTATGCTTACAGTTTTCTGATTAGATATCATCTGATTAGATTCCGTGTGTTGTATTGTTTTGTGTCTGTGTGTGTGTGTGTGTGTGTGTGTGTGTGTTTGTGTGTACCTATGTTGTTACTGTTATTGCGTGTGTGTGTGTGTGTGTGTGTGTGTGTGTGTGTGTGTGTGTGAATGCACTTTACTTGCTGAAGCCCGCTTCAGAAGCTTCCAATTGCGCTCTGATTGGATTCGGCTATAGGCGTGCACATGTATATGGCCTGTCTGTCTGTTTGTCTATCCGTGCGTGTGTTGGGTGTTGTCTGATTGGATTCCGCCTGCTGCTGCTGATGCTGCTGATGCTGCTCCTTAGTAGCCCTTGAGGCGATCCTCGAGCGGCGGCTTGATCACCTTGGGAGCACTCGCCCGCGAGACGCGCATCCGCTCGGCCGCCTTGGCCAGACGCTTTTTGCGCTCGTCGTTCGATTCGCTGGCGCGTCGCAGTCGCTGGCGGGCGGCGTTCTTCATCAGTCTTAGGGTTCTTTGTACTTCGTTTTCGTTTTGGCGTCGGACGCGGTTCGCCTCGGCGTTTTTGGCCAAACGCAGCCGATACTCGGCCTCCGATTCTTTGCTGCGCTTATCTCGCATTCTCGCCGCGTTCCGTTCCAGACGTCGTTCCCGTGCCTCGACAGATTCGTTGCTGCGCCGACGCGCCGCCTTCTGTGCCCGCGACGATTGATGACCGAGGGCGACGCCGGTGACAACGATGCCGGTGGATAAATGTTGGTGCAGGGGATGCGGCGCCTGTGGATGTTGTTGCTGCTGCTGCTGTTGATGTTGTTGCTGCTGTTGTTGTGTGTGCTGCGGATGTTGCGGATGTTGTTGCTGTTGCTGCTGCTGCGGATGTTGTTGCGGATGTGGCTGGAAGCTGTTTTCGCTGTTGCTGCTTGCGTTGGCGTTCGCGTTGCTGTTGTTGTTGTTGCTGTTGCTTGCGCTGTTATTGTTATTGTTGCTGTTGTTGTTGTTGTTGTTGTTGCTGTTACTGGCACTGTTATTGTTATTGCTGCTATTGCTGTTACTGCTAACGGCGGCAGCGGCTGCGGCAGCGGCTGCAGCAGCGGCACCTGTACTCGCACTGGCCGCAGCAGCGGCGGCAACTGTTGTCGTATAACTGTTATACTCTATGAGGCCCCTGTTGCTCGGATAGAGATGGTGCATGGGATTCTCATAGTTGAGATATTCCGGTTTAATGAAGAACGGATCGCGGGCGGTAAGCGGCGCCGTTGGCGAATTAAGAAAATATAAACGGCTATGATGATCTGTGGTTATGCTACCTCCGCCGCCACCCACACCCGCGGACATCGAGGGTGTTTTTCTGTGTATCGCTGGGTCGCGATTTATGCGAAAATGGCGCCTAACGTTTGCTTCTTGTTGTTTTTCTTCTTCTTCTTCGTCGTCTTCTGCTACTGCTGCTGCTTCCTCTTTCTCTCTCTACTTCTTTTGCTTCGTTTTATTAACTTTTTATTTTTTATTTTTTTTTTGTTTGCGTTCGTTTTTGCTTTTTTCTATTTTTGCGTAATTTTTCGCGCAATTTGCCGCGTCTTTTGCAAAACACAACACACACAATTTAACTGACCAAAAAAATGTGGCGAGTAAACAACAAAAGCGACATATAACTAATCAATATGGAAAAAAAACTTCCAAATTCTGATTGGAAGCCATTTCCACGATATACACGTACACGTACACACACAGCAACACGCATGCACCAATATTTCGCATGGAAGCGCTGTTTGCTCATTTTGGCACTGTTATGCTCAGCGACTTCCAGTTGGTCGGTCTGTTCGTGCTATCGTTAGGTAAGGGAGGGGGCGTCATTCCAATTGTCAAAAACTAGCCGGCATGGTTGCTGCGCACTCATTTTTCGTCCAGCGTTGCATTTTTTGCGAATCGATAAGAAATTTTTACAAATTATTTTATTAAAATCAAGTTTTTAATAAATGTGTGGGTGCACACAGTGCTGCTTAATTGATTTTTTTTATTTAGCAATTTGCTGCGTGCTGTTATGAAATACGCACATTAACATATGTTGCTGCACTTGTGCTAGTTCACATTTACCCATTGCATTACAAGGCTAATATATGTACATTGTTTGCGTCATATGCAATTACATTTATTTGTTTCTTTATTTGTGTCTATTTAATAAATTTACCAAAGCATAAGACACTCAACATAAACTGTTAAAAAGACAATATTATGTTATCGTGCCAAATTCAGCCTTGCTCTGTTATCGATACATTGATTTTGTCATGTTGACAGCACCAACTGAGTTTAAAACAGACATAACAGTAGTATGGTGGAACAGCGCGTTAACATTAAGAGCTTGCAGCGCTGTAATCTGATAAGGTAGTGCCAAGAGCTAAACACTGATTTGACGTCATAAGCTATTTGTATTTATTTACATGTAGCAGATTGACAATAAACATACGCATATAAAAAGCACTGCATATTTAAGTCGTTTTGAAACATACAAATATAACTAATCAATTAAGATTTGCAAATTGTCAGCTAAAATGCCTAAATTATCTCGCGGTTTAGTGAGCGTGACGTCATAACTTACACAGGTTACACGCTCTCAGAGCGCGCCCACAATGCGGCCAATGCAACAACTGACCTTGTACAGTGCATTTATCATGTGCTGATGTTTTTTGTGTTGGTTTCTATTTTGTTTTTTATGCTTTTGTTTTGTCTTGTCAGATCATTGCGGTGAGCGGACGTCTTGTGTTTAGCGCAGCGCTGCGTCGCAGTTTGCGTAAATTGACTCAAAATAACTGTAACAGCAACAGCGCATTTTTGAATTGTGTTTACCGTTTTGTCAATGAGATTTGTGAAAATGAATTAATTGATACAAAAGCTTGTGCATGTTATTTTTTTTATTTCAATAAAATCAATTGTGTATTTTTTTTTCTGTTGTTTTATTACTTGTTAAAATACATGAATTTCATGTGAAATACGGCAAGGTGCAGGTGCAAAAAAAAAAATACAAATCAAATAAGAGAACAAATTCAAATTGCAAACGCAACGAAATTTATGTAAGCACCAATAAGAAAAACGGCACATAGCATAAAAAAAAGAAATACAAAGAAAAAACGTACATTAACAATAAAAAGTATCTTTAAACATTCCAAATTGATTCTCTGCTTGTGTAAAAAAAAAAACTAATAAGTAAAAAGAAACGGAGAAGCAACAACAACAACAACAACAGCAGCAGCGACAACAGCAACAACAACAACAACAAGAAGAAGAAGCCCATAGGCACGGCAAAGCCGAAGAAGAAGAAGAAGCAAATAAATAGCAATTTCGACTAAATAAAGGTATGTATGTATTTAATATATGCGCGTGTGTGTATATGTGTGACGTTTACTTAACATACAAACACTATATTGAGCTATAGATATGAATGTTCGCATGTGTGTGTGTGTGTGTGTGTTCATATTTCGTTATTAGTTTAACTCTTCAATTTATTATTGTTATTATTACTGCTGTTGCTCGCATGTGTGTGCGCGCGCGTGTTTGTGTTTGTGTGTGTGTGTGTGTGTGTGTGTGCTGCTGCCTCGTATTTGCTTCTTTTTTTTTTGTTGTCTCTTTCGCTAGTTCTTATTGTTGTTTGCCATTAACTATGCTCACTTGAGCTGAGCCACTGGAATAGTTACGTTAAATCAGTGCGTGTGTATGTGTGTGCGTGTGCGTGTGTGTGTGTGTGTGTGTGTGTTGGCAAGCAGCGTAGATTACGTTGATAATGCTCAAGAAAATGCCAAGAGAATTTGTTGTTATCCATGTATTTGCTTATTGTTCTTTGCACGCACGCACACACACACACACACACACACACAGACTTGATACATGGATATTATGCATAGCTAAATCTACAATCACACGAATTGAATGAAATTGAAGTGAAATGTTATAATTTTTACAAATTTTCAATTGCAGTTAAGCTGAGTTGTTTGCATATGCATATTATGTAGTATAACAGTTGTGTATACATATATGTATAACAGTTTGTTTTTATTTATTCCATTTCTGTTTCATATCTTGTTTCAGCTCAATGACCTCGCATTCGCATGCTTCTTCTAGCTAATAACTTTCTTACATTGCGCCATTTTGTCACGTCTTCGAATCTAACGTTAACTCACACTCACACTCACACAGGCAATTTGGCATTTAAGCCAGGCACATGCATCGATTAATATAATCGATTAATCAGGCGCAGCTGTCAACTAATGCAAGCAGTGTTGGAATCTGCCTGTGTAGGTGCATGTGTGTGCATGTGTGTGCATCGATCCAATTAGATTCCATTTATTTTTTGGGAGCATCCACTGTCATACCAATTGCAAATCTAGTTGGACCGATAAGAGCAGAGCGCTTTAAAAGGTGCGCATTTCAACATTTTTTTTTAATGATCCTTTGCCCTGCCTTTGTCTGGCTGCCGCAGCAGCAGCAGAAAAAAACATCGCTTGGCATTTTACGACACATGCAAAACTTGCTATTTAACATAACCATATCCATTTCCATCCTCTGAGTCACACACACACACACACACACACACACACGTACTTATATGTACATGTGTAACTATGTGCGATTGGCAGAGTATCATTAAATGCAGATCTCTATAAAAGCATAAAAAACACATTGTTGCCGTTGTTGTTGTCGTTGTTGTTGTTGTTGTTGTGGTTATTGCGTTCGTTTCATCGATGCAAGCAAAGCGAAACCAAAACCGAACCAAGCCAACAACAACTGCCTACATGCATACAATTGCACAGACACATGCACACTCACACACACACATGCAAGCAGCAATCCATAATAATCTTCCCGTAATTTATAGTCCAAGACAATTTATGTAATTTACAAATACCAAAAAGGAAAGAGACAGCAAATGACGGAATGTAGACGAATGAGCGAGCGAAGCAAACGTTGAGAGCGAATGCAACTGCAACTAACGATAATAACAATAACTGAAAAAATATATACGTATATATATATATATATGCATGTATATACGCAACAACAACGACAGCGTACTAAATAAACAATTCAACAAATTTGATCCGAGGCGAGCACACACACACACACGCACACACACGCGCGCGCGCGCGCTCGCACATACACGCACACACACAGGCAAAAAACATCGTCGACTGGCACACGCACATCAAAATGCATATGAAGAAAGAAAAAAAAAATAATTTGTGTAAGAAAACGTATAAAACAACAACAACAGTAAGTGCAGCGCTGCAGCAGCGCTGCAAAAACGGTAGATGGAGCGGCGGGTGGTCGGGCGAGCGGGCGGACGGCGTTCAAACAAACGGCGACGTCGACGTCGACGGCGACGCGTATACAGAAAATGTCGTTCGTTTTTGTTTTTGCTTCTCAAGTTTTGTGAACGCATAAAATAACAAGTAGACGAAGCAGAAGAAGAAGAAGGAGCCTTTCAATGCAGCTCGTCGAAGCCTAAATACACTGACAGCAGATTCTTAGATAAGTTCAGTTATAATTGATTCAATCAGAATCCATAGAATAGCTAACATTTAACTTGGTATAAGGAACAACTGGCATTCATAATTATTACACCTTTTTGCATGAGCGTGCATACATTGTTAAAAAATAAATTAATTAAAAAAAAAAATTACAGATAAGGTCTAGGTAACTTCCTTCTGAAGCTTATCAACGTGCATGTCAAAGTAATTGTACACACTCATAGTCCAGAGTATACCAAAGGCTTGTATTAAAAAAAAACTATAGAAAAATTATAAAACTTGCACACATGCACGCGCAACGACGCTCGCACACACACACACACACACACACACACACACACACACAGTCACACGTCTCACGCTCATTCACTCACTCACACACACAAGCGCGCATTGAATGCGGTAATTGCATTTATTTCACGTGCATACGCTCCGCTCTGCGCTCTCTTCCCAAGTCGGGTCTCTTTTAAGTTGCGCTCTGCGTATGCTCCCACCCAAAACCCCAAGCAGCAGAAACTCACTCACTCATTCACTCACTCGCTCACTCGCTCTCTCGCTCGCTCGCTCTTTTCAACTAAGAACGAAATGCAGAAAAATCAACTTAGTGCAGAAAATGTTTTCTATGTTATTGACTTTCTATGTTTTCTATGCGGCTTGAATGCTTGCTTCTGCTTCTTCTTCGTCTTGTTGCTTGTGTGTAGGTAAGGGCATTCCAAATGCGACTTTGCAGTTTGGCGCAACTTCTTTTTGCTTGCGGTTTAGCTTTGCCTTGCGTTGCATTAATGATGTTCAAGATGATCATAATGATGTTGCTGATGATGTTGATGAGGCTGAGAACTGGGTGGAGAGTTACACAAAGGCAAACACACACACACACACACGCACAGCCATAAATACCTGCATAGTACATATACAAGCATAGGTGAGAGGACTTGCTGGTTTGGCATCATTTATGCAGCGCCCCCTCCCCCTATGCCCCTCCAGCCTTGCATAAACTTGTCTATGTGGCCGCTGCCGCTGCTGCTGCCGCCGCTGCTGCTGCTGCTGCTGCTGCTGCTTCTTCTTATTCCATTCTGTTCCCAGTTCCCAGTTCTGAGTTGTCGCTGTGTGTGCTTATCTTTACTGCCGTTGCCGTTGCCGTTGCCGTTGCCATTGCCAAGTTTTTGTCTAGTTTTGGATTTTCTTGTTTTATTTTTTTTGTATTTTCTTTCTTAACTTTTGAGTCTGTCTTGCTCTGACACCTTGGTATACTTTGTGCGCTCCTGCTTCTCCTTAATACTCTACCTTCATTTGCGAGCACACCCACCGCCCACACGCATATTCCGTTGCTGTTTGACTGAATGGGGTATATTGGTTTTTGCATAGGCTGGCAATCTCTAATATGTTAGTTTGAATATTCATTTAACTGGCTTATAACGGTTATTTGCGATTATTTAGCCCCCTCGATTATTTATCCATGTAGCTTATGTATTTTCGGCGCAGCTTGTTGTACGAGAAAACACTTTGTGCAGGGTATTTGCCAGTTGGGCAAACTCACGATTATAACGTTTTTGTTTTCCTGGTTCAACTTTGATGCTTGTGCTTGTGTTGCTGCTTCTTCTTCTGCTTTAACTTAGTGCGCCTTGCATCTTACGTGGGTTGCTGTCGTTGCTAACATCATGATCATCATCGTCATCTGCATAATCATTATTATAATCGGATTTAAAATAAACGTCATTATCGGCAGTTGTTATTTTTAGCTTTGCCTTAGCAGCGCATTCTTGTCCCTGACATAAGTACATGGATATAATTTTAATAACATGCATATGTATGTGCATACATACATACACACATACATACATGCATGCATACATACATACATACATACATGCATACGTGCATACACACATACATACAAACACATGCACATCTACAGCTAAGTGCAGCTACCGCTATCTCTCTCTCTCTCTCTCTCCCTCTCCCCACCCTCTCTCGCCCTACGTCTGCCTAATCCCCTGGCTTAATTTGTATTTGTCTTATATCCATTTTCGGATTTCTGTGAAATTCTCAATTTGTTATAATTTTTTTTTTTTGTATTTTATCTGTTTCTTCTTTTGCGAAACATAAAACGTAACTGTTTTTTTTTTATTTTATTATTTTTTTTTTTTTTTGATATTTGGTTACGCGGAAAATGTTTACACAATTTGGCACAAGATTGAATATCATTCGATATATGTATGTATATATGTTTGTGTGTGTGCGAGTGTGTGTGTGTGTGTGTATAACTGTATGCATTTAGATGTACATATATTTGCTTGCGTATCTTTTTATCATATGCACAAGTTTTTCATGTCTTTCCGCTGGAGATGCCAGACTTCATAAGCATATACCCTACCAAAGCGTATTGTTATTTTGTTATTAAACGCGTTACGCATGAAGAGAGGCAGCTCTTCGATGTAAGCACTTTTTTGTATATACACTATTTGGCATCGATTTTAAAGAAGAAGATTCACAATTGAAATTATTTTTCTATTTTTCTGATAATATATTATTTATGGTTTTCTTAAGTCTCTCAAATTAAAATTGGGCTTAATTGGGATTGAATAAGAAAAAGGAACTCTCTATAAGAAACAAAAGAAGAAGCTCTAATACGCTTCCGACATATTGGCAAAATCTGGTCAACGTCGAACTGCCATATCAATATATCATATATCATACCATATATGTCTCTCCGATAGAGGAGAAAAAAACTATAAATTAGTTTGAAAGTTAATTGAAGCAAACTCAAACTATGATAAGACTTGAGCTAAATGTGGAATAGCTCGAGAAATAAAGTAAATGCAAGAAAATTACAAATTAGTTTGTAGGGTATTTGTACGAAACTCGGAAACTTTGATACTTTGATACCTTACTCTGCGTCTTAGACATGAGCTAACTTGGGTCGAAAACCATATTATCTAGCCTATATAGAAAGGATCGAGCCAAAATATACAAATTCGTTTGTAAATCTTTTGATCCAAAACTAGAAACTATGATGAGCTCTACGCTAAACCTTAGACATGAACATTAAGTTCGAAAGTAGGTTTTTTTTTTTTGAATATCTAAAGGGTATTTGCTCGTCGACATGCGCCGCCCCCCCATCTACAATTCTGGTTACAGACGGGGACCACACCTACATATGTATCTATAACGCATGTTGCGATTGTCAATCTTCAGTTGGAGCTTGTCTTTTCGATATGTGTATGTGTGCGCACACACACACACACACACACACACACACACACACACACACACAGCGTACTTTTTGTTGTAGGTGTTGAATTTCCACTTGCCTCTCTCGCACTTTATCTCTGTGCACACACACAGATAACTGACTGTATCTTTGTATCTTCATCTGGCTATCATATAATGAATATACATGTATGTACTATGTATATATATATGTGTGTGTGTGTATGTGTGTACTTCTTCCGGATCCATTGTTATGGCAAGTACATGTAAATTATTATTCACGTTGTGCTCATTGTCGTGAGCTCGTAATTACCACGCACTGTAATGCTCTAACATCTGACAAGTGCCACGCCTCACGCCCACGCCCACGCCCACGCCCACGCTCAAATGCCAATCACAGGTAAATTTCGCAAATCTTTCAAATTGAAACTAAAAGCTAAACTTGTATAAATAAAAGATCTAGATCTTTATTCCAAGATGAACTAGAATTGTTCGAGAAATAATTAAAGAGTATTTGCTGTGGAACTTGGAATTTGTGCAATCTTTAAAGTTGTGTAGTTTTCCTCTTGCCTCATGATTATTATTATTATTATTATTGTCTTTCTAATTAGTAAGATTCGCTGTAAATATTTGTTTTTGTTTTTGTTCATGGGCAAAATGAACCAGTTCATAATTGAATTAGAATCAGAAATATGCAAAATACAAAATTTATGGAAAGCCATTGAAAAGTTAACAAAAAAAAATAAATATCCAAAAATAAATAAAATGAGAGTAAAATGTTAATTTACTGGGAATTTGAGTTACAAAATTTCAAGATCATGTTCTCTATTTTTCGCTTGAGCTGTTTCTCTATCAAAAATATCATTTGAAACGTGCCTTTCGAGTTAGTTCCAGTTAAATTTAATGAATGCAACTATTTTCGCAAGGATCAAAAGGTAAAAGTTGAACAGTGTGACCATATTTCCGCTTTATAATCTTTCAAAGAGCTTAAAAAGAGCAAAAAAAAAGAAAATTATATAAAGGAGTTTTCTATGAAATAAATTTCTGCAGAATTCTATGCAAACTTTTAATTGGAAGCTAACCGTATGTGTGTGTGTGTGTGTGTGTGTGTGCATGCGACTCGTTTCTGCTTTTCGCATTCTTCTTCTTACATTTGCGCAACTTTATTGCACTCAATTTTTGCGCATTTTATGGTTACAGAGTTGAAAAATAAGAAGAAGCAGCTGCCGCAGCAGCAGAAGAAACGCGCTGTATCTTTCAATAGATACTTTCTAAGTCAACGACAGCGTTTAGAATTTATCTAGTGCGCACACACACACAGACGCACACGCACACACACGCGCGCGCGCGCGCGCACACGCTCTCTCGTCAGCGTATGTGTGTGTAGATCTATCAGTGCGCCAACTTCGTCTTCGTTCTTTGCGATGTGTCTTTCGCTCTCTGCCGCGCTCGCTCTCTATCTGTGCATGTGTGCGTGTGTGTGTTCGCTTGCTGTCCGCAAATATGTTCATACAAATATTAAATTGTACATACCAGCATACACGCCCCCCCCCCCTCCTCCCCCCTTGCGTACCATCCTTTTAAGTCTTAGCAGCCACTCACCGTCCGTGCGTTGTATAAATTTTCTGTGGAACTGTACAATAGCTAAATAAAAAGAAGAAAAAAAACAAAGTTAAAGCACACAGACCAACGACGACGATACAAGAGTTAAGTATTAAATGTACGTGCGCTGCACACACATACAGTTAGTGTGTGTGAGAGAGAGAGAGAGAGAGAGAGGAGAGATGCATGTGTATTGTAGTTATGTATGGCTAGTAAGTGTAAGTAGCGTGTATTTGTTTTTTGTCGTCTTTTTGTTGCTGTTGTTGTTGTTGTGGTTTTTTCTTTAATAGTTGTCCGTTGAGCACTTTGGCTGCGACTTGGACTACGACTTTAGCACGCTGAAATAACTAAAGCAACAGCAACAGCAGCAACAACTACAACAGCAACAACAACAACGGCATTAAGAGACAAATGTTGAGTTTCTTGACTTTTCTGCCTTTACTATTTAGTGTTGGCAGCCTGAAGTTCGGCTCTCTTTGGTTGTATGTTTGTGTTTGTTTTTTTTTTCGTTTTTCGTTTTTCTTTTGTTTTTTTGCTCTTAGTTTGTGCATGCCGGCAGTAGCTGCTGCTGCTGCTGCTGCTCGTACTCTTACTCCATTATCCATGCTCATGCATTTTATACGTTTGTTATAAACTGTAATATTTCCTCATATGTAAACCGCGAGCGACGTTAACGTTGACGTCGACGTCGCCGCCGTAGTTGACGTTAACGTTGTATTCATTACTGTTGCTGTTTTTCTTTACTATGGTTTCAATTTTATTTAATTTTATTTTAAACTCTAAACAAAAGACTCCAAGTGAGCTGCAGACTCGACTTGGACACACACACACACACGCGACACAATGAATGCTAATGGCTGGAAGAAGGGGCAAAAAAAAAAAAATCAAAAAAAATGGTTAGGGGGGAGGGGCGGGGGGTTAACGATTGAACGTACCATATGCGGGCAGGGCATAAAAACATACACACACATATGCACATAGTTATGAATGCGATTGTGAGTGAGTGTGTGTGTGTGTGTGTCTTTATAAATTATACAGATATTCCATACATGCACATACATAGTTATGTTTGTAAGTATACTAACGTGTATATTGCTGTAGTTATATTGAGACAAGAAAAAAAATGCGACATGGAGACGGGAATTGTACGTACAAGTACTCGGTCGTACAAATATGTATTGCAAATTGGTTGGGTTTTCAGTTCCAGTTTCCAGGTCGTTGCTGGTGTCTCTAACTATGACTGTGTGTGTGAAAGAGAGAGAGAGAGATAGAGAGACGCTGTAAGCGTTTGCGTAGTTATTGCATGTTCTTATTTCTTGTTTCTATTTGCGCGACTGACTGCAGTTTTTCTAGATCTTATGATTTCCTTCTTCTCATCGCGATCCCATCCAAATTTGAGTTTGCCATTTTGTTGTTGTTGTTGCTGTTGCGCTTGATTTCCATCATTTGAATAGTACAAGAAGCGTTGTCGTTATTTGAGCTGAATCTGGAACTGGTTCAGGAATTTCACATTCCACAAAAAACGACGCATTGCCGTTTCAGTGTTGATCATTGTGTGCATTTGATTAGGTGTTGCAAGTGTTGCGCAGTATTTATTATTCTGTCATTTTTTAGTACTTTAATGCCAACTCTCAAATTAGTGCAACTTTAATTTGTAGCCAGCCCATTAAAAACGAGTACCAATTTGCAACTAAAGAAAAGCAGCGGCATTGAGATGCTCCTAATTTGTAGCTTATTGAAAACTAATACCAATTTGCAAGAAAATGCAGTCGCGATGCGTTGCGATGCGATGCTCTTAACATAAGATGTTGCTATATATACATACATACATAGATGCACTTGCATATATATATATGTATATATATATGTACATATGTATGTATGTATATATTTTTTATAATAAGCGCTTGAAGTGCAGCTTAGGATTTTATCTCTTGTTTTCTTTGCTGTTGAGACTTATTTTCTTGTTGCATGTATGCGTGTGTGTGTGTGTGTGTGTGGGTGGGTGGGTGTGGGGTTGTGTGCGGGTGTGTTCAACTTCAACTGATTCCTGTTCTGCTCGGCTCACTCCACAGTTGGATAAAAAGTTGTACTCGAAGTTAATATGCAGATGTTTGTCTTTACTTTAGGATGCAAAGCCCTTGGCATTTTGCGTAGTTTTATGTGCAATACACAACGCTTGGCCCCTTGCCGCCTGCCCAATCTCGCATTGCACTAACTTGTGCTCCCTTCGGCCGTCCTTGCTTACCCTTTTAAGCGCGCACAAACACACACACACACACACACACACACGTATGCATACAAATATTTAAAGAGCGAGAGAGTAAGAGAGCGAGAGAGCGAGCTATAAAACTAGAGAGCGCGCGTGAGAGAACATGAATTTATCGTTGTAGTTTCTGTGGCGGTTAACCTCACCTCACCTCGGCTTGCACACACACCCCACCCCTCCGTACCCCACCCCTGGCACTAACCATCCCCATTGAGCCCCTTGCCTGCCTTTAGTAGCAGTCATCCGGCTCATAGAGTTTATTTTATTATTTCGTTTCGTTACGATTTTTGCTATTATTTATTTGTTCGCTTCCCACTGTCTGTGTGTGTGTGTGTGTGTCTCTGTGTGTGTGTGTTTTTAAGTTTTGTTTTTTTTTTTTTAGTTTTGACTTGTTTTCTTTTGTGTAATTTTATTTTCGTTTGTATCAAGTTCGTATGTGTGTGTGTGTGTGTGTGTGTGTGTGCTTGTGTGTGTATGGCAACGACAGTAAGAATTGTATTACCATTGTTGTTGTTGTTGTTGTTTTTGGAATCTACACAATAATAAAAATGCTCGAGTCTCATATATAGATTGGGTTGCTTGAAGGTGACAAAGCGTTGGTAAAGGGGAGGCGGGCGGGGGGAAGGTTTAGCTTGTTTGCCTGTCGTCTCTCTCTCTGTGTGTGTGTGTGTGTGTTTATTGTGTGCGTGTTTTTATTTTCTTGAATTTCAATTTTTTCCCTCTCTTGTTTCTTAGTTTTATTTATTTAGTTTTCGTCTACATTTGTTTGTTTTTGTTTTTTTTTGTTTGTATGTATTTTTATATTTCTCCGAGTCTCGCATTATTAATAAATAGTTTCTCGTTCTCTGTATTCCATTTCAGTAACCAAATCGCCGCCACTTCAACCGCGTCAACGTTTTCCGTCTTTTCCCGTGACGCAAAAAAACAAAAAAAAAAAAAAAACAACAAAAATAAAAAGAGAAAAAACAAAAGTCAAAATAAAATACAAACATTTGGCCACACGCTGCACGGCGAACAGCGTTGCCACTTGTTGATTTTGTTTGTTTTTGTTATTGTTTTGTTTTGTTGTTGTTCTTGTTTTTTCGGGTGTTCGCTTTGAAGTCCAATGCCGCCGCAACGGGAACGCGGCTAAATAACGGCAGTGCGACGCTAGAGAGGAGAAGATCTGGCATGCAGCTAGCTGGCTGGCCGGCTGGCTGCTCACACGCCTCCTCCTCTAACTCCGATTCCAGCTCCAGCTCCAGCTCCAGCTCCAGCTCCAGCTCCAATTCCAATTCCGATTCCAACTTCAATTCAAATTCCACACATATCTATACGCATCAGGACCAGGGCTACAGCTTCTATTACAATTCCTATCGCATATCCTGATCTCGTGCAAATTCAACATGGACGCCGAGATATGCAATCCGCAATTATGTCGCATTTGCATCACATCGCACACAAACTCTATGCAAATGATATCTATATTCGGCGAGGATTCGCTTTGGCAAAAGATCACCACATTGGCGGATGTTAAGGTAAGCAAGAAGAGCACGCCTTCCAATCAGACGCATCGATTACCAACTAGAATAGGGTTGAGCCCGCGGCTTAAAGTTCTGTTCGTGAACCTAATTTAACATAGACTTATGAACCGAGGCTTAAATTAGAAACATGCGGTTAAATCTTTAAATGAAATAATTGGAATTTTGGCTCGTTTTACTTGCGTCACAATTCAAATAAGAAAACAGTGCGCCAATTGGCAGTGTCCGACTAGCAGATACCACGCACATGTTTAGTGAAAGGCAAAGGATATGCCAAAAATATAATTAACTGGTTGTGCGAACAAGAATATTACCCGGCCTTGCCCGGCGGGCAAACTGGTTTCATGTGGTTTCATGAACAAAGATCTTTGAAAATTAGACTGGGAGTTCTTTTAAGATGTCTGCTAAGCTAATAGTATAAAAGTATGTTGAAGAAATCAAGTCATATCATATTATTGACGCTACGTGTTCTCAGAAGAGTTACTTGGGTATACAATCCAATTGGAATCGAATGCAAGCTGATTAGAATGTTCGATAGATAAGATATAAGATTGAAATGCAGTGTGTTTTAATTGCTGACTTCATGCAATGTTCTTCATATTGGAATGCTCTCTAAAACTATGTTAAAAACTTTTCATTTGCTTTCTTTGCGGTTGCTTTGAAAACTTCCAAGGGCTTACAAGACATTCAAATATCTGTTTGCTTTGCGACCATTAAAAGGAGAGAAGAATAAATGAAATAAAGAATCAAGGTATACGTGACTATTTTTAAAATATGCCATCATGATATCTCATTGTTCAACTTTTGACAATCTTTGCATGATTTAAGAGTTTATAAAATTAAACTTTTGGCAACCAGATTTGAACAATGTTGTTTAGAATCTGTAGAATCTATTAAAAGTTTTTGTTTGCTGCAAAAATCAAAGAAGCTCCAAGAAAACAAAGCATTTGGAATTCTATTTTAAGGCGTTTCCATCTGCATAACATTCCAACTGGCATCAGTTAACGCTGGTTCAGTTCCTCAAAAATATGTATATTACAATGAATGAACTAGTTGAATCGATGAAATGAACTTGTTGAAATGCTCAACTTCAACAAAATAGAATAGATCGTGCATGAACCAGTTCAGTTCACAACTGAGCCTGGCATTTCCAACTCCCCCAATTCAGCTGCTCGTTCTTAGATCTGCCGTAAACATGTGTACATGCATACATGCATACATGCGTACATGCACACATGCATGCATACATGCGTACGCGAAGGCGTTTCTCTATAAAGTGATATGTATACAATCACCCAATATACCAATACATGCGCACACATATGCATGCATGCATGTATGTGTGTCCCGTATATATGTATGTACTGTACGCGGCACTGATATATTAACATATTTCATAGAATAGCCGTAATTCACAACATTTTTATCTCTTTCACAGTAACTGACATGAAATGAAATGAAGAAAAAAAAAAAATAACGTTTCGTTTGCTTTTGTGTGTTTGTTTTTTTCGTAATTCTTTTTTTTTGTTTGTTTTAGTTGAGTTCAGCTCGCTTAGTTTTTAAGTATTATACCGTTTTTTTTTTTTTTTAGCCGGTGTATCATATACATGCATAATTTGGTTTTGTCTGTGCGTGTTTTTTTTTAAATTGGAATTTCTTCTGTTTCTTGTTGCTTGTATTAAGTTTTCTTTCGTTTTGCTGCTTTTGTAAAATAATTTACCGTTTGAATTGCTGCTTATATGTACATACATATACATGCATACATATGTACATGCATGCATATCTATATTTTTCTTCTTCTTTTGTTTGACGTCTCGCACACACACACAAGCACAACTTTATATGTATGCATGTAAATGTATAATTCATGTTTGGTTTAATTCCATAAATTTTTCTTTTACAATTTTGTGCTGCCGCTGCCGCTGCCGCTGCCGGTGCTGCTGCTGCTTCTTCTCGCATCTGCGCTCTCTTCACACAAACTGGGCTCTCTGTTTGACTATCGCTGTCTCGCTCGCGCCGCTCTTGCGCTCGCTCTCGCTCTCGCGCTCGGCATGCGGCGGCATTCATTCACTTAGTCGTTGTCGGCTTAGACGTTCGTTGGCCCCCTATCTGCCGCCCGCCCGCCCGCTCGACCAATGGGGCGGGACGCAGGTGGCGATTAGTGTTGCCAATTCAGCCATTTTCTAGCTACATTCGGCATTCCATGCAGTCGACAGTTTTAGCTATTTTTGGCAGCTCAGAGACAATTCACATTTTAGCTACTTTTATAGCTTATTTTTGCAAGCTATTCAGCTAGTTTTTTTTTGGATTGGGCAACACTGCTGCCCAAAACTCTTCGCACCGCGAGCTCCGCTTTGAATTTATTCCATTCCATTCCATTCCATTCATGTATTTTTTTCATATACATATTATAATTTATTTATTTGTTTTTGATTTTTTTTTCCTGAATGTGAAATGTTTTTCTGGTTTTCTGCTATTTCTGTTCAATTTGAGAGCGGCTTAGTTTTTTTTTTGTTTTTTTTTTTTTCACATCTTTTCACATAATTCAGTTGCTTTGGATACGATTTTTCTTACATTATGCTTTTCTGCTTCTTCTTTTCTAATCATTTTTATTATGGCTTTTTTATATCTTTTATCGTGTTTATGGGGCAAAACTCGTTGAGGAAACACGAGATCGCAGCAGATCGCGCACACACATGCATACGTATATGTATACATGTGTATGCATATGCATATGCATATGTATGTGTGCACACCTGAGTACTCTTTATGTCTGTGTATTTATTTTTGTAGCTCTGCTAATTCTTGTGTAAATAAAACAGTTTTTCCATATCAAGGTTTCTGTATAATGAATATGAATATAACTACATGCATACATGCATGCATACATACATGCATGCATGCATACATGCATGCACACATGCATGCATATGTATGTATGTATGTATATATCTTCAGCAATCTATTGTCCGTGTATTATTACTATTTTGTTCATTTAATACAAATCTCAAAACCAAATGAAAAAATACGCAACAGATAAAAAAAAAAACCTGTCGAGACGTTTTCTGTGCCTTCTATTTTGTTTCTTTTTTTTTTTTTTATGTATAGCTGAGATTTGGTTCGTCGACCCGAAAATCAAATTCGAATGAAAAAACAAAAAAAAAAAACCTTGTAAAAGTAAACTTTACTTTTTACTGGAAAAGATAGAAAACAAGGTTTTTAGCTGTGCTCCAGGGTTTGTCTTAAGGTTCTTTGGCATTTGTTCATAAATGAACCAGTTCGCTCTAGATCCAAAGTTAAATAAATTTGAACCCAAAAATGTTTAGGAAAGAGAAAAAACGCGTTTTAATAAATTTAAAAATAATTGCTAAACGAATAATAAAAATGTTTCAAATTTGTACATTAAAAGAAATCAAAGTTTTGAACCAAACCCGGCTCACGAACCAGCAGGAAGCTGGTTCAAAACGCGAGCGACAATTCTGATTGGAATTGCTGGCGGGTTTTCTTACTAACAAATTGAATATACAATTTATGGCATTTGGATATATTGATTAGTTTAATGGAACGTGGAGAAATTATATAATCATTTGGTTTGAAACTTGGCTAGAAAGCCGGTTGAACCGGAAGCTGGTTCAAAACGTGGCCGACAATTCTGATTGGAATTACAGGCAGGATTCTTAGTGAAAAAATGGAATGTACATTTATAGAGGATTAGAATATATGAACTTAACTTAAGCTGAACTAAGCTTAACGTAATGAATACCTTTCAATTTACCTGTGCAGATCGCCAAGAATGACACATTGCCGCAACAGGTGTGCGTGAACTGTGCCAAGACGGCCATCTCGGCGTGCCTGTTCAAGAAGAAGTGCGAGGATGCGGACAACTTTTATCGCCAGCAGCTGCTGATCAAGAAGATCGAGGGCCATACGGGCGAGCTAAACGTCGACGTGACGTTGCTCGACCAGCCGGCGCCGGATCCGCCGCCAGGCGCCGGTCTTCCGGCTAAGAGCGCCGGCGGCAGCAGCAGCAGCGCCAGCGGCAGCGGCAGTGGCAGCGCCAGCAGCAGCGGCGGCAGCAGCAGCAGCAGCAGCGGCGGCAGCAGCTCGGACGATGACGAGGAGGAGGACAATGCGAATGGTGTGGCCGTGCAACCGGATCCGGATGCAGATGCGGATGCGGATGGCAATGGCAATGAGAGCGATGCAGTCGAGGCACGGCCCCAGAATGGACACGCCAACAGCAATGGCCATCAGCAGATCATAGAGCAGCGGCGGGAGGAGCAGCCGACGCAGCCGAAGCAACCGAAGCAGGAGGCCGATGCACTGCAGCAAGCTGACGAGCAGCAAACTCTGGCGCTTGAACTCCAGCAACAGCAGCAGCAGCAACAGCAACAGCAACAGTTGCAGCAGCAATTGCAGCAGGAGCCGCACGAGGATGGCGAAATGCCGGAGCACATGCCGTTCAATTCGATACGCCTGATGCAGGAGTATATGCAGCAGCGCATGAACAAGTTTCCCAATGGCAATGGACATGTGTTGGGTGCCGGCGGCCACAACGATGCGGATGATGACGATGACGATGACGACGACGAGGATGAGGACATGACATTGCCCTTGATACCAGAAATTGAGCTGATAACACCCTCGGATCCGGACCCGGAACCGTCCGGCGGCATGATGCCCGGCAGCGATACTGATGCCCCCGCCGGCCTGGCCAATGGTGTTGGCGCCGGCGCTGTCCATGGATCAGCCGGCGTCGGCGTTGGCATCGGAGTCGGTGGCTTCCAGTGTCCGCACTGTTACCTAATCTTCGAGATGAAGCAGATACTCAAGGCGCACATGCAGAGCGTGCACGGCGCACCCGGACCCGTCTACGAGTGCACCAATTGCCGCAAGACCTACTTCTACAAGCGTTTCCTCGAGAAGCACATTCGACGTGGTCGTTGCGTCAAGAAGCGACGCAATCAGACGTAAGTTGCCCAACTGTCACACCCTAGTCTCTCGCCCAGCATTTGCCTAATCCTTTCTCATTCACAGCCGGCCGATGCAGTGCTCCGATTGCCATGTCCTCTTCCCCACCGGCCATCATCTGGGATGGCACAAGCGCACCGGCTGCCCATCCAAGGCGGCCAAAATGTAAGTACCAGCGGGAACATTGATTGTGCAGATAGGTAGCACTCCTTCGAGGCAGTTTTCTCCTTGAGCTCTGCTTTAAGATTTCAGGAATCTCTGGAGTTCGAACCCCCCACATACTGAAACCCCCCCCCAATATACTTCTCCGTCGAGCCCTCTTAGGTAATATATATATTGTAGCTGAACAAAAAGAGCAAATTGACAAATTTTGCTGAGTTTGAACCAGCGATCTCTCGCTTGTTCTTTTACATTTTAGTCAAAATAAGGTTTCGGTACAAAATGCAGCTTCTTAGATTTTAGGCTTTGGGCCTATCAGTTAGTCAGTTAAGCAAATGTGAAAATTGAAAAATGTGCTTGAGTTTGAACCAGCGTTCTCTCGCTTTTACTCTACCCTACGATCCAAAAGAAAGCTTCATTTAAAAGTGAGCTTTGTTTAATGCCTTCATCTCCTCCTTTCAGTTAAGTCAGTTAAACAAATAATGAAAAAAGTGAATTATGTTGCTGAGTTTGAACCAGCGTTCTCACGCTTCTACTCTACCCAACGACCCAAAAAGGAAGCTAAATTGAAAAATCACAGCTTCCTATATGCTGGGCCCTGGGCTATGTGTTGATCATCTATCGATTAGATAGTAAAACAAATATAAAACAAAACAAACAATTGTTATTGAGTTTGAACCAGCGACTTCTCGCCTGTACCGCTAACTTTCGTACTCAAAGTTAGCTTCAGCTGCTACGTTTCATCCCGCGCGATAAGTTTTCAGTTTGTCAGTTAAACAGATATCAGAATAGGTAATTGTTGCTGAATTTGAACCAGCGACTTCTCGCTTGTAACACTAACCTTTGATCGCAAAGGAAGCTTCAGCTGCTACGTTTCATCCCGCGCGATAATTTTTTAGTTAGTCAGTTAAATAGGCAATTGTTGCCGAGTTTGAACCAGCGACTTCTCGCTGATACCTTTCAGCTCAGTTCTGTATATACATAAAGATAGATAGCTCTATGGGAAGAATCGGCAGGGCAGCTGCATCCAAGCGAGCTTATGCATTTCTTCATCTTTATATAAGTATATCTACTTTAACTCTTTCCTCTTTTGTCTACACTTTTGCAGGCCCTTGCAGCAGCTCTTCAAGCAGAATATTGTGCAGTTCAACAACTTTCCGAAGCGCGTGGTGCCGCGCAAGCCGCCGCCGCCGCCGCCGGACAATGCTGCACTGCATCTGAACAATCGCAAGTAGGTGGCAATTTGTTTTGTGAAGCGCAACTTAGCTGATTCGATGCGTTTTAACTGGAATTTGTTTTCTTCTTTTAGGCTGGGCCTGACGAACAAGCGCAAGGGACGCACTCGCATCAAGCTGGACGCCAAAAAGATCGCCCTGGCCAAGCAGCTGATCTTGCGCGAGGCAACCACCACGGTGATTGCCAACGAGCTGAACATCTCGCGCACCTTCGCCTGGCGTCTGCGCAAGAGTCTCGTGAACGGTGTCAGCCTGCACGAGCGTGTCGTTGATCAGGCTCTCGAGGAGCACCAGCACCAACAGCAGCAGCAGCAACAGCACCAACAGCAGCAGCAACAGCAGCAGCTCCAGCTGCAACAGCAGCAGCAGCTGGAGCTGGAGCAGCACGAACGCCAGCAGCTGGAGGAGCAGGAGCGTCAGCAGCAGTTAACGTTGCCATATGGCCATCTGGGCCTGGGCCTCATCAAGGAGGAGCAAATGGACAGCGACGATGAGCAGCACGCGCCGCTCACCATTCTTGACCAGCTCGAGCCCGACGACATCAATGGCCAGATCGAGCGCGAACACGATAGGGATCGAGATCGCGTGCTCGATGGCGATGGCGATGGCGATGGCGATGCTGATGGCATTGTCGAGGGCGAGGGCGAGGGCGAGAATGATGGCATTGGCGATATTGGCGCCGAGGAAACGGCCGGCTATGCCGGCGACGATGATGTCTGCGGCCTGCTGCACAACGGCTACGATATGCGCGCCCAGCTGGAGGAGCACAGCCCCCTGGCCGAGGGCGCCGATATGGAGCATGAGCTGCACTCCAAGCGCGCCATATCCCTATCACCGACACCCATGTTGCCGGCACGCGCCGATGTCGAAGCCTATCAGCGACTCCTGGCCGAAACGCATCGCTTTCCGCACATTGTCAATGCCCAGCAGCTGCAGCTCCAGCAACAGCAGCAGCAGCAGCAGCAGAAGGTCGCCCACAATGGAACGCTGCCCATGTTGACGCGTTATCCGCCCGCCGTTGTGGCGGCCAAGTAAGTAGAGCTGAGCTCGTTGAGCTGGTCAGCTGCTTGGTTGGTCGGATGCTTCATGTTAGCTTGGGGATGACAGCATTTCCAAAGCAGCAGGAAGCTCATCCGAATCCTGCAAGTTGCAGCTGGACGACGAGCTAATGTCGATGTCCGTCTGTTCGTCCGTTTGTCAAGAGCTGCTGCTTGATGTGTAGCATATGAGTTTATTCTATTCATTTCGATAACTTCTTTACACTATCGATAAATATCGATTTGGAGGCAGAGTCTATTAAGCATAGCTTGGCATTTATAAGCAAACCTGAAATTTGGGTGCTCACGGCGCAACCTTCTATTCTTTTCATTTCGATAACTTATTCACAATATCGATAAATATCGACTTGAAGATATTGTTTAGCTGCATTCAAACCAGATACAGATGAGGCATATGTTTTTCAATCGGTTCTCCAAGTAAAAGCACTTTTTCTTGGCCCTATTTCTTAATTTCCTGAAGATCGCACTTCAAACTCCGAACTTCAAACTCAAGAACATTTATTGAATTCTTGTACTTTTTGTGACTCCTCTCTCTCTCTCTCTATCTCTCTCTCTCTCCTTCTCTCTTTCGCCTTCTCTCTTTCTCCTTCTCTCTCGCTCTCTCTCGTTGCCCTTCTCTTTCTATTGCATGCCAAGAAATATGCAATTAATTTAATGAATTTCTTTGCCTTTCTTTTCAGTCATGCTTTGCCCGTCAACTTGTCCCTGCGCTCGCTGCCGCCCATCAACAGCAATGAGAGGTTTGTGCTCTCTCTCTCTCTCTCTCTCTCGCTCGCTCTCTCTAATGTTGTTGTCTCTCTTTAAGCAATGGCAGCTCTGGCAGCAACCCGCATCATCATCATCAACAGCCGCAGCCACCGCCACCGCCGCCGCAGCAGCAGCAGCAGCAACAGCAGCAGCAGCAGCAGCCGCTGGCGCAGATCCATCAGCCTGGCAAGAAGCCGCGCAAGCCGAACGTCTTTATTGATGATGAGAAATATGCCATGGCCAAGCTGTTGGTCGCCCAGAATGCGTCCACCATGGAGATAGCGCGTGCCCTGAACGTCTCCCAGATGACGGCCTGGAAGGTGCGCGATGCCATACTGAAGGGCGTGCCGCTCTCCTATCGCAACAAGCGCGCCGAGGGGCGTGACGAGGCGGCCGCCCTGGCTGCCAAGGAGCAGCAGCAGCAGCAGCAACAGCAGCAACAGCAGCAACAGCAGCAGCAACAGGAGCAACAGCAGCAGCAGCAGCGCCATCAACAGGAGCTGCAGCGTCAGCAGCAGCTGCAAATGGAGCTGATCAAACAGCAGCAGCAGCAGCAGCAGCAGCAAAAGCAACAGCAACAGCAGCGACAGCAGCAGGAATTGCTGCTGCAACAGCAGCAACAGCAGCAGCAGCAACAACAGCAACAACAGCAGCAGCAGCAGCAACTGCGTCAGACACCAGCGGATACATCACATTATCAGCAGCAGCAGCAGCAGCAGCAGCAGACGCCGCCTTTGAATGGCGGAAAAATGTTGCATCCGCGTCGCCGCTTGAAGGCCGCCGAGCGCGAGATGCGCGACAAGGAGATCACACGCGAAATACTCGAGCTGATCAAGGAGGACAGCAATATACAGTACTGGAAGGTGTCCGCACGCCTGGCCGAGAAGGGCATCAATATATCGCCGTCGTCCGTCTGCCAGAAGCTCAAGTCGATGGGCATCCATCGGCGCTGGAAGCCCGGCGACAAGCCGCCCATGCTGGCCATCAGTCAGTTCAAGGCGGCAACTGTTGCCGCTGCCGCCGCGGCGGCCACATTGGCGGCGAATGGCGCCAGCTTTGGTCTGCCGAATGGCGTCAATGTCGGCGTCGGCGTCGGCTCGATGGTCGACGATGTCTACGAGCAGCAGCAGTTCGATATGGGCGGTCCACATTTTCTTAGTGCCTTTACGCGCTAGACGCCGATAACGATAACGATAACGCTAAACGAACGCGATAACAATAAATGTGACAATGACGATAACGTTAACGATAACCAGGACCAGGACGACAACAAAATGGCATTTAAAACGCCAACTAAAATTTATGGACAACAGGATAATAACAATTTTGATAGCTTTGATATCGGCATTGGTAACAATAAGACTAACGATAACGATAACGATGACGAAGACGATGACGGAGACGAAGACGATAACCTGGAAGCTTATGCTAACAGTGACATTTTAAATGTTAACTGAAACTTGATTGAAAACACGATAACAACTGAAATATGACAATTTTGTTATCGATAGCATCGATAACGATGACGATGACATGAACGTGAATAATGATATCTAGCGCGATTTACTGACAATAAATTGCAACAAATATTTCGATGTCACAAACGATACCAATCAGAACAACCGAAGAGCGACGTCCATAGCGATAGCGATATCTGTTACGATAGCGCTATCGGCATCGATACGCAGAACGATATCGATTGTCGTCGGCGCTTAACAATAATGTTGGCAATAACGATGGCAACATTGCTAACAAGATCGATAGGAATATTGATAACGATGACGACGCAATGGACTAAAGCATCCACGATAACAAAAGACAATGACTAAACGATAACGTTAACTACGGTAACAGCAACAGCAACAGCAGCTGTGACAGTAACAGTAACAGCAACAATAACTGTAACAGTAACAGTAACAGTAACAGTGACAGTCACACGCACAGTAACTGTAACTGTAACAGCATGAGTTAAAGCCACAATAACAGTAACAGTAACAGTAACAGTAACAGTAACAGTAACAGTAACAGTAACAGTAACAGTAACAGTAACAGAAACAGAAACAGAAACAGAAACAGTAACAGTAACAGTAACAGTAACAGTAACAGTAACAGTAACAGTAACAGTAACAGTAACAGTAACAGTAACAGTAACAGTAACAGTAACAGTAACAGTAACAGTAACAGTAACAGTAACAGTAACAGTAACAGTAACAGTAACAGTAACAGTAATAAAAACATTACCAATAATGCAGACGATGACGACGAAGACAATGCCTCCCGGTCCCGCCCAACGCACGTTCCCTAACTATATAAGTATTACACGCATATGCATACACATACATATATATACACACACACACACACACACACTAAAATACCCTCCCACACACACACACACACACACACACACCCAAGCACAGCAGTAATAGAAACAACAATTTGTATTTTTTATATAGTATTTAAATGTGCAAATCGCGCGCTGCATAAAACTACATCAAATGTATTCTATACCATATACATGATGTATTACGTTATGTACATATATATATATATATATATTTGTACGTATATATAAATATAATTTATATTATATATATGTATATATATATATATATATATATATATATATATATACAACCTATATATGTATATCTATATATATATATATTTTTTTTTTATTAGATGGATAACAAGAACGCATATAGCGCCTATATGCTACGCATTCCTAGAATGTAAGACTACACACACACACAAACACACACACACACACACACACAAACACACAAACACACAAACACACATACACACATATACGCAAAGCGGTCATTCCAAAACAAAAACAAAAGAAAACGAAAAAAAAATACCATTTAGTTCGTTTTTCCATATATTATTATTTTATAGAACTATATGAACCATATTTTTTTTATATTATTATTATTATTATTATTATTATTATTTAAATGACGGTATTTTATTCAATTGTTAGTCGTTAGTTGCAACATTTTGGACTTTTGAAACTCTGGCGCCGCTAATAATTAGTAGAGAGAGAAAAAAACCCATTATAATCTAGTATTTATTATATACTAAAAAGAACATGCTAAACAAATTGATGTATGTGAATGTGAATGTGAATGGTTATTGTTAACTGAACATTTATTTATTTTTATATGCTATATGCTCCACATTTACTATATATATGTATACATATATAGACAAATCTATATGTATATATATATATATATAGAAACCTTTTTTTTTGATTAGCTTACACAAAAAGGCTATAAACAAGACATTACAAAAAATACACACACGCATGTAAATTGTGTTTGCAATTTATTAAAGTACTGAATTTAAATTTTAGTGAATTATCATTATTATCCTTATCATTATTATTATTATTAATATGTTAAATTATGCATAAATGGAACAAATGAACGCGATACTAGAGACACACACAACAACAACAACAAGAACAAACAAAACAAAATACTAAAAAACTAAGATAGAAAATCGAAAAGAGAAAAATACCATATTAAGACATTTTTTTTCGTGTTAACATAAGTGCAATTACAACAATAATGAGAGACAGCAACAACAACAACAACAAACACACAACAGCAAATTATTATGCAATAATATTGTATTATTATTATTTTATTGAAACGTATTTTTTTTTTTTTGAGAAGCGCATAGAAAGGCGTCGCTTCTCTTTTTGGCCTGGCCTTAAACAACAGGGTGCAATAGACAAAATTGTTAATACATTTAGATTTTATGCCTAAAAGCCTAAGACCCGCACACCTGCCCCCTGCCCAGCCCCCACACTTCCCCCTCACAGCCAGGTACACACTTAAGACAAACGAACAATATTTAATTAGCCAATTTAGTAAAAAAAAAAAAAGAAAAAAAAACGAAAAGAAGAAAATAAAAAATGATTAACATTGAAAAGAAGAAGACAACACTTACCATAAGCATACTGAGAATTGTATTTATTTACAGTATATATACCACACTTATACGATTTAAGTGCATAAATAATTTATGGATCGCAAGCGCGATTGTATTTGCAGCTTAGCTTCTATTACTAAGGCCTATCGAATGAAAGCGCGTGAGCGAGAGAGAGAGAGAGAGAGAGGAAGTTCTCTCTCATCTGAGCGAGATTGTGTATATCGATAAACTTATCGATAGTTTAGTATTTTTGTAATTTAAAATTGTAACGCCCCACAGGCGACACACACACACACACACAACTCACACACACACACCCGCTGTATTCCCGCTATATACATGATATATCGTATATATATATATATATATATATATATATACTTGTGGATGTATGTAGTTAGTATTTTGTGTTTTCTATTTTGTTCTTTTCCTTCCAGCTTTTTGTATAAAATACAAGAATATTAAATATACATTAAACAAAAATTATCATTAAAATTATTTATAAGCAAAAACCATAAATAATGGAAAAACACACACACACACACACACAAACAACAACAACAAAACTAAACAAAACAAATAGAACTGACGTGCCTATGTAGCGATAAAAACTGAAACTTTCCTCTCCAAAATCTGAAAAGATGAAAATTATAAATAAAAAAAAAATATTAAAAAAATATTTAAAAATAGCAACAAAAAAAAAAGAAGAAGATATGCAAACAAATATATGCAAAAAAGAAAAGAAATCAAAATACACACACACACACACACACAGCGAGTTTATGGAGTAGACTTTATTTTAGTTGTAATTCGTGGACTGTGCCACAACCAACACCAACACACACACACACACACACACACACACACACACACACACACACACACACACACACACACACACACACACACACACACACACACACACCCAACCGATGTACTACATAATAATCATTCCAAAATGTCATAAAAATACATATTTATATATATAAATATATATATATATGTGCATATGTGTTTAAACATGCCTATATTTTATGAAAATAACTGAGAAATTTGTTTTTCTTATGCGCCCAACGCCAGGGAAAGGGAGTTAACAGCCAGAGCGCACCATTTCCGAGCCTCGAGAGAACTTATCTTGAGCGGGGCAACCAGTAGAGTCGAGCTAAACGAGATCGTCCGAATAAAGGCTGGCTTTATATCATATAGACAATATTCTATACTCGAGTAATGCCTCACAATCTATCTAGCTATACGAAACTTTAAGCTCCAAATTAAACGTAAATAGCTTCAGCTTTGGTATGCAACCTTTTTTGCATGCAACCTGAGAGTTTCATAAAGATCGGACCAGGAATGAGAAGAATCATTTTCCCATAGGAAATCTGAAATGTTTATCGGGTAGTCGGGTATTCCCGATTGGAGCCCAGTTATTCGTTTAGTTCTAGTTCGATTGATTTGCATAGTTCACATCAATCAGTACACAGCATCCGGTGAATGGGGGGTTGCCTTTGGGGAATTTCTAGATATTAAGCCAAAAATCAATTTAATAGCAATGGAGTTGTCTGTGGCTTTAAGCCTAGAGCTGTACTTGCCGCGACGCCTTTGTTTCCAGTTGTGCACCCCCGTGATTAATGCTCATCGTTTGCAAGGCGAGGCGGGTAGACACGACTCGCAAACGCCTTTGCAGCTGGTACAATATCCCTTGACAGCCGCTAACAGGCACTTTCAAGGTTTTGCAGTTAACAATGAAGATAAAGTACCTGCTAAATGTTAACGGGCAGGTTGAAAAAAAATAAACAAACATAAGTACAAACGAGAAACAAATTTATCGCAGCACATAATTAAAATTTGACGGCATTTAAAAGTGCTTGTCAACCTTTGACAGCAACATAAACGAGTTGGCTGCAAACTAAGTTGTAAAAGTTAATGTTAAAACATAAACATGTACGGTTTGATGTGGAAAAACAAACCGACTTTTAATAGAACTCTGGCTCACTGCCAGAAAGCAATTACCAAGAAAGAGAGAGAGAGAGAGAGAGAGGGAGAGAGAGAGAGAGAGAGAGAGAGAGAGAGAGAGAGAGAGAGGGAGAGAGGTACAGAGAGGATCTAAGTTGTATTGCTCCGCTCTTGGAACTCTCTGGATAGCATGACGAGCATGATGAGTAAAAGGGATTTTCCAACAAGCGATATGCATGTAATTGATTATGATTGTTTGTGTTTTTACTAAACAATGTATTTAAGTGCGCTACGGCAATTGGTTGCTTAGTTTGTTGAACGTCTTATTAAAAACACATTGTAGAAATATTAACTTGATGTTAAAGCCAATAGCAATTTGTACATTTGTAAAAGTAAAGATCTTTTGACTGACACTTAAGCTTCATTGCAAATTTATCACGTGGACGCTGAAGCTTAATCTTCTCAAAAAGAAATTTAACTAACAGTTAGGGTTCATTGCAAATTTACCAGGAGGACGCTAGACTGAGTATATACATTTGAAAATCTGCCTAAAGAAATGAAATTAAAGATGAAAATGATGATGCAATAAAGCCAACATTTGCCCTGAAAGAGAACATTTGACTGGCAGGTAAAGTTCACTGCAAATTTACCATGTGGAATCAGTATCCACCATTAACTGATGCAATTTGAGTATAATATATCTATAAAAATAAAACCTGTTTTTGCCTAAGTGACGAACATTTGACTGGCAGTTAAAGTACATTGCAAATTTACCAGGCGAATGCGTGAGTTCAGCTGGAGCAGCGGCTGCCGCTTGCCAGCTAGGCTTAGACCCGGCAGATGAGCTGCAATGCATTGATTAACAAAAGCTTGACGCTGGTTGTTGTTGATGTTGTTGTTGTTGTTGTTGTTAAAGTGATGCAGTTCGCGGCGCATCCGGCGAGCAAATGTGAAAAACAGCCAGATGACGACTTAGCCGGGCCAGAAACAATGGCCCCAGCTGAGAACTGTGCACGGGCAGCCTTTATAAATGGACCTGGGATGAGCAGCCGTTCGTTTAGTTGGCCAGCAGCACTTGTCAGCTAAGGGAGAGTCTATTTTCGTCGAAGTTCTTTCGAATCAACTGCGAGTGATGAGTACGATGACCACGATGCGCCACTGGAGGCTGCTGCTGAGCTGGTTGCTCGTGAGCAGCTGCATTGCGCTCGCCACGCCCTCCCTGCTGCAGCTCAAGAAGAAGCTGCTCTTCGGACATGGCGGAGGCGGCGGCGGCTACGGAGGAGGCGGCGGCTATGGAGGCGGCGGCGGCTATGGAGGCGGCGGCGGTTATGGAGGAGGCGGTGGCTACCATGGAGGCGGTGGCTATGGAGGAGGTGGCTATCAAGGCGGCGGCTATGGAGGAGGTGGCCATCAAGGCGGCGGCTATCAAGGCGGCGGTGGCTATGGCCATAAGCAAGCGCCCAGCATCGAGGTGTATGTGGTTAAGCAGGTGCCTGTCTATCACGGCGGCGGAGGAGGCGGCGGCTACCAGGGTGGCGGCTACCAGGGTGGCGGCTATCAGGGCGGCGGTGGTCATCAAGGTGGCGGCGGCATAGGCGGCTATCATGGCGGCGGCGGCGGAGGAGCCGGCTCCTATGCCAGCAGCAGCGCCAACAGCTACAGCTATGGAGGCGGCGGCGGCGGTGCCTATGCCAAGGCTTCAGCCAATGCCCATGCGGGCGGCTGGTAAAATCCAGCAAGGGGCAGTGCATCCGTTAACAAAACTTCTTTTTTTTAATAATTTTTAACTTAACTTGTGAATAAAAGTTCAAAATGTTGTTGGCACAAAACAAAACGATGCTGAGGGAAGGCCATAAAGGGGGGGTGGGGGGTGGGGAGTGTGTCTGGGGCGTGGCAGCATTTTAAAGTTCTGAATGACAACATGTTTTGTATAGAGAAAACAGAAGTGCAAAGTTTAAATACGCTACACAAAAAAATGAATGAAAGAGATGCCCCCGAACGATATTACGTATTGGAAGCCATACGATCGGACTACAATGTCCGATTTGCTGTGATTGGCAGCAGAAGTTGATTCAATCAATCGTTTCTTTGCCGAGATCTGTGTGGATAGAAGTAGTAGTCCGATATGAATAAGATCTGGGATGGGCAAAATATCTGGCAAAACGAAAGACTTGTAAATGCAAGAACTTGGCCTCAAATCAATTGGCAGCTATATGCAGAGAGAGAGAGAGAGAGAGAGAGAGAGAGAGAGAGAGAGAGAGAGAGGCGCTGATCAAGTATATGTATGTATGGCTAATGGATGGGCAGATGTTTTTGCTGCTAAGCGTCACATATTGCATGACAGAACCGAAATACCCGCTGTTAGGGCAGGCCATAATATTGCCTGGCTGCAAAAGATCGCATATTTCGAAACCCGTTTTGCTGCGAAAAAAAAACTCGCATGTAAGCAGCGACAACAACAACAACAACAACAATTACAACGAAAACAAGAAGAAGAAGAAGAAGAAGCACCTGTGAACGTGTTTCAAAATGCCAACAACTTGGCAAAGTGAAAGATTTCATAAATTGTTTTTGTTGGCAGCATGCAGAATTTACGATATTCGCGCGGGCGTGTTTCGTATTCCAATTGGGAATGCCAATTGGAACGGCCACACCAATTCCAAGCAGATGCTACGCACACCTTCAACATGCCACAACCAAAATAGTTTACCTTAAAGCATCTTAATGAGATCATCATGTTGTTCAAAATGCGCAATTTGAGCTCGAGTCGAGCTAGAGGCAGGGGCTGGGGGGTGGGGCAGGGGTTGAATTAAACAAAAAGTAAAACATTTTAAATATGTAGAACAGTATTATACTGTATAATTTCATGCCTCTAGTTCTTATAATAGCCAAGTTATGATTAAGGGAACCTGTTTTAAAATGGATATTTATTAATATATTAGCTAAGTATAAGGAATATAGAGGAAGGGGAGGGGGTGTGTGGGGGTGGGGCTGGGGATACATGGGAGAATGAAGATAAACTTGTTCTCTATAAAAAGATTTTTGTTTCCGAGATAAAACCATTTATAAAATGGCCCACAAATGGCGACAAAGGGCCAGATCGAGAATATATACATATATATATTCCCTATATATATATATATATATAGCGTATATCTGGTCAAAGATGCTTCCCTCTGCCTGTTAGCCCTGCAGCTGGAAGAGATCAAATCTTCGCAAGAATCAAAAAACTGCAAATTCAATAAAAAGCGAATCGGATTTGGCTTAAGATGCAATCGATCGAAAGGGTATATATAGAGAGATATATCTTCTCGTTCAGGCGGATGTCGAGATCGGAAACTACAAAAGCTTAAGACTTTCCTTGCCAAATGCAGAACGAGTTTCTCATTTTAGTTTCGATACATGCTCTCGATAAATATCTCGATAAATATCGATAAATATATATATAAGTCCAGAACTTTTTAAACAGATCGCACCATGTGCTCCGAAGTTAGCCAAGAATCCATTTCTTCATATAGAGCAGGAAGCAGAGGCACAGCCGTGGATGGCGCTGGAATGGTCTAGGGTATCTGCCAGTCGGACACTTGACTCTAGCTGTAGCTCCTCCTCTTGCTGCTTGTGCGCCTTTTTATTTGCATACTCGTGAATTATGACATAGGTTGTTGCTCGATTAGACAGAAACTGCGCCCTGGCATTGTATCTGAGTATCTTTAAGTATGGCTTGTATCTTGTAGCTGTGTATCTTTGTATCTTTTTGTCGCTGTGCACCTGCGATCCTGGACATCTTGGCAGATTGACATTCGCACTGGAAAAACTTGTTTGCTCGCATTTGTTGTTGTTGGCTTTGCCGATGATCAAAGCCAATAGCAAAGCCAATTCGAGCCGCTTCTCACGTTCCCCAATCGCTTGGCACGGGCATTATTGAAAGTTTTTCGAATTTCCAGCGCACAAGGAAAATGCCCCTGCCTGTGAGCTGCACATATATACACCTTATATACCTATATGTATATATATATATATATGTTTGTATATATATAGTTAATATACAGCTGCAGTCGCATGAGATTTTCCTCAAATCGATAACAGGTTTTTGGGCTCCGGCTTCGGCTCTGGCTCCGTCTTGGCCTGGCCAATTTTAATGGTTGCAGCAGAAAGTTTTCTGTTTTCTGCCGTTTTTTTGTTGTTTTCTTTTTGTTATTTCTTTATACCCTGTAATGCTTGAATGGGTAGCTTGACTTGCTCGATTAAAGGCCGATAAATATCGATTTTCAGTTTTGGTTGAATTGAAAGCATCTCAGTTTAGTCGGATCTAGACATAATATATGGGCAATATGAGATCTCTTATACTATGTGCATATTATTTGCTCCAAATCGATAAATATCGATTTTCAGTCAATTCTCTGAGACAGGCAGATCTTTAGACTCTTACATTTTGAATATAAGCCCTTGTACGCCAGACGCACATTATTCCCTGAAAATCGATAAAAATCGATACATGTTTGAAGTAAACGAAAACTGAACATCGATATTTATCGAGCCATGCTTCAAGTCAACAAGAACTGAGAATCGATCTAAGATCTCTGACACCATACGCACACAATTTGCTCAAAATCGATAAATATCGACGTGGTTGATTTAGGGCAAATCTCTGAGATTTGATTTGATTGAGACGTTCACATTTGGGAATTATCTGCTCATTTGCTTCCAGAAATGTATGACAGAGACTATGAGCACAGAAGATAATTTAGAAGTGTATGGCACAGGGTATCTTCTAGTCGGGCATTTTCAACTAGAGAGCTCTTACATGGCTTTTTTCTCTCTCTCTGTTGAGGCCTGGGGCTCATTGAAGTGCAGCCAAGCTGTGGTCAGAAATATGCGGATGACAAGCGGCCAAATGTAGTCGCTCCCTCTCGCTCTCTCTCTCTCTGTCTCTCTCTCTCTCTCTCTCTCTCTGTCTCCATCTCTCGCTCTCTGTGCCTAGCTCTGTTTAAGTATGGGTCCGTTCCGGCCTAGCTGCGTTAGTGGCAACACTTAAATTGCGCCGTCATCAACGGGTGCATTCCAAGTGCCAGGTTCTGTGGCCCACATTGGCTTCCAACTGGCCTCTTGCGGCCGGGCCAATCCGCTTAAATGGGCGTGGCACTAGTCCATGCTGCAATTGGAGCAAATCGTTTCAGATATGGCACAAGCTAAACTCCAAGCGATCTCAGCTGCAAACTGATCAAAGTATCCAAAAAGATTTGGCCAAATGTTGAGTTATATATATATATATTATATATATCCCAATTTAATGATGATTATACAGCTGACTTCAGGTTTTTTCCTAGAATCTCGTATTGTCCTATTCTTTTTATAATCTTTTATGCTCCCAAAAACTTTTCATTAGAGCTTTATCTACATTGGATATAGATGCATAATGCTTGATTCCTATTTGAATTTGCAATTTCCAGAAGGAAACATCGCTGAGTTCAGGTACAAAGTAAGATATTATTATTACTAAGTATGTGCTTCAAGGTCGTATAATCATGTAACAAATTTTGGATCGAGTCAGAAATCGGGCTATAAAAAAGACACTTGAAGTTTCTTTCTATTTTTGCCTTTCTTCTGTTCTGCAATCCTCATTATTTTTGGCTTGCATCAATTTCAAACTTAAAAAGATACGCTTTGAAATATGTTTAATCTTAAATCCTAAAGTGTTCTTCGAATAAGTGCTGTAATTCAGCCTTGCTTTTCGAAATTTCGGACTTGATCAAAAATTATGAAAATAGGAACCTCTGTAATTGGACAGGAAATCTTATGTAGCTAGCTTTAAATAAACTTACCTCGAAATGTTGAGGTTATGTTCATAGTTCCTTAATTCGACTTCTGCTCCTGGTAACACGTCGCACTATAGAATGTCATTATCGAATCGTTCTAAAGAGGAAAAAAAATAACTGTTAAGCACTCTTCGTCATCTTCATCAACTGTTATTGAAGAATGCTCAAGATACCATGATAAAGAGATTTACTCAACGTATTTGACAGGTTGTTGCAAAAAAAAAAAAACACTTTAAAAAAAGCTTCAAATTCGAGTCAGTCACAAGACGCAACGCAGAAATTGGCAAATAATTTGGGTACGACCAAAACTGGAACATCGTCAGGAAAGGCAGGCCATACGTACTGCAAAAACCAACTGTAAAACCAGTTGCTGCAGTAAAAAATAAACAAGAGTGCACAGGTCGGTAGTGCACGACTAAGAGATATTCTATACAAGAACCTATAAATCGTTTCAATGGTATTTCCCATTAGCATTGGCACATCAAAACGGGACAGCTTATCGTTAATTTTAAGTAAAGTCTGCCTGCGCGGGCTTCAGGCTGAGCCACCCTATAGTTCATGTATGCGCACAGACGACAGGCGTTTACAGCAAGCCATAATGCACTTACAGTGCGTACAGCGTACAGGGTATAAAAAGAAACACGAAATCTCAAGCTGGAGGATCACATGGCGTTGATTTGACATTTTGTCGCCTTTAGCGAAATGCCGAACGGGCAGCAAAAGCGAAATGCAAACATAGGAGCAGCGACGCTCGGCAACACGAAGCTGCCCTCGGCTGCGACACGAAGCCGCCGCGCGACTGAGCAGCAGCTGAGCTCCGTTTGCTGACGTCCGCTTACAGCTTACACACACGGGCCAGTCTTCGATACGAGCTCAAAGCGCCAAGTCGACGGGTTTTCAAAAGCAACGCAACGCGAGTCGCGAAACAAACGCAAAGAATCGAATTCGAAGTCGAAAAACACGAGAAGTCTGTGCGAAACTGTGCGTGAAATTGGTAAAGAGCAAGACCGAAATCGAAATTGAAACAGAAACAGAAACCGTTGCAAGCCGAACCGCAGCGGGCGCATTCCACATACCGAACATACTCAAGACCATTTTAATGTGATTTGTTGTTATTGTTAATTGCTTTTTCTTTCTGCTTTGTGTTTTTTTTTTTTCGGAGTTTTTGTTATTTTTGTTTTCGTCGCGTGTTTTTACTTTGGCGTCTAACAATTTAAATTTATTGCAAATTTTTTTATTATTTTATGTGTGTGTGCGTGTTTTTTTTTATAGTTTCTTCTTCTTGAAGACGCAGCTATAAAAATCGTTATATTTTGTTTCTTTTTTTTTGTTTTAAATAGTTTTTTTTATTGATGCGATTAAAATTTTTTGAGAAGCGCTAAACGGAGCGAGACCAAAAACAAATATCAAGGAATCCAGCTTGAGCTTCATTTGCTGCACGCGAACCGAATCAAGGGTAAGACATTTGTCAAGAAGTAACACACAAACATATTAAATTTAAATAAAAACACCCCCCCCCCCCCCCCCCCCCCCCCCTCTCACTCTGACGGTTCAAGTCAATGTCAATGGGCGCTGACTTTCAAAGACTCTCAAGGTACAGTCGCGCCCAGCGCTGCGCAGTCAAGCAAAACCTATCGAAAGTCTGTGTAAAGGTCTGTAAAGGTCTCTAAACGTATTCCTGGCCGAAGGAAACCCCGCTGTGCATACGCCCCCCTCCCCGCCCTCAGAGCACTTAACGCACAACTGCATTCCGAAATGCGATGCGAATCATCTTAGTTTTCAACGTTGTCTTCTTCTTTGCATTTGCTCGATGAGATAACCGCATGAGATAATATGTGCAAGAGTCGCCAAGGCGGGGGGCCTCCAATTAGCCCCCCCCCCCCCCCTCCCCCCACAAGTCCCTATAGGCGCATTCATATGCAAAAGAATCGCGTCAGCTATTTTATTGATGTGTCGTGGGGTCGAGAGGGGTTGTGTGCAGGGGGAGAGGGGGGGGGAATGCCAGCAGCGGCGGCGGCCTCAATAAAAAAATTGTGTGTCTCGCTCGTGCCAAATCGCTAAAAATCATCAATCTTAACTTAAACAACAACAACAAAAAGCAGAAGTAGAAGAAGAAGAAGCACAATAATACCTGTTGTATGCGTATGCAAATTAATGGTTAAAAAAAAAACACAAAGAAAAAAACAAAACACATTCTTTTTGACAGTTCTTGTTTTAAAAGCTTGGACAACGCGGACAAATCGTATCACAAATCATAATAAATGACTACTAGATACCCTGTACAAAGTGAGCAAGCAAATCGTATACCAGATCACAATAAACGACTACTAGATACCCTGTACAAAGTGAGCAGACAAATCGTATACCAGATCATAATAAACGACTACTAGATACCCTGCAGCTGAGGTCTAAACTTGGTCTTGAGCTGATATCTTAACTTTTTCTTAAGCAGATATTGTTTTAATACTAAGTGAGCTGAGCTCATGTTCTTAAACAACAAATATTACTGCGGCTATCTTCGGTACGCCGAATACTGAATACCCTTGAAGACAGCTAACGGCTCTCTGAAGAAAATTGTGGAGCTCGCCAACGCTGTGTTTACAGAAGATCCTTTAAAATAGAGAACTTATTTCCATATAAAAACTATTTTCTTATATAGTTACGATATAATGTTGATGGGATTACGGACATATCTAAAGATATGACAGGATAGGATAGTATGGGGAAAACTAACTTGAAAAACAAAAGGGTTTTATATGTAGGAACTTAGTTTTTGTAGGGCCCCATCCGGCTGTTTCAATAATACATATAGAGACGGATCTATCTGTATAAAAAAATATCCCTTATATATGTGAGAAAATTGAGCGTATTTCTGCTTTTTAATTCTAGTTAATATTCAGATAATATTGTTTTAAAACTTGGTAAATCTTTTAAACATTTTTTTAAAATCTTTGCGCTGTAACTCTGTGCGTGCGTCTCCCAAATTACAGGGTATACATACGTGTGAATGTGTTTTGAAAAGGTCAACGCGAAAACACTTGACCAACATTTTATGACTCCTGCTCTTTGAATAGACAGCTTAACACTTGGAGTTGTGTCCACAATTGGGCACACTCGATAATTATTGGATGACATGTGGAGCTGGACGCAAGCTGGGCCAGAAAATGTTGAACTTTGATCTTAAACGCAGCTGCATGCATTGTGGCGAGCATTTCTCGTAATGACACAGTTTGACATTTTGACATTTACAAGACAATTCGAGGCTTAAGATCTTTAAGAAATTCCACGCATGAACGAGACGGCAAAATAATAAAAAGCTTTAAGAAAAATGAAAAAATATGAAAAAAAGAAAAAAACAAAAAATGAAAACGAAAATAATAAACAAACAGTTGAGGTCGTTGCTCAAACATGCGAGATAGCTTAACAAATAGACAATCTTGAGAGTATGGAAACTCAAAGACAGCATTTACAGACATGCAGACATACACATACATACATATATGCATGTATATGGGCTTGTCCGGCTGTCTATTCGTATCTGTAAACTTGTATCTGCATCTGTATCTGTGCCTTTTAGCTACATAGCAAATCTACATGCGTGTCTCGGCTTGATTCTGGCGAATCGACAGGTTTTTTTCTCTTAAAAAGTAACTGGCTTTAGTTGCCGAGTTGCCAAGAGGGGGTATAAACACACATTGCTCTAGGGGCGAGGGGATCACACACAGCGAACTGCTAAGACCACCCGGAGTTGGGGGCTCCATACCGAGATACAAGGCCGGTCCAATTAAAGATGCGTGGTGTACGCACAAGAGAGGCGAGTCTTGTGCCAAGCCGGAGCTGCAAAACAAAGCTGTTAGTGCTGGAAAATACACTGTCAACTTGGCAAATAGTGTTGGTTAACATAACAGACAAATCCCATCAGCAGGAGAGGAAAGATGGATGCCAAAGAAAAGACACGATCCAAGCTTTTAGTGCTGTAAAACGAATTGTCAACTAATCAGGCAGTGTTGGTTAATTAACTTTCCATTTCCATTTTCGAAAGCAAGAGAGCTAAGTCATGATACAGACCATGGTCAAGCACTAAAAAATTGGTGCTGTAAAACCCAAATATCTACGATAAAATTGCATATTAAACAGTGTTGGTAAGCATCAACAGCAGATCTAACTGCATAGAATGTCAGCTCGAAGGCAACAGCAAAGCGGCCAGAATTTTAAATTTATTTTCAACTAGTAAGCCAGTGTTGAGCAACACAAATTACATGTCGAATATTAAGATGTGGCTGTAAAACAATAAATGAACCAGTGTTGGTTGACCCAAATACTTGGATCAGTAATAAGAAAAGTTACCTTTGGCTAGGCGAAAGAGTCAACAACGAAAAGCGAGAACTTAACTACTGAAGCGCGTTGACACAACAATAATGCCAGTGTTGGTTAACCCACATACCAAATCCTTAAAAGAGCGCTCCGACTGTGTAAACGCTGTTGTTTGTAAGCACTAAGTGCTCCTAAGTATTCGACAATTGAAAGAGGTGAAAGCGAAGCTTTAATTATAACCTGTGTCTGCTTGGCTGGCTGCTGCTAATGTTGCTGTTGTTGCTGTTGTTGTTGCAGCGGCAGCAGCAAATCTGGCTATTAGCCAGTTATTGCAAATCATCCCATTCCCATGCACTTGCTCATATGCCCAGCCCTCAACTGCAGTGCGCTCCAAATGCCAAGCGGCCAAGTCCAACTATGTCTCTTGAAAAGTTCAAACGCAAGACGGGTATAAAAAATAGCAAACACATGGACAAGTAAGAGTGCTCTAATCGGGTGTGCTCGACTAGGAGATACCCTAAATCTGAACATCTTTCTTCTACTTAACTCTTTTTCCTTGTATTGAACCTTTCTTCCTTCTATTGAATTCTTCTTCCTTCTATTGAATTCTTCTTTCTTCTACTTAACTCTTTTTCCTTGTATTCAATCCTTCTTCCTTCTATTGAATCCTTCTTCCTTCTATTGAATTCTTCTTCCTTCTATTGAATTCTTCTCCCTTCTATTGATTTCTATTGCGGCTGTGCTTCTAATTCTTTCTTTTGCCCCAAACTATGTATGGAAAATGCATTCTTGATTAACTTCGGTGTTTGTAGTCCGATCTATATGAAACTTTCAGAAAGTGCAGTGAAGTATTCTTTATCTTTATATTATAAGTATATTTTTCTACCAAAGCCGATGTCTTCTTCTATGCGTTACATATTGCTTGAGAAATATATGATACCTTCTACAAGGTATACTCTTGGTGTATGCATTCGAAAAAAGTGAAATTGCAAGTCGAACAACGTCGCCGACGACGACGACTGTGTCCATAATTGGCGGACAGAAACAACAGCAACAACAACAACGCCACCAAATAGGACGCTTGAGTGGATGCACCCAAGCAGCTCGAACCAAACAAGCCCCGGAATCGGAATTGGCATCGAATTCGCCAAAGTTATTTTTATAAAGCTGCAATCCATAAATGAAAAAATGGCAACAAATCGTTTGTTATTGTCTATCGCATTGAAATGGAAATCGAAAAACAAACCGAAAAAGCAAAACAAATAATTAATCAATATACAAAAAAAAAAAAAGAGAAATAAAAATTGAAACTAGCTGCGGCTAGCCACAAGTTGAATACCCTTTACAAAGTTTCTTGATCCTAAATTGAATATATATAAATAACTATAAAAATATATACGACATGAATAATAAAATACAAATTGAATCGCTCGTAAATTAGAATGTTTCAATGTTTCAATTATTCTTAATTACTAATTTCTGTTAAAACAATTTTGACATAAATAATTAGATAATAAATATATTTACTATAAATATTATGGCCGGGTCTTGCCCGTGGCAAATTTTGTACTTACCTTAACCTTTTCTCCCAGTTCTCGCCCGTGAAAATGTGAAATTTCCGCGTACTATCTTGAACTGCACGTCTATTTGACAACATGTTTGAAGTCCATCGAGTAAAGAACTAAACCTTTGGAATCAGTCTATTATACAATATCATACATGCATAAATACGTATGAACATGCATGCGTACATGCATGCATACATGCTGCATACATGCGTGAATACATGCATGCGTACATGCATGCGTACATGCATGCGTAAATGCATGCGTGCGTACATGCATACATGCATGCATGCGTGTGTACATGCATACATGCATGCGTACATGCATGCATGCGTACATGCATACGTACATACCTACATACGTATATATGTACATACATACATACACACATACATACATATGTACATACATGCATACATACATGCATGCATATGTGCATACATACATACATGCGTACATACATGCATACACACACACACATATATGTACACACATACACATACATACATACACAAAAATATACATACACAAAAAAAAAACAAAAAAAAAACCACAAAAAAAAATACCAAAAAAAAACCAAAAAAAAAACACTACACTACTAGTTGGGCATGAAAAGCTGCAGAGCCTACTTGAATTCTTGAGAATCGAGGAGTAGAGCACTTGGTAAAACTTAGTTTATTTTTGCGACAAATGAACTTGTTCTGCGTTTCGTATTAGAAAACAAACATGCATTCATACATATATTAATGCATGCATACACTGACACACACACGACTACACACACACACACACCCACACATACATGCACAGACTCACACACATACACATATATATATAATACTTATAGACTTTCGAACAAAATACTTGTACTATATATGGTTTTGATCGATTAGCCTCACATCTAAACAATCTGCTATAGCCCTTGTTGGCCAAGCACACATTAGCCTGGGATTCGAACCTGCGACCTACTTGTTTTACTTGAATCTGAACCACCAGAAGAACTCAAGTGTCAACAACTTAACGCATTTTAAAACTCATCATTTGCGTTTGCTTTGGAATAGCTTTTCCCACATCTTTCCCAATTTTCCGTTTTCAGCACTCGTAACTCGATTTTCATTAGCGTATTTTAGCCCAAAGACCAGTTCAATTAGCCAGCTGGGCACACATACAGTAAGGCATGACTATGTTGACCACGCTCGCTAGATATTTATGCATACGTGCACTTCACGCTGTCGCAAGCGACAGCCTGTGTGTTTTAAATGTCGTGACACACTTGTAATACCCACTCGCAAGGGTACGTACAAAATATATATATATATAAATATATATTTAGAGAAAAATAAAGAAAAACACATTTGAACAAAACGCGTGATTTAAATTCGCGGCATGCTTCGATTTGGCAGTTAGCCAAAAAAAAAACTAGGGCTGCGCTTCAAGCGCCGCTTAGATAATAATAAAATAAAATAGAAAATATGATATAAAATAAAAAACAAAAGCGTAAAAGTTGTTGTGTTGAAAGTGGTTTTTGGATATGAGAAGTGAAGAGAAGAGCAGAGAAGCGAGGAGAGGAGAAGAGAGGAGAAGAGAACTCTTGCGGCTAATAAATGATCTAAAGCTTAAATTGTTTCTTACATGTCTTCCTAAATACAATATTCACAATTCACAAAGTGTAAAGAAGTTTTCTGCTGTAAACTAGCTCTGAATGGAACTAGTTCGCGTTTGGCTGCATTGGTTCATATAATGCGAGTCATTTTTTTTTAAATCCAAACCAATTTGATGCAAAGCATAAAAAACATTCATAAGATTTTGAAAGCAATAATAAACTAGCTTTGGCATCTAAATCTGTGATCATGTGGGAAAGCAGTTACACGAACTGAACCTTAGGACAGACAATTGATTGGTTCAAGCCGTGAACCGAAACCATCGACAAATAGTTCTTTCATGCTTTTGCAGCCCTGCTCCTATCGTTAAGAGATTTCCAGCTGTGCAGCAAATGGAAACATAATTTCGCTGATAATATTGGAATACCTGTTGGCCTTTTTGGCTATCATGGGTTTTTCCTGTCCATGTAAATCTAGCCTTATCCAATGTACTGGAAGTTGTACTCAACGACCAGACGTGACTTTTGTGGCATTTTTTAAAGCTAGCATCCATATCATGCCGTATCGAGGCACTCGTCCGAGTGAAGCCCGGCACCTGCCTCAAAGCAGGTTGGCAGCTCGCTTTGAACTGATTGTTAAATGCAATTGACGATTTACAAATAGAAATAGAAACAATAGCTCAGTCTGGCTAGAAGAAGAAGCAGCAGCAGCAGAAGTAGGTAAACAAAAATAATACAAAACAAAAGAAGAAAAAAAAATGCAACTTGAAAGTGGCACAAAGCAATTTTAGCGCTGAATGGAGCGTTAAGTTTTTCAACTGCAATTGCAAGAAACGAAAAAGCAACAAATTAACAAAAGAATAACAAATTGAAAATGAAAATGAACAAAAACAAAACAAAACAAAACAAAAAACTAACAATCCAAGCTGCAATTATAATTGGTACAGATTTCAGTTTGAACTCTTTTTTTTTTTTTTCCTGCGCCAGTTTCGAAATGATATACAGAATCTTACATATCCGACACTTAAGAAACTCGATTCCGTGCAAAAAACAAAAAAAAACTAATAAATATTCTGCAAACAATTTAAAACTGTTGCTCAAGCCGACACTTGAACGAGCTTAGAGGAAAGCCAGTGTTGGCTAACACACTAAATATATAATAATAGTATTTAAAACAAAAAAACAAAAGTATATATATGTTTATGTATATGGATATGATGTTAATGTTTAACATTATCTTTCGTATATGTAAAAATAATAATAAAAGAGAGAGAGAGAGAGAGAGAGAGAGAGAGACAGAGAGAGAGAGAGAGAGAGAGAGAGAGAGAGAGAGAGAGAGAGGTAGACATGCAGACATTTTTCATTCGATCGTATTATATTGTTTTATCTAACTGAACTATTCGAATTTAAAAGCGAAAAAGAACTGCAAAAATACCAAGAAAAATATGAGCACAAATACTATAAATATATCACCGAAATACTAGTAAAATACTGTAAAAAAAATACTAGCATAATAACTGGCAAAAAGACCACAAAAAGTGATTCATGCTGGAAGATAAAAAAGCGATAAAACGGCAATAAGCAACACATCAAGCGGAAGAAACGCATTCTTATCTTCGGCGATAAAAGCTGTCAATCTGGACGTGTGTGTGTGCGTGAGTCTGTGTGTGTGTGTGCTGCACACACGGACAGCTTATCGATAGTTTGCATAATGGTTCAAATGCCATTTGGAAGAGCTTCATTAACATCAGAAAGCGCCAAGAGGCGCACAAGGTGCGGTAATATCTGGTAATAGCCGATTAAATGCTCAAGCTAACAAATTTAAATGGCAATAAAAGGGAAAAGAAAAGATAGAAAGAGAGAGGGAGATGAAAAACAGCAGCCAAGTTGGCCAATAAAACACGGCCGTAAATCAAATAGCGCCCAAAGCTATTGCCAGACCCTCGACTCGACTCGAGTCGAGCTGAGTCGACATCAAGAAAATAACATTATTTGAAGTGTCGACGGCAAAGAAATGCGCCGCGTTCCGAGAAGCGTGTGAAAATGTGCCGAGTTATTTGGGCATATTAGTGGTATTCCCCGCAGCCAGCCCACTAGCAATTACCTCATCAAATTCCATATGCGATAATGATAATGCGCTGATGATGCGCTGTGACGTATGCGAGACATGCGATTTATGTATGCGTGAAAACTGCCTTCAGCAGGCTTACAGGTTGCACAGCTGAAGTTGATTGGGCCCAAAGAAGTAACATATATCATGTCTGGCAAAAAGAGCTGGCGGAATATGAATCTAGGCTAAAAGCGCAGCAAAAAAATCATTTATTGAATTTCAAATTCACTCGCAAGCGTGGAAAATGCGCGGAAACTGAGCTCAAACTTCAAATCTTTATGACTTCACACTTTACGTAATGTCCATTTGGAGAGTAGCTGCCTAACATTTCATGGGTGTAGCTTAAATGCTGCCCTGCACAGAATATTAATGAAATCACAAATTTACAGAAATTTGGAATGGACTCCAGGGTAACTGCTAGTTCGGCCGTCAAGTATTTTACAAGCTAACAGAACTGTCAACTACTTGAGCTATCCAGCTATTTGCTTTGCAAACTGAGCATAGCATAGCCAATAAATAGAGCTCATCACATTCCACATAGATCTAGAGCGATTTGACTAGCCCAATGTCAAACTTGACTCGACTCTCCAGACAGTGGCTGTCATAATTCAACTGACTGTCAACTGTCATCTTCAGTCTGATCACATTTGTCATTCGCTTGACTGTGCCGTCACCGGCGACGCCCGCGCTTAGCTCAGCTCGCGGATGATCTAATCCCAAGACCTGCTGAAAATGTTTTTGTTTTCAATTACACTCTGTTCACATAATGGATAAAGGTAGAGCTAGAGGCTTGCAATTGGCAAGTAAATGTATTATTTTGCTTTGATATCTGCATAAAATCCATAAATATTGATTGTCAGACATGGTCAAATTTATATATCCTGTATAGCATACACTGATTAAGAAACCTTCCCTCAATCTATTTAAAACTCTTGAAACACACACTCATATTTAAAGGTAAAGCCTTACGCTTTGGTATATCCACGCTTTTGCATGTCAGATTCAAGTTCTGAAAATTTCATCAAGATCGGACTTCAAGCACCGAAGTTAATCAGGAATGAAGCTAGAATCTTTATAAGGGCATGAAATAGAAATATTTCAGAGGAGTTGAACTTGAAAATGCTGTGAATTAAGGGGGATGGAGCAGGGGAGGGGGGCTGGATTAGGATTGGCTTAAAGTTTGGCCAAAGACGAGCGAGGGGGGGGGGGTTGTGGGAATGCAATACAATGCGAAGATAACGAAGAGGCGACAAAGGCGACGACGAAAATGAAGCTGTTGTTGTTGTTGCTGTTGTTGTTGTTGCTGCTGTTGCTGTTGTTGTTGTTGCTGTTGTTGTTGTTGTTGTTGTTGTCGTTGTTGTCGTTGTTGTCGTTGTTGTTGTTGTTGCTGCTGTGGGTAAACGATTCAAGAGTTCAGCGAACTTGGTGAAAATTGCTGAGTGTTTATTGCCGCTGTTGATGTTCATGATCATCATAATGATCATGTTGACGATCATGTTGCTGTTGTTGTTGTTGTTGTTGTTGTCGATGGCGTGCAGCTAAAAGCAAGTCAACGGAAAGCAGAGTAGACGACAAACGGCAGCTTTTCATCATCATCATCATCATCATCATCATCATTATCATGATCATCATCAGATCGTCATCAGCATCATTATCATGATCTTCATTATTGACTAGCAGCTTGCGCCTTTTAAAGCAATTGCATTTCGGCAAACATTTTTACAAAAATTTGTCCTATCATTCACAATTTGGAAAAAAGGATTAACGTTAGATAAATCATTTCTGTTGAGGTTTTTCTTCACATGCCAGCCAAAAGCTGGACGAAAACATTTGCTGGTTCGGTTCATGAACCTGGTTTTCCCTCGCCCTGAACCCAGCTTTCGGTTCGAGCCAGACTACGTCAACAACAGTTTAAGGCAACTAATCAGCATACTTTATTGTTAATAGTTCGCAATTTGATAGATACAAAATTGACAGCCAACAAAAAGTTTATAGTTCGAACCTCACAAAAAAAAAACGTTCGAGTCATGACAAGGCTCAAAATCGATACAAATAACAATGAAGGAGTCTCCAGCTTTACTAGAGGCGTTTACTCAGACGGACAACAGCTAAACTCGTCTTCCAGATCGAGCATATATATATATGCATGCATATAATATAACTAATGGGTAATGGATCCTACCTAGCCGTATTTTATACATACTCAATAGGTTCAGAGTTCGATTTATTCGTCTGACTTTATTTTTATTGTTGGGACGTGTTAACCTTAAACCAAGCAAAACTTTTGCTTGGCTTGAGGTCAGCATACTAAATGTAGGCTGTTAAGTGTTCAATAACAATGCATGCAGCTGTGCGCAGTGTTGTAAAAGAATGTTATAGAGCTGTGTGCAGCGATCAAATATAAAATAGATTAAAAAAGAAACATATATATTCACATACATATGCAGTGCCCCGTAATATGTGATTGTGTGGCTCGCGAATGCCTTTCCAAAAATCCAAAAATCGAACAATATTAATCTATATATGGTCTGGGAACTGAGTCCTCTGCGTTCTGCTGGGCCAGCTTGTCGATGACGCTACACATTAGGTATAGACATAGCGTCGGATATAGATGGGCGGCCTGTAGGGCCACAGGGCGCGCGGTCGGCGATTGTCGAGCCGAGCCTCATCGAGATAGACATACGGCTGGTAGCCCAACACGGGCTCGATCTGTCTGCCATTCCAGTAGCCAATGATCCGGCGGCAGTTGGGGCAGTTGTTGTGCCGATTCAGCCAGACATAGAGACAGTTCTTGTGGAACCAATGGCCGCAGGGCAGCCGATACGCGGCCGCCAAGCCGCCATCCTTGGCGCTCTCCAAACAGATCGTGCAGAGCGTCTTATAGGGCATGCGAACAAAGTCCCACTTCAGCATATAGTAGCCCAGGCAGCCCGTCAGGCGATATAGACCCAGGATTATAATGAGTATGGCTGGCGCGATAAGTGAGGCCAGCAGACATATGATTGTGAAGTCTTCCAGTGGATCCATGCTAGTCAAAAAGTTTTGTGATCCTGATTTTGTTTTGGAGTGAAGCAAGTGAGTTAAGTGATATGTATATATATATATATATAAATATATATATATATTTTTTGGTAAGCCACACTCATTTCCATGCTGCTACGATTGAGCTAAAATAATACAGTTGCTGACTGACTGACTGATTGATCAATCAGATTTGGGTAATTTCTTTAGTCATAGAAAGTAAAGCGCACAGATAATGTGTTTCAATACCTTTAGTATCTCTTAGGTTTTAAGCACTTAATATTGAGGCATGCAGCTTCAAGTGTGGTAGCTTTCATTTCACAGCAATCGCTAGCTCGCTCCTCCGTCTCAGCCCCACGGCTATAAATCAAATGAATAGATTGGATAGCCACAATCTTATTGAGCATATACGTATGATAAATACAGCACAAAAAGATCGACAGTTGAAAAGATCGTCAAGATCGGTTTAGAAACACAGAAGTTATTCAACAAAACGGGCCTGTAAGAATTTCTGCATACATGTGCACACACGCACACACATGCATGCACACATGCATGCACACATGCATGCCCACATGCATGCACACATGCACCCATAATATGCGTAAAGCAAGATTAACAGATTATAGTATCTTAAGATAAGCAGCAGGCATTGTTATAAATAAAGAAATAAAATGAAAGCCAGCCAAAAACCAGGCGACTTATGTGAGAAATACTAATTGTCTCTCTGCAAGATGCGTCTATTTATTATATTCATTTGCCGCAGAAGAAAAATGTTATTATTTTTATTTGTTTTCACAGTCTTGAGTCTGTGCTTCGAATCGAGTATCCATAAATTGGCTTATTTACACGCTGACAATTGAGCCCCTCGACTTGGTCACGTTTATCGGCGATCCGAGGAGCCGAAACCCTGAGACGACGTGCCCACGATTAAGGCCTAGACAAAAATAAAAACACCAAAACAAAAACGAGCCAAAAGCTAAGACTGAAACCTAAAACGTAGATTGAAATGCATAACATGAAGCCGCCTACACAGCTAGGGAGAGAGAGAGAGAGGGGGGGGGGGGGGGGGACTTTTCGACCGATCCCTTGAAAAGTAAATATTTACGATTTCTGCATATTTTCACCTTTCAAATAAGGTTGTTGGTTTTGCGTTTTTTCTGGAAACATCTTTTGGTTACGCGTATTTGGGCCACAAAAATTGTTGCAGTCCGGGTGAGGGAGGGGGCGGGGGGAAGATTGACGACTTGCCTGGAGGGCGGCTCGAAACGGAGGGGGATGAGGAGCGGAACGGAGGCCCGCTCAAAATTAGCGCTCTCGCTGGCGATGCGTGTCTAAAATGTGTTAAACAGAAAGAAATCGCCAAACGAACCCGAAACTCAAAACAAAACCACAAAAAAAAAACAACGCTGAGTTATGCGACTGCCCAAATACGAAAGATACTTGTACTACTTATAGATACATGTACATATATGTGTGTGTGCGTGTGTGTGTGTGTGTGTGCGTGTGTGTGTAGTCGTATGCAAATGTTTCGATGCCAAGCTGACTGGACAGCAGCCAACTGGTCGAGAGCTCCACTTGAATGCGACTCATTGGCACCTGTTGCCATTACTGGTTATCATAATTACTATAAAGATACCCTGTAACACAATCAATTCGGGTATATCTACACACATAGATGTATATATATTATATATATAGATGAAACTGTTTGTGAACTGAATTGAATTGATTATGAATCGAACCGTTTTTGCTGTAGCCAATTTCACCCGCAACTGTGGAAAATGTGTGGAAACTGTTGTATTGCACACTTTTCGCAAAATCCACACGCTTGGGTGGAAAATGAATGTGCAAGACTTCTTCCAGCCGAATAGAATTGTTTAACTCTGTTTGGGCATAGCTTAGCTTGGTTTAGGCACAGAATTGAGCTGACTTAAGGCCCTCTATAGAGCTTTAGGCAAGAGTTTCTTATAAACCTTGACATTCCTTGAGCTGCCTTCGAGACCTTCGTTAAAGCTAAGTCTTAAAAGCAATTTGCTCAATTCATGTTTTTAATACTTATCTAATGAGAAGCCTTGCAAAACGCAGATTTGTTTCACGATAGAAGCATGTTTCGTTTCTACAGGGTATCCGACGACCGTGCGCACTCGTCCAGACTCTTCTTACACTAGCCTTAAATAATTGTTGTTGCTTTTTGGTTTTTCTATTGCTGTTAAAAAGTTGAGGTGCAAAATAATTGGGCTACTTGAGTATCAAATTTCATGTTTCTCGCCGCGTTTCGTTTCGGCGCTTACAAGAGGGCATTTCCATTTTGTCAGCATATTTGTCACATACCAATTAAATATATATATAGATAGTTAATCAACAAGTCGATTCTCTCTGTCTGAATATTGATTGCATGCAGTATATATGTACATATGTGCCCGACCGGATCGAGGCGCTATATCATTTGTTTGACATACGAACGTTGAGTCGGAAACTAAGTTCTTGTAGGAATGCATCTTTTGTCCAACAAGGTACGGGGTATTATAAGTCTGTCATAAAATATGCAATGACTAAATGGAAATATTCCCGAAACCATAAAGTATATATGTATTCCACATCAGCAACAAGAGCCGACTTGATATAACCATGTTCTTCTGTCTGTTTCGATGCGAGCAGGCAGAGTTTATGTCGGAAGCAGCCGGATCGGCCTGCTATATCGTATATAGCTGGAGCATAGGAACAAACGGCTCAAAAGAAAACTTGTTGATATCTTGACAACACCCGGCTGCCTTTATGCATATATGCAAGCCCATCTAAACATCGAACCACTAAGTTATATGGGAAAAATCGGTGAAAAAGTAGGTCAAATCTTTTCCAGAGTGCACTTCTATATTATATAGCACTAAAGGAAGAATCGGACGATAAATGACTTTTTGCCATAGCAAAAGATATTTGTATTAAGCTCGAATAACGGCAATCGGGAAAGGGTATTTAATCTTCGGTCTCTCTCTCCCTCCCTCTCTCTCTCGCGCTCTCTCTCGCTTTTGCTTGTTTTCATTTGGTTTTCTTCAGAGTTTGTTTTTTATTTTTATTTTTTTTGCGTCAGTTTCATCAATTCTTTAATTATGGCAATTAGCCATTTTCGTGCGCTGCAAAAACGCAAGCCTAGCCCCAGTTGCAATCCGAGCCCCACAAACAAGAAGAAGAAGAAAAACCATATACCATATAGCATATAGTATATAGCATATAGTATATAGCATATATTAGATGGGGAATGCAATCGGTTCGGCGAGTGTTGATTTTTCACTTTCCACAAGTTTTGTTTTTCTTGTGCTTTTGTTTTTATTATTATTTATATATATTTCAGTTTCCATTTGCGCTATTTGGCCCATTATTCAATGGAATTTCAACAACGGTTAGCTGCGATAATTGTTTTATGTTGTTGTTGCAAAAAGTGAACAGCGCAACGCAAAAATAGATACACTTATGTGGCAATATGTTTTTGATTAGTTTTCGTTAGTGTGCTAGGTTAATGAAACTTGCACGGTTGCTTCTCGCTTCTCGCTTCGCTTATATAAGTCTTCAGGAGTTTCATTTATCACAAAATTCAAATCGAACTAGATTTAGGTTTGAATGGTTCGAAGCATTATATATTTAGATATGTTGACAACATTTATTTGAATTCTCTTGCTTTTGCCGATTTGATAAGCTTCATTTAAATAGCATTTATGCCAATTTGATTGACTGATTGACAAACTAATCGATTGACATTCAAAACGCTTGATGACATTCCACAAGCATTCCACACATTAGGGTGAAATATGCATGGAAAACATTCCTAATTAAAGCTATTCAACTTATACAAAGAGCTATTCAATACTATTCTTGACTTGAGAAACAATTTTAAAGATCAACTAAATAAATTGTAATTTTCGTTAGCTTTGACAACGACCTTGCCCAATCCACGCGCACACGCGGAAAAACGGTGGTAAGCAGAGTGGATTTAGGAAAACTGTTTAAAATCACTTTTAGTTCGAGATAGTTAGTTATAAATTGAAGTTTCACACAATCTAGGTCAAACTATTACAGGGTATACGTTTGGTGAGTTACAACACACCTACCCGGCTGTCAAGTCATCTCCTTGAGTCCGTCATTTGAAGCAACAACTTTCCAACTCCGTCCGGCTGGCATAATTCGACTTTAAGCTATCATCAGCGCCAGATCATCGATTCGATTCGAAAAAAAGTTGAAGAAGCAGAAGAAGAAGAAGAAGGCAAAGTTAATTAAACGCCTGTCTGAAAGCATTTGCATGCGCCAATATGCAATACACGGCGTATGCGCAATATTATGATTAATAAGCTGCGGGGATGCATGCAGCTGGATATGGACTGTGCATAGTTATGGATGCGAGACAAGGCTGACACATTTGGCTTGAATGTGGAATGCTGAATGTTGTTGAATGTTGAATGTTAAAAAAGCAACAACAATTGTGCTGCTGCGGCTGCTAAAATAGCCACAACAAATCAGCAAATGTCGCAATTAACATATTTTATAGCTATGCACCTGTCTCAGTGTGTGTACGAGTGTGTGTGAGTGTGTGTGTGTGTGTGTGTGTAGCACACCCTGCAGTACATGGCTGCCATAAATGAAGCCATAAAAAAAACACACACACAAGCAAACAAACAAACAATATACAAAACGTCTTAAGTAGATTTTGTGAGTCGTACACGATTTTGGCGAGATGCAAAAGCGACAAACATGAAATAGATGTGCTGCCGTCGGGTATGCCCGACTTACAGATCTTCTTCCACATTGTACCCCGCAACATACAACTATTAAGTGCTAGAGAGAGAGAGAGAGAGAGAAAGGGCGTGTATATGCATATAAGATACATACAATTACGAGCTGCAAACATCTTCCCGCAACTCGGAGCGTAAATCAAACTAACCAAAGATGTTGTTTGCTACTCAGATACACTTTCCATAGAGACAGTTGCCAGATACATTTGTATCTTATAGTTGGATATTGACAGACAGATACAGGTAACTCAGCTGAAAGCAAGTGGATGTCCACTGCATCAGAGTTCGGTCAAGTATTTATCGTTAAAAGTATCTTTTACAAAAAAAGTATCTTTCTTTGGCAATATCCTCTAGAGCAGTGCCCAAAAACGTATCTATAGCTTTACTTTATATCTGCTACATTGACTGTGCCAACTTCGACCCAACAGTCACACACAAACACACACAAACACACACACACACACACAATTTGTATCTTTTAATGAGACAGCCGTCGTATGCGTCGGCATGTGCAGAAAATTAGCTTGGCTTTGCAATGATTAAAAATTACACTTGAACTGGTCTTGCAAAGAGTCAAGACTCAGCGCACACTTGACTCGTATCTCCAAATGTATTCACAATATACGTATATGTATCTGTATAAGTATCTGTATCTTTTAGTTAAACTTAAGTTCTAGGCAAAAGAGCTACTAATTTGCGAATGGCAAACAAAAGCACGAGGCCTGATTAAGCTCTATTTGCTGCGTATTTGCATCTGTATCTGCATTTGCATCTGTATCTTAATCTGCATCTATATCTGTATCTGTATCTGTGCCTGTATCTGTATCTGTATCTGTATCTGTATCTGTATCTGTATCTGTATCTGTATCTGTATCTGTATCTGTATCTGTATCTGTATCTGTATCTGTATCTGTATCTGTATCTGTATCTGTATCTGTAACTGTATCTGTAACTGTATCTGTATCTGTATCAGTCTCTGATTGATATTTGTATTTGTATCTGTATCTATTTCTGTACCTGTGCGGTCACTGCCAATTATATCTATGCCTTTCGCTTCCCTTGCCGCAGGCACCAACTACTTTAAGCCTGTCTTTCTCTATTCCCCACTACCCCATGCCCTTCCCGCGGACTTCCCGCTGCCCGCAGGGGAATCGCAGACAATGACCCGAACTGTTCAAAAGTAATCTGAACGTTGTTTACCCGAAAGCACAACAATTAGCTGTGATTTTTGTTGCTCCTCCAGAGATTTACATAAATTAAAAACAAGAAAAAAAAATAAAAAACAGAAAAGAGAAACAGTTTACCAATTGTTCAGACAGTTTGGCTTATATGAATCAATCTCCTTGATTATTTAAGAAATATTTGTTTTATTAAATGTGTAAAAGCTTTGTATAATGACAATGAATGGCCATTGAATAACTGAGTGTTAAGCTAGCTGTCAAATTGTTAAGTTAAACATAACCCTAAACTGCCCATTCATAGCGAAAACTAAGAATGATTATGAAAAGTAAACGCTTTGAGTAGCAAAATCAGTATACAGTTAATAACTGCATGTTAAGCTTGCTTGTAAACATGTATCTAGCTTTTAAATAAATCCTAACAGTCTGTCAAATCAAAGAAGTTGTGAATTGTCAGAACAACCTGCCAGACAATGAACATCCATGTAAAAACCTCGTGTCAAACTGGCTTGTAAAGTTTGATTAGGTTATAAACTGGCTCAGTTGAACATAAACTCATTCATGTCTGAGAACGTTATTTTGCACGCTTCTAGAATGCAAAAGCCGTAAACCAGACAATTTAAAAATTAAATAGCTGATTACTCAACTTAACAAGCACCTCTCAAGCTGTGCTATAACATATTAGCTAAACAGAACCTGCTGCCAGAGATTATAACAATTGCCTGCTCAGTCAAAGACTAATTGAGTTTACAACTAGCTTGCAAATACTTAGCTGACAGTTAAATATTCCAGACAGATATAAACACCAAGCATCTAACCAGCTGAGTGTTTAACATAAACAGGCTATGCAAGCTAGAACTTTGCCATGTTTCAGACTCTGATATTGCGGCATTTAACAGTAGGTTAAATTGATTAGCTAAATTCAACCTGAAGCTGAGCCGCTTACAGCTGGCGAAAGCCAAACAATCTGCCTCTATCAGGCGGCTTTGGCGAATTGATAAGCCATAATTAAACCTGAACCTAAACCATTTATGTCTGGAATTATGAATTATGACATGTACAACGTGAAACGTGAATGAAGCGACATAGTTCGGTTAAACGTCACGTTTAACGTCAACTAAACATGTATCTGTAAGCTTGGCTTGGCTCTTATCTGGCCATAATTGAGATGCCATGTGCCATGTGCGAGGCAATTATATATTTATGCGGAGATTTTTGCAATTGTTTAAACATTACTGACACAGTCAAAGACACGCTGACTGGCAGTTAGTGAGCCAGTCAGCAAGTTCAATGGACAAACTAATCCACATAATTGAAGATAATTAAGGCGCATTCACAATTCACAATTAACAATTGCCAACTGTGAATTGTGAATTGTCAATCAACAATTGCAATGGCAACTTAATTAACATCATGGTCAGCCGAGCTGCTAGAACGAACAACCACAAGTTGACATAACTGACAGTTAACAAGCTGCTGACAAGCGACAAGCGACTCGCTTGCAACCTGGTTGATGCAACACGACGCATGTGTCTTGTGCAATGTTAAATGACCAAAGCTAAAAGCTAAAAGCTGCCATTGGAATTGGTCTTAGAACTGGGTCAATTGTGCTGACAGCCGCTTGACAGCCAGTTAAACATGCAGATCAATTGATCAGATCATTAAATACGACAATTAAATGACAACATTTAAAAACATTTGCCAAATGAATCATACTCAAAAGAGTGCATATTCTCGATCGTCCGGTTAGATAAATCAAATAAGTACAGCTTCAAACTAACATTTTGCATGTTCAGTTAAATATAATAGTAGGCTTTAGTGGAAACTTGACAATTGAAAGAGTTGAGAACACATTTCGCAAAATCCACAGCTTCTGGCTAAAAAGCGTAGGATATGCTATTGCATAGATATAGTTAATATAGTTAACTTAATTTTTAATAAGAACTTCATTTAGACATGTTCCAGCGATTTCTGAAATTCCACACGCCATGGCGGAAAATTGGCGGAAAACCTTTGTGTGAAAGTTTTTCTGCTTCGAACACAATCTAAAGATCTTTGTTCGAAACGGAAAAGATTTGCACCATCTGTAACTGAAACGTAAGCAGAAGACGATCCAGGACTTAATGCTCATATTAACAGACAATAATATTTATATTTATATAATAATATGAATTATAATTGATGATGATGAATGCTTGAGGTCCGTCTTGGTTTTTGGTTATGCGGAAGAGAGTGCGTTTTTTTTGGTTTTTTGTTTTTTATTTTGACTGCAATTGGACGGTTTTGGTAGGCGGGAAAATATTTATAAACGTTGTTTAATTGCGTAACGGCGACATAGGCGGATGTGGCGTTGGTACCACTGTGCGGGCAGTCACACACACACACACACACGCACACACACACACGCATTCACAAATATGGCAAAGCCATTTCCGCATGTCAACCAAGTCGTCAAATGCTGCGATGCGTTGCAGTGAAAATTCATTGAAATGCTCGCAGAGCCACCGGAACATGCCAAGAAGCAGAGTGGCTGCAGGGAAGCATAGAAGAAGAAGAAGAAAGCGGAGGTGCAGCAACTGCAACTGCAACTGCAACTGGACGCCACAAAAAGATTCACAGATAGAGCTCAAGCCCGGAGAGATCTTTCAGCTGCGGACTGTGGATTCGGGCCTGCCTTTGTTAGGCTGGGCAGAGGGGCTGCCCAGAAGGGGGTTGGGGGGTATTTTTGGGGCAACAACTTTTACTTTGGTCTGGAAAAATGAGCTGCATGCAGCGACAAAGTCTTCTGGCGCGTGCAGTGAAAACCTGAGAAGCACACGTAGACATCGTTTATTGCCAAATGCACGAAGCTTTTTGGGCTGGACACGCACCGCTGGCCACGTGCCAGAGCCCAGCTGGGTGCCATGGCGTCCATATGGCGTCTATAGCCACACACACACAGAGAGAGAGAGAGACAGAGAGAGAGAGAGAGACAGACAGGCACAGGCACACCTTCATACGTAGCTCTTATATGGTCCGTGGCTTTCTGTTAAAAGTGAAGACTCTTGTGGCTTGGCTTTGTGGGTGGGACGGAGGGAGCGGGTGTAGAAGGGGGCAGGAGCGACTTTGGTGGTGTCTATGACCATGTCTGAGGGAGCGACGCGGCCAACTGCTCGTAAATTGTAAAAAAATTGAAGAAAAACGCGCAATAATTAAGCGAGCCAAATGTGAAGCAAAAAAAAAAAAAAACACACAGAAGGCAACTGAATAAAAACGCATTAAAAACTATAAAATAGAAGCGAATCGATCACGACTGCCCGACTAGCAGATGCCCTGTAATAAGCAGCCCCACAATATGCAGCCAAATGCGGGCCTATGGTCCGATCTTGATGAGATTCACAGCGCTTAACTATCTGACATTGAAGTGTTTGCAGCTTTAAAAATGTTTATTCTTTCAAAACTTTTGGGTAATGAGCGAAGTAAGCCAAAAAAATGAACTATTTTTAATATGCAAATGCTCTACGAGAATGCAGCTAACTAAGTTTTGTGCATCTAGCTCTTATAATCTTCGAGTTCTGCTCAAAAAACGAATTCCAAAAATCGATATTTATCGATATATGGCAACTCATTTGGCGTTTGGTACACGAGAATGTTTCTAAGTGGAGAGCAGCTCGTTTAAAGAGACAGACAGACAGACAGAGAGAGAGACAGAGAGAGAGAGAGAGAGAGAGAGAGAGAGAGAGAGAGAGAGAGACAGACAGACAAAAAATCCAAAAATCGATTTTTATCGATATATGGAAAATATGACAAACTCATTTGGCGTTTGGTACACGAGAATGTTTCTGAGTGGAGAGCAGCTCGTTTAAAGAGACAGACAGACAGACAGAGAGAGAGAGAGAGACAGAGAGAGAGAGAGAGACAGAGAGAGAGAGAGAGACAGACAGACAGACAGACAGAGAGACAGAGAGAGAGAGACAGACAGACAGAGAGAGAGATAGGTTAGTTTAAGTCGACTATTGATGATCAAAAATATATATGTATATACGCATATAGAAATATAGATTAGATAGATATATATGTATATAGATATATATATATATGTATATATATATAGATTGGGAGATCCCCAGAGACTATTGATGATCAAAAATATATACCCAAAATATGGATTGCGAGATAGATGCCGTGCCCTTGCATGCAATCAATAGACCCTTTTTTTCAAATGGATACAGGGTATACATATAAGACAGATATAAAAAGCTTCGTTTGTTTTAAATGTAACTCGGTGCGTTGTTGTCGTCGTCGTCGTCGTTGTTGTTGTTGTTGCACATAGCTCAGCGTATAATTAAAGTGAAAATGCGCCAAGTATGCCTGCTCATATGCTGTATATATAAATAGAGACATATATCTGTAGATATTTAGCCAAAGATACCCGGTTAACAGCCGAGCCGTCGTTATTTTGGTATTTTGATATTTTGATATGCTATACGATATGTTATGTGCTCGTCTTTGAGCTATTGCACAATGTGGTGGGTGCAGTGTATTCGGCTTGAAAGACAGCTAAAGGCTGTATTTATATGATTGATTCAATGATTGATGCTCGAACTGCCTTAAACAATTAAATTGACTTGGCTTTCTTTTGTTTTCGGTTCACGAAATCGATTGAAATTCTTGGATGAGGTGAGAAGTTCCAGTAATAACAATTTTGGACAAAAATTCAATAGTAATTTTGAATGCATCAATCAAAAGTTCTTTGCTTCAATCAAATTTGTTATATTTGTTGTCTGATTTTCACTGCCTACTTGAGTTTTCAGAATACTCTTAAATTGACCTTTAAAACTCATTAAAAGGTAATATAAAGTATGGGAGTCTCCTAGCTCGGATTGCGGCTTGATTGATGACAAACTGATTGCAATCACTTAATAAGTCAGTCAATCAATCAGGTCAATCCTTTTATAATGTATCAAGATAACAATTGATAAGAGCTTTATCTGCGATCTATATGTCGTTTCTGCAATGGGACACTGTTAATTACTTCTTCTACTTCTATTTCAGTTAAGTCAGTCAATCAGTATCAATCAATCAGGACAAACATTTTCATATATATTAAGATAGTAATTGATAGGTTTTTAAGGTTTAAGGTATAAATATATGTAGATCTTCCGATAGCATACTCTAAGGTACAGTCAGTCAATCACTCAATCGTTCAGTCCATCAATCAAAACAAATAGTGTTATATGCTTAAACAAGACAATTGATGAGTTTGAAGATTTATATATAGATTTGACACCATACTCTAGAGCACCTTGTCTACTGCAGTGCAGTCAATCAGTCAATCAATCAGCACGAATATTTGTATATATATTACGATCACAACTAATATGAGTTGAATAGCAATAAGCCATATATAAGCTGCAAAGCACATCTCCATCTACTGCAGTACAGTCAATCAGTCATTCAATCAGTCAGTCAGTCAGTCAGTCGGTCAGTCATTCAATTAGTTTTATATATATTTGAATTAAACTCTAAAGCAACTCTTCTATCTTTGGTGCACTTACAGAGATGCCAAAATGGAGCCAATGACCATGTTGGTATTGGCCTTTCAGCTGCTGGCGCTCTTCTCGATCGCCGGCGCGCTGCTCATCTATCTGATATGCAAGGTGCGTGAGGAGAGCCAGGCGGGCAATGGGGAGGTGCCGCCCAGCCGTGTGGTGCTGGTTACGAGCGCCGACACGGCGCTGGGCCTGCAGTTGTGCACATATCTGGCGAACAAGGGCTGTCGCGTCTTTGCCGGCATGAAGGAGGCACGCGACTCGCTGCCCGCCAAACTGCTCTGCGGCTGGATGAAGATACGTGAATATAGCGAGGAGCCGATCAGCGGCACCATTATACCGATGCGCCTGGACGTGACACGGGAGGATGTGCTGCGCGAAGCGACCATCGCCATGGGCGCCCATCTCAACGCCAACGAACGCGGCATTGCCGCTGTCATCAATACCAGCGGCAGCGTGTATCGCGGCCGTGTCGAGTCCCAGGATGTGCAGCAATGGGAGCACATGCTCAAGACCAACATATTGGGCACGCTGCGTGTGGCCAAAGCTTTTGTCGGTTTCCTGCGTCCGACACGCGGACGTCTACTCTATTTGGGCGGCAGCAGTGCCGGCGCCAGCATGGGCGGCGATGGCCTGGTGGCATTCAATGCCTCGCGCGTCGCTGTGGAGAAGTGTGCCGAGGAGCTGCGCAAGGAGCTGCAGCCATATGGTGTCAGCATTGTGGCGCTGGACACATGCGGCATGACCGTCGAGTCGCTGTACAAGGCGCCCGTTGCGCAGAGTAAGTGCTCCCAGCTATCCATCTGCTTTCAGCAAACGCAAGCTGTCGCCTTCAACAACAACAACTCTTCTGCTTTCAGCCATGTCACAGTGCCCGGGCGCACCCACCCAGTATACGGCGGATGTGCTGAGCGCCAGTGCGCTGCAGGTCATCGAGCGGGCCCTGTGGGACTTTGTGCCGCAGCAGCGCTACACGTTGCTCTCCCACAACAAGTATCAATTCACGTTGCCATGCCGCTCCTCGCTGCGCCTACATCGAGCCAGCAGCGAGTCCGCCACGCAGTCCGTCTAGACCAGAAACAGAGAGAGAGAGAGAGAGGAAGAAATAGAGTGAGAGAGAGGAAGTGAGAGATATGGTGGAGCAGGCATATTCAACGGCTGGCCTTACTGGGATCGCAGCCAATACTTACAATACCTTTTCTGTACATACGTATGCAACACACACACACACACACTTACACACATACAGAATCGTTGTCTTTAACATTGTATTCAGTTATCTATAATCTATATACGCCTAAAGGCTTTAACATTTTTTTTAAATGTTTATATTTGATATTTGTTTTTTTTGTGTCCCCTTTTCTTTTATAAAGTTGTAAATTGACAATTTGCTGCATTTGATTTGTAGACATTTTGTGCATATTTTTGCGTATATATATATATATTAATGCGATTTATCTCTTTATATATATATATGCAACAATACATACAAACATATCAGAATATACACGAATATATATATATATATATGATACTTGTTGGTTTGTTTACATTTCAGTTTTGTTCCTTGTTGCGTGTGTGTTTTATTGTTTTATTTCGGATTGTGCTGGGAACTGCTTCCGGGCGGAGCGAGTAGTTTATTCGTATCTGGAGATGAAATCATAGCGCAGCACCGAGGCGCTGTAGATTTCACCGGCACGCGCCTGCGATTTGGTTGCTGTGCGTCCTGGCAAATGGATGAGCACATCGGCGCACACAATGCTCTGCAGCCGGCTGCTGATCTGTTAAAATGTTCATCGATTAGTCTGGGAAGTTGCCTGTTTCTCGCTCACCTACCTGATTCCCATTGACGCTGGCATGCAGCTGGCCATTGATGCTGCTCACCGAGGCGCGCACATATTCGGGACGTGCATCCAAATCGATGGCTTCATTGAGCAGCTAAAATTCAGAATTAATAAGCATTTTATTATAATCGTTAAGCATTTTTGGTGGAGTTGCCTAAGGCTCAGGTTAGCGTAGAAGGGTCGATGCTAAGAGATCTATCTTTAAGGCACTTGTTGCATCATCTCATAATTCATGTGATTCGAGTGGACATTTGGATATCTTATTTAATTTAAAGCGATTGCGCTCTCGATCGAGTCTGATACTAGTTTATATAGCATAAAGATATGATTGACTTTGGCTCCAGATCAGAACCGCATAAACAATATTTAATTGATTGCATGAAAAAGTTGCTAATCATTTTCCGTTCCGATCTGATTTCAATAGATTGATAATTTGGCCAAATCAGGTGATTTATTGCTCGCCGAAATGTGCCAACATTTATCTATAGCTGCCTAATCTAACTTGCCGTTCACTTTACCACAAATATTTGTTTATGTTCTAAAAGCACATTGGGGCGCGATAACAAAAATAGAAATACAAACAAAATGTTGAACTATTTGAAGAGTGTCTTGTTGAGTGCCTGTCTTATCGCTCCAAAGAGCGATAACGCTAGCGCGTCATTATGATGCAGCATGGAGCGTGGATTGCTAGAATGAATTGATCTACATATGTGCAATAATTGATCGATTCTCAAGCGTCTGACATAGCTGAAGGGCAATATCGAATCTAAGCCCTATGGCGAGCAGGCTATTCAGATAAGTTAAGGTATTTCACAATGTGCTTGGAACTTACCGCCACATTGATTATGGGCAGGGGGCACTTGGCGCGCTCCCAGCCATCGGCCCAGCGGATGGCGGGCAGTGCGAACAGATGGAATGTGACAAAGGCGGACACGGGATTGCCGGGCAGGCCAAAGAAGTACTTGGTGCCTCTGCTGGCGAAGGTCATCGGTTTGCTGCAAATGCAAATACAAAATAGCAGTTAGTTTGGGTTCTGGACTGTTAACATGTGTTAGACCCAACCCAGGCTTCATGTTGACGCGTCCGAAATGCACTTTAAATTTGAGATGCTCCAGCGCCGGCTTAATGAAGTCCTTGTCGCCCATTGAGACGCCGCCGCTGCAGATGACAAAGTCCACAGCATCGAATATATTCGACAGGGTGAGTGTTATGGTCATCAGGCTGGGACGGAAGCAAAATGATTAATATATTCGTGTGCTAGCTGTCGGCCATGGGCACATGATCTATGTGGCACTCACTCGTCGCCGAGCACATGCTGCTGCATGCAGTCGAAGCCGAAATAGAGCAACAGCTCCTCCAGCATGGTTGTATTCGAGTCATAGATTTTGCCAGCGTCGGCTGGCTGCTGGGGTGCGAGCAGCTCGCTGCCAGTTGAGATAATGGCCACTTTCGGCTTGCGCCGTTGCAGCTGACAGCCAACGGAGGCCAGCAACGATTTGAAGACAACGGGCGAGTAATCGGGAGCGGGAAACACTTTATCGCCCTTGCGCAGATCGTGCCCAATTGAACTGCATGCAAAAAAAAAAAAAAAACAAAAAAAAAGGGACATTTATATATCGAACTAGAGACTAGAACTTAGACTAGCTTACCGCACATCCTGTCCCGCCTTGGGCTCGACCAGGATGTCGACTAGGCTTTCCTCGCCATATTTGTCGCGCTGCAACAGCCTGGTGTCCTCCACCTGGACCACACAGTCCGCATCCTCGGGCAGTGGCGCGCCCGTATTGATCTTGAAGCACTCGTCCTCCTGCAACGGATGTAGGCTAACCTGCAACCGACAGCGAAATGTCAATAAGTAAGCGCAAAATAGACAACAAAACAAAAATCTAGAACCTTGTCGCCGGCAGCAATAAAATCCACAATACGCTTGGTGCCCGGAAAGCCGGTCGACTTCATTGCATAGCCATCCTTAATGGACGCCCGAAAGGGCGGTATGTTGATCGGTGAGAGCAGCGCGTCCATCTGCTGATTTGTGGCGTTGTTGCGCTGCACCACGCTGAGAATGGTGTCCAGCGCCTGGTGCACTGGCAGCATTGGAAACGGTGAATTGCGATCGACATCGTCGCCGGCGCCCGTCTGGTGCGGACACACATGGTCACGTCTCAGTACCTTTGGCAGTGCCGCAACCGAGCCTTGCACTTCGGCATGCGTGCGTTGAACAAGTGCCACATTGTTACCGATCAGATGGAGAGCGTGCGGCAGCAGTTCGCGTACCGCCTCGAAGCACTCGCCCACGGCCTTCTCGCTACCCGGAAAATTGAGCACAAGCGTATTGCCGGCAATGCCGCAAACGCCACGGGATAGGGCAGCAAATTTGGTCTTCTGCAGCGATGCCAATGCAATGGCCAGGTTTAGCTGATTGCAGTCCTTGTCCAGCAGGGGCTTTGTTGCCTCCGGCGTAACATCTCGCGGTGCAAAGCCAGTGCCCCCGGTGGTTATTATGATACGCACATCATTCCGATCGATCCATTTGCGCAACTCACGCTGGATCAGATCGCGCTCGTCGGGCAGCACACTGGCAACCACCTGGGCATTGTCAAACGATTGGCGTATCAACGCCATCAAACGCGGCCCGCTGCGATCCTTCGCCGGCTCCTGGTAACAGGTGTCACTAACTGAAACCGCAAACGAGCTGTTAATATAGGCAGCCGGAAATTGGATCGCTTACTTGTCAATACTCCGAACGTAATCGACTCCATGGCAACATTTATATAATCTGAGTGGCACGCAGCGTTTGTTACTTTCAATTAAATTGTTGTTTAATAAAACGTTTAGCACTCAAAAAAAAAAATGTTTTCGATTGCTTTGACCGTTTTGGGGGTAGGGCTTTTGGGCATTTTTAGCACATTTTGTACACACCAAATTGCTTGGGTGTGTACACACTAGTTTTTGCCATTTCAAAATTGCAAGTTGCACTCGGATTTTTAACGAAATATTAATATTAAATGTTTACAATAATATTCGGCCGGCACTATTATTAGTGAGCGTAGTCATAATGCTAATGTTTATGTTTTATTTACACTACACTACAACAATACAAAAAAAAAAATATATATATATAGCGCAACAATTAACGTTCACCGGCAGTCACTTATTTGGCAGGGCCTTCGGCCTTGGTGCGTTCCACTAGCGGATCGTAGCCGGATGCCATTTTCTCCTTGAATTGTTCGTAGGTGCGTTTACGATCAAAGTGTTTCACCCACTGGCCGGGACAGGATTGCTCAAATAGTTTGCGCATTTTCTGGCAGGCATTCGGCACCTTTTCGCCGCTTGTTGAGCTGTGCTTGGGCGCATTTTCATCCAGACACTTCCAGTATTCATCACGTGTGGACCAGCACTTGGCGCGTTCCGCTTTGTCGGGAAAACTCATTCTGGCAGTGATTTGTTTTAGTTTTGCTGTCGATGTTGGTTCTTGGTTCTTGGACTGCTGTGCCGCCAGTCGCTCCGCTTTTTATTTGTCCAGCAGCTTTCAGCCAATGAGCACTGTCTACAGACTTCGCTAGTATGCCTGCGTGTCAATACGATTAATTATATTACAATGTCATTTATTGTAGTGTAAAACAAATTCCATCAGAACCAACCTCAAAATTACAAAACATACAATTGCCGAAACAGTGTGGCCAGATTTTATGTTAGGCACAACAGCTGATTGAAAATATAAAATCACAAGCAATATTGAATACAGCGTTGCATTGGATACTTTTGGCGCCAGAATTTGATTGTCTGCTTTAAGCTTACGTTAAAAGTCTGATGAGCGTCAATTCCATTTCGGTAGTATTACAATTTATTTGATTTAATATCTCAGTGACTTATATTAAACATTATTGATTTTCAATTTCAACTAATCTGTATGCTGAACTACTAAAACATACATATATATATATATATAAATATATATATATGCTTGTTCATAAAACAAAAAATAATAAAAATAAGCAAAACAAAACAAATAATGGCAGACCGATAACAATAATAATAATGAGTGGTGACTACTTAATTTCTAAATGTCATGCTTCGAAACCGTTATACTATATAAATGTATATATATATATATATATATGTAAATGTCGCTTATATGGTACACAAATTACGTATAGAAAATGCTGTAAAAAGCCAAAGTCCAAGCGGGAGCGCAATAAATGCCCCGTTACTTGCCTATATCGAACTTTAAACATTTACGACAATATATGTATATATATATATATATTATATTTTGTTTAGTGAACTCTAGGAACACTGCAAATCTGAATTGTGATGCTGATGTAGTTCGTGTTACCAATGTTCTCTCTCTTCACATTCATGTTACACCAATACAAAATAGATGTATAAGTATACATAAAACTTGTAGATCGTATAACTATGCTTCAATAACAGCTGACTGTGTGCCTCTGTGTGTGTGTGTGTGTGTTACATTTCAGCATTAATAACTTATATATATTTATTCGTATTTCTAGTGTACATACATACAAACATTTACACAATACACATTAAGCTAGGAGGCCCCGCATAGACCTACACATAAGTACATGTACGTATTTACCCATATATATATATTATGTATATGTATAATTACTTATTAAGTTAATTACTATCTGTAGATGTGATTCGTTAGACGCAAGGATATGATTGGAACTGAAATGAAGTGGTCGTCACATCTCAAAAATGCATTGCAGTCAATGTTTTTTATATGTATTGTGTGATATATTCCTGTGGTACCATGTCTAGCAATAGTGGACCCAGCATAGCTCGGGCCCTGGGGGGTAGGGGGTTGGTTTTTTCTTTTTTGAAAGCTTTTCAGGCACTTGTGGCTAACGAGCGCAAAGCTGAATTCAGCCAATTACAGTTACAGTTACGTTAACATCAACATTAACAGTAACAGTGACCGCTACTGTTACAGCTGCTTTGCTGTTAAAACTATAAACAAAACATGCCAAATTTTACAATAAGCGACGGGTCACAAAAGGTTACGTGTGCTTGTGTTTCTATAAATGTTTTCTAAAACATTTTGTTTTTAACTACTATCAGTACATTTTCCAGCACAAACATAGTACATTATACTTTTTTATATCTTTAATCGATTGCATATAATTATTCATTCTTTTTTGTTATACATGTGAATTGTGTCTTCGTTAAACTTGCAATCAAATAGAAAAAAAATAATTGTATATAATGCGTATTATACGTAACTTAGTTTAGAAGCAAGTTACATTTATTGTTAAATTCACAATTGTGTGTGTGTGGGTGTGTTTGTATGGGTGCTATTGTGCTATCTCAATTAATAATGCGAAACTATATGCATATGCAATCTATATAAATATATATATGCACACATATGATGCATACACATACATATATACATGCACATACATATATGCATAAATTATCTGCCCTGACTAGTTACAAGTTCTCCGCTTTTACCTTGATCGCACACAGAAATTAACATCTAATTTGAATATACATCTATATATCCATATAACTATGGCTTAAGCTTAACGTTAAGACACACGCACACACACGCAGAAAAAAGAACGTAATCTAGTTACGTACATATATGTTTATATATATTTAGCTACATTCATATACATATGTGTCGCACATATATGTGTGTGTATTGCACAATGTGACATGCAGCTTAGCGTGTAGTTTAAAAAAAAAAAAAAAAAAGTAAAGAAAAAAAATAAAGGGTAGCATTTTACAACACAACATTATCCTATAAAAACAAATGCACAATAAAAACAAAAAATAATAATAATAATAATAATAGAAATAAAAATTAATATATACATATGAATATTGGTATAAACAATAACTATATAAAAACCTTGAAACATTTGGCAGTCGAGGGCCAACAACAAAAACAAACAAAACATCTTTAGTTTGTTGTTGGTGTTGGCTCTGATTTTGATTTGATTTGATTTGATTTGATATATATGGAATATATAAATATGGCGCTCTTTTTTTGTCTGTGATGCTTGGCAACATGGCTTGGCCAAGAGAGTCAATGTCGTCTCCGTCTTCGTCTCCGTTTCGATCTTTGTCTCTGTTTGTTGTGTTGCGTTGTGTGTGCTCAATGCTCGACTGGATTTTGTTTTGGAATCATTATGTTAGATCGTGTATACTAGACCAGGGGATCTAGGAAATGCTGCTCCTGTGCCGTTGTCTGCACGCCAGACGCTTCTTCGCCAGCTGTTGCCGCTGCTGGCGATCCACTCGAGCTGGACGAGTGCAGCGAATATTTGCAGGAGGCCGTCAGGCACTTGCAGCCGCCTCCGCTGATACGTTGATCGGCACGCCAGAATTTTTCTCCATAATCGTAGCTAGTGAAGCCAAAGAAAAATGTTAATCAAAGATAGGCCAGCTCGCATTTGGCAGCACACAAACCAGATCTCCTCCCCGGCATCGATGTCGCGGCAGGCAAAGAACGCAATTTTGGGAAAACGATAATCCTGATGCTCGTAAAAGACGCGCACGGGCAATATATTCGGTTCGCACGAGTGATTGAAGAAGCGACTGATGTTGCCATAATAGTTGGCATCAATGCAATGCCCATTGTCCAGATCAAAATAGTAGCTATCATCGGTGCGGCGATCCGCTTCGGGTGCAGTCAATATCTCGCCCGTATAGCTGGCGACAAATGTGCCCTTCGGCACATTGGCCAGCGCACGCACGCCCCAGCCCTTTGCCGGATCCTCGCACTCAACAATCTGAAGCGGTGTCCGCGTGCCGTTCTGCACGACGCGATTCTTGCAGGATAACTGCCAAGCGAGAAGAGATTTTGATTGAGCGAATGCTGCCGCAAGTTGCTTGCCCTTTGGCTTTGCCTTACCTGATTGCAGCCGCAGACATCGTTGCATTCAAATATGACCGCCGGATCATCGTAGTTGAAGTCACAATTCAAACGGCTCTCGGCCGTATACCAGTTTTGGGATGAGGCGCCATTGCACTGGCACTGATCACTGCTGCAGCTGTCCAAGCACGAGCAGATGCGCATCTGGGAGACGCGTCGATCGATCTGCACCGAGTTCTGCAGTATTATGCACTTGTTAATGTACTTGAAATCCGGCCACATGAGCGCATCGGCCTCGTCCTCATGCTCTGACATGGTCAGCTCGTTGCGTACCGCCTGTATGGGACGCGCCTCGCGTCCGTTGGAGGCATCAGCACAGACCACCCGAGTGCGCAGTCCCTGCGGCCGAAAGCTGCGCATCTGCATGTTAAAGCCAACGGTTCGCCCGCATTCCGAATCCTCGTTGGGTATGCAATCAAAGGGCAACTGCTCCGCCTTGTTCTTGATCATCAGATCGGCGCCGTTCGCTATCAATGCGATGCACATGCGCGTCACCGAATGCCGGCAAGCAATGTGTCTACATGGTGCAAAGATTGTGGCAAAATTGTATTGAAATTCAATTTGCAATATGGCTTGATTACTTACAGCGGCGTATCGCCCTCCACATTCTGCACATTGCAATCGGCGCCCGCCTGCAACAGCACTGTTATCGTCTCCAGCCCGTCGTTGTGCAGTGTGGACCAATGCAACACCGTGTTGTTGTCATTGTCGCATATATTCGGATCTGCGCCGTGATTGATCAACAGGCTGTCAAGAGAATACAATCAAAAACATATATATCAGGTATAACATAGAGTAAATGCACGAAATGCTAATGTTAACAGACTTTTAGCAGTTGCTAACAGTTCTGTTATTCTACTGTTAACATACAGCTGTTGTCACATTTAATCATATTTTTGGGGTACTGTTAAATTTGATTAACATTTGTTTAGCTGATTCAACGCTGTTAATTGATTTTAACATAATGTTAGGCATAACATAATGTTAGGCTTTATAAATGATTTGCCCTCACCTAACGATATCCGTGTGTCCCAGCTCGGCTGCCCAGACCATGGCCGTCCAACCACCCTCATCCTGAGCATTGATAAAGCTCAGAAAGTTGGCAATGTTGCGAGAGCCGCGATAACTGTCCACAATTAGTTGGGCAGCCTCCAGATTGCCCAGTTTTGCGGCAATATGAAGACTCGTCATGCCATCGGGACCCTGCAATACGAAACGGAATGGACATTCAGTTACATTATAGGCAGAGCCTGACATGTGATGGTATATTCTGTGGGTCACCTTGATGGCCACATCGGCGCCGCATTGCAGGAACAGATTAAGCATGTCGCATTTCTCGTTCATGACGGCGCACATGAGTGCCGTGCGCAATTCACTGTCGACAATGTTGACAAAGTCCTGCGAGCTGGCGCCCTTGCAGAGCAGCAGATAGGCCATTTGCAGGGTGCCCGAATGGGCCACCAGATGCAGGCAGGTGCCATTAAGGAATTCACGCATACGCGTCAGCACATTGTAGTCGGCAGCTGTTGGAAAACAATCGAAATTAAACATTGAGGAGGAGGACAGAAGGACACTCCAGACTCTTACCGAGAATCTCGGCAACACGCTCCAGATCATCGTTCTGCACGGCGTAGTACATGTCGCGCGAGTTGAACTCGGTTGTCACCCGACCGCTGGACGAGACGATCCGATCACGCAGCACCACGTTCATCACGGACTCGGGTATCAGCTGCTCAAAGTTAATGATGTTCAGTGCCTGACCAGCAGCAGCAGCCGTTCCCTTGCCGCGTGTTCCATTCGACTTGCCGCTGTAGCTGCCGGCGGCCGTCGCCGCCTTGCCGCGTCCACCAGCTGTCGGCTTGGCAGAGCTGCTGCCTCCGCCGCCGCCGCCAACGCCGCTGCTGGCTGCCTTTGGTCCGCCGGCTGTGCTGCTGCTGCTAGCTGCATTGGCGAACTGCGTCAAATGCGCGGAGGTGGTCAACTTGGCGGGCTTGCTGCGGGTAAACAAGAAAAGGAAAAGTTGAAAATGACGCATGGAATAAATTCTGAAAGATATGAGTGTCCCGTTTGGAATAGCCTAAAAGTACTCAATTGTCTTAAAATGCGCCAAATGAGAGATGATATGGAAAAATATGTCAAGCTCCGTGAAGGATTCCCTTTGCCCAACATCCATGAGCCATAATTTGGCGACTTTCTTTGTTATATTCTAGCTGAGCTTACATTTTGGTCTTCTGTGCGGGCAGAAAGACGGGCAAGGTTTGGCATTTCATGGTGACCGTTGAGGTGCGCTCCGGCGTGTCCAGGCCGCAGTGTGGACACTTGAGCACCAGCAGGGGGCTGGCATAGTTGCCGCCAGGTCCGCCGGCATTCTGTGACTGTTGTGCATCGTATGGACTGTTGAGTATGAAGCGTTGCGCGCAGTCCGGATGAAAGAAATGCTGCTGCTTGCACAGCACAAATTTGCCCTGCAACGAGAATAATCATTGAAGACGAGAATCATTGCTGCGTTCGATTGAAGCAGCAGAAGCGGTCGAGCTCGACGAACAGCGATGACTCACCTGTGTGCAGAATATGCCACAGCCGGCACAGCAATTGTGCGATTGCAAGCGCTTCTTGTGCTCGTCGCAAAGTATCATATAGCCGACACGCTGGCTGGGACGCAGCAGATTGTGCACCTCGGCGGCCAGTTCGTTGCAGCAGCCAATCTTCTGCTCATCGATGTTGTCGATGCCGCAGCAATAGGAGGTATCCGGCGCATTGCGGGCATAGTATTGCGAGCCGCGCTGGCACAGGCAAATAAACTTGACGGCAGCCGAGGAGGAGCCGGAACCGTTGCCGGAAGCAGCAGCAGCTGACGCAGCAGCAGCCGCAGCAGCTGAGGTGCTGGCAATGGCATCGCTGGCATCTGTGGCCGCCAAGATGGCACTGTTCAGCCTATGCAGCTGGCCATGCTCCAGCGTTGTGGCAGCTCCCGCCGCCGCGGCCGCTGCTGCTGCTGCTGCTGTTGTCGCATTGTTGCCGCGCACGGCCACACGTCGTGTCAGCTTGGGCGGCACAGCTGGCGGCGGCGGCGGCGGAGGCGTCTGCTGCTTCTGTGCAGCGGGCTCCTTCGAAGCATTGCGCAGACGCAGCGTGACGCTCGGCTTGCCCACCTGAACACGCGTGGTGGGCACGAACTCCTCGTTGTCCGTGTTGGAGCTGTCGTTGTCGCTGGCCTCCTCGCTGTTGTTGCGCCGCAGACCCAAATGCTTGAGATGCTTCTCCTTTTGCTTGGCCAGCTTGCGCAGCTGCTTCTTGTTCAGTTTGCGCTCCTCGGGCGAGCGATTGGCATTCAGCTTGGCCGCTTTGACGTCGCTCAGGAATTGCTCAAAATTGGGACAGGGACGCAGTTGACTCTTCGCCAGCAGCGCTGCGTCCGAATTGTCAATGTCGCGTTGCGCTTTGGAAAACAGACGCTTCTTGATGGCGTTCGTGCCCGCCGGATGCTGTTCCAGCCCGCTGCCGCCATCCGATTTGTCGCTCTTCTGACGCGATGTCGATGAATTCGAGCCACCGCCGCCGCCTCCAGCACTGCACGACTGCAGCGGCGTCTCAAAGTGAAGGGCATCCCCGTCGGCCGCTGACTCCCAGTGTGTCATGCGCTCGATGTGCTTCGTCTCGAACTCGCAGCGCAGCTCATCGTTCTCCAGTATTTTGGTTGTGGGCTTGATGCGCCGCTTCGAGCGCTTGGGCAGCTGCTGCTGCTGCTGCTCCGGCGCACTGCCCGATGTCGAAGCCGAAGTGGTTGCCAGAGCCAGATTTGTTGTTGTCGCAGCGCGCTTGTTGCCATTGGAGAGCGCCACAATGGCAATGCCTGCACTCCCGCTGCCAGCCGCAAGGAGCACAGTTTGTGCCGCGGAATCCGCTCGACTCGGCGGCGGTGGCGGCTGCACTGGTATCTTCGCCTTGCGTCCACGCTTCTTGGGCGGCGTCTTCTCGTCCAGCGTGACCGCAGCCGCCGACAGCTGCTCAGCAGCTGCTGCAGACTGCGTCTGCGGCGGCGGCGGCGGCTGCGGCACCGGCAGCTCACTGGCGGCCGGCGCCAGCGGCTCGGTTTTCACGTCATCCGTCCAGGCGTTGGCCTGATCCAAACGATTGCCGAGTCGAACGCTGCGTCGCATTCTTTTGCCATCGCTGCTGGGCGCTGGGGCCAAAGCGCCGGCCTCATCGTCCTGTTCGGTTTTGATGACCAGCGTCGTTGTGAAGTCCGTTGCCAGCTCCTCCTCGGGCGGCTTGCGCTTGCGGCCCGCCTTGCGCTCCACTGCAGCCGCCGGCTGTGGCGAGGCAGCCTCCTCCTGGCCTAGCAGCGGCTGGGTCAGCGGCAACGCAGCGTTGGCCAGCTCCATAGCCGTGCCGGCCGGCTCTGGTGCTGCATCCGTTTCGGGCTTAATCTTTTTGGCACGTCCGCGTCCGCGTTTTGGTGCTGGCGGCGCATTTGCTGCATTTGGCTCCATGTCACCACAACCAGCCGATTTTTCCGGCTCCTTTTTAACATCGCCGGCCAGTTCGTTGTCCTCCGCAGGCATCACTTGTTCCTGGCTGCCCGTTGCCTGCAGCTCCTCCTCTGGCGTCGGCGTTGGCGACGTTGGCTCATCTGCAGCCGAGGGCGTAGGCGTGGGCGTGTCTGTGGGCCGCGGCGTGCGACGCAGGCGACGCATCGACGCATTTTGTTCCTGTGCCAAGCATAAGAGACGCATATTAGCATTTGGGAATACCAGACAACAGGTGATACTTAGCCTGGCCAAGCCACACACTCAAATCGAATCGAATCGAATCGCAGCGAATCATTCAAAGCAACTTTCCTTTCGTCTCATTCACGCATTCGTTCAGTTATTCATTATCAAATTCTTTCTTTCTTATTGTTTTTTCCTTATGGAAGAGAGCTCCTGTTGCCCAAAACGTATTGAGTGCGAATCTAGGCAAACTCTTGCGTTCCATTCGACAAGTCCTGTTGCCCTGGCAACGGGTCATACAAAACACTTGCGCAGCCGGGAGCATAGCTTGGCGGAGTGGGCCTTCTGACTGGGGGACTGGGAGTGGGTGGCGCCAGTTGCCAAAGGCCGCACATAACCTATCCCCTTCCCGCCTTGCAGTTATGCATAAAAGATGCTTGCTCCCAGCAAAAAGCAAAAGTCTATTCATTTTCTGGCCAAACGTACAGTGGACACTCGTTAAGCTGCACACAAATGCGATACAAAAACGTAATTGAACTTTGATTGACTCTTTATAGCTCTTGTCCGCTCAAGAGGAGTGTCCGCTTGTGATGTACAGTTAAGTAAACTCTTAGCCGCTCAAGAGGAGAGAGTCCGCCTAATAGAAACGGATATTGTTTGCCGTTTTCTTTTTAAGCGAATTTGACAGTCCGCTTAAGAGAGGTGTCCGTCTAACAGAAGCGCCAATTAGGAGAATTTTCACAGTACATAAGGTAAGCTAGTATATATAACACATATATACTATATACTTTATATATACCATATTTGTAATATACAGTAAATACTCGAAAAGTCCGAAAGTGTTTTTCCTGCGCATTCCTCCGTTTAAAGCTTCGACATATTCTTCAGTTTTTTTTTTTAACACCAAAGATTCTTGTGAAATTTAAAAAAGAAATTATGAAAAAAATACAAATTGAAAATTTGGAGTTTCCATATTTTTGGGTTATCTACTTTATATATACATTTGCAAGGAAATGCGAAAACTTTTCTCGCAAACATGTAAAATGTTGAGAATGTTAATTCAAATAGAATAACATTTTACACATACTTCAAAGACAATTCAATGTTTCATATTCCGATTTGTATATTGAATATCGAAATCAAACTTATTGTCATAGGCCATGTTTCGAGTTGTGAACCTAAATCGGATCGAAGAATATGTGTTGTATATATGCCCGGCTCTGGCATGTCAACTGTTTGATAAGTGGCAAAATACCAGTTTAAGCAGCTCGCCACGAAACTGGTTCAATAAAAATAAAGAAGGCACATTTCTTTTTAATGCCAGGTATTACATACATACACACATACATACACTCCCATAGATAACTGCATATATTTTCGGAGGTCGTTCACCCAAATGAATCCACATTTGAACTATGGCTGCACTTTGGGGCTATACTAAGCCAGTTATTACAGGGCCTTGCGTATATATGACATCACTTTTCCACCCATTTTCCATAGGCAAAAACTAAAAATGTACACGATGAGTTTCAGACAGGCTAACCTTGACAATTTCCACGTATTTTCCACAGCTACGTGTGGAAATCTAAAGTTGCAAATGATCGAAAAAAAGAAAACAGCAAAACTAACTGTTGGAAACTTCTTTCACCTTAGTTATAAGAGGAATGATAATCATTCAAAAATGATCTCGCAGCATATATTTTGAGGCCATGAACCCATTGAAACTGGGTAAAACAGGCAGAAGGAAGCATCTCCGAACCCATAAAGTATACATATATATATTCTTGAACAGCATCAATAGCCGAGTTCAATCTAGCAAGGAGCTCAGAATCTACAAGAGCTACAGACTTGGATTTGAAATTGAATATATGCAGGTCCTATCGCAGTTCAGGTTCGTTTCCGATAATCCGAACCCGATAGCTTGCCACGTCATCGATAACAATCGATATCGAAATCCTGTTTTATGCAGCCATAGCTATATATATATATATTTATCAAGTATCTTTAATTTGACAGCTATCGCATTGAAGAGGGTTCAGTATTGTTTTGTAACTTGTTAACTCTTTAATGTTTTCACTGTATTCCAAAGCAGTTCTTATATTACAAACACTACAATTCTGTCTATATACGATTTGTAAGTGCTTATCAACTACATAAGTTGATGAAAATTCTTAGCAACAAGCAACTATATATACATATATATATATATATATATATAAGACCGATGCGAGCACAGTTCGATAATGAGAACTTCTGGAAGAATTCTAATATTACGCATATGAACATTAAAGAAAACTCGACGGTTCTTCCCCGCAAGGACTACTGTAAATGGCGCTGATTGAAGAGCGACGGAAATAAATGATTCCCTTTCCCATATACATACATTTACGTGATTAGCCAAACTATCATTATAAATTAATATGAAATTGATTAAATGGCCTATTAAAATCAAATTTATTTCATATTGATTTTGTCATGATATGTGCCAAAAGCTATTTGCACCTATTCCCAGACGAACCTGTGCAAATGGAGGAATACATATATATACATATATATATATATATAGGTATATCTAATAGGTATATTACACAGCTTTGCCCGGGCCAAGTTGTTTTCGCCAGGCTTTGGACAAGTTACCTTTAGATAGATATTTCCGTTCGAGCAGATGCAACAAAAAGGTGATATCGAGGGTTTTTCGTGGGCTCTGAAAATTTGCACAAAGCTGAATATTCAACTTGACCACATATGACCCTTGACCCACATTTGTATGTCATATGGTGAATATGGCAAAAGTGTAAGGCACCTTGCAAATGAATTTTCCCAAGGATCTTGAAAAATGACAACAAACTTTCATTTTGCTCACATGAGAAACAGTTGGAAACTAGAGATTTCTAGAGCTTGAACTATGACCCAATTAGTCAGTCAATCAGGACAAAAACTTGTATATACATATCTACATATATAGGACTTTATATATTAAGATTTGATAATCGTAAAAAAATGTTTTTGAATGCTTATGTTTTATTTTTGCACCTTAAGCAAAGTCACCAATTAGAAGTTGTTTTATACTCCCAACATTATCGCACTAAATTATATAGACATCCAATTGGAAAGATTGAACTGTTCTTTCTTGCGTCAACAACTGTTGCCTAGACTACACACATGCATACATGCAGAACGGGATATACCGTTTTTTTTTTGTTTTGATTAGCCTCTCCCTCTCGCCGCGCTCTCGGAATCCATTTTCGATAAACGAGTTACCAGTGCTGCCCAATTCTGTTTAATTGGGGCGCATTGGCACAAAGTAAAACGGAAAGTATATTAAACGAACTACAAAAATTAAAAGAATTCGACTTACACTAACCCATACATACATACATACGAACACACACACACACACGCACGCTTGTGCATACAAGCACACGCGCACACAAACGAATACACTTACGTTTTTATCAGCACTGCCTTGCGCTGTTGTTGTTGTTGTTGCTATTGGAGCTGCGACGTCGTCGCTAGCAGCAACCGCATTCATCGAAGTCGAATCTGTTGCGTCAGCGGCGACGTCAAAATTGTCGCTGCTGCTGCCGATGCTACTACTATTGCCAGCAGAGTTGACAACAAGTGGAGCGGCTGGCGCTGGCGCTGCTGCTGGCACTGGGGATGCCGTTGCCGATGATGCTGCGACTGTAACCGACGATGTGACCTCGTCTGTTGCTTCTGCTTCTGCTGCGTCTGCGTCTGCGCTTGGTGCGCACTGCGCAGTCAGCGTTTGCTCCTGCAGCGGCGTCTGTTGCTGTTGCTGTTGCTGTTCCTCTCGAAGCTCCTCTTTGGCTGTTGCATTTGCGGTTTCCATCTCAGTTTCAGTCTTTATGCCTTCGCCTGTTGTTGTTGTTGTATTTGTTGTTTCTGCTGCAGTTGCTATGGAAATGTGCGCAGACGGCGTGGCCAGTTCGGCCACAGCTGCTGCGCTTTTACACGCTTCCTGCTCCAATTTGACTGCCGCTGCTTCTTCTTCTTCTGTTGCGGCAGCAGCATTGTCATCGTCTACTGCTGCTACTTCGGCTGCTTCGGCTGCGCACTCGGCAACAACAACGTCATTACCGTTTTTATTGTCGGCTGTTGCCGCTGCCGCTGCCGCTGCCGTCGTTTCGTTAGACGGCGGCGGCGACGGCGACGTCGTCGCCACTGCTGCTGCTGCAGCCGCTTCTTTTACTGGCATCTCGCTTGTCACTGTCACTGTTGCTGCTGCTGCTGCTGCTGCTGCCGTCGACGCAATTTGTTTGGGTATTTCTGCACGGCCGACGTTAGCGTCGCCATCGGCGTCGCCGTCAGCGTCGCTGGCCTGCCTTTGGCTTTGGGTCTGGCCTTGAGGTAGCTGCTGGGCGCCGTCTGCAGCTTCCGCCTCACATTTGACTGCCGCATCGAGCTTCGGTGGCGACTGCTGCTGCTGCTGCTGCTGCTGCTGCTGCTGCTGCTGCTGCGCCTCCTGTTGCTTCTCGTGCATTTCGTCGCTTTTGTGGCATTGCTTTTTATCCTTGTCCTTACAAGCAAACTGATTATGGGCCAAGTTGCGCCACTTAAGCGTCTTATCCTCGGCCAGGTCCAAATTCAGCAGCGTGCCGCCCTCGGCGGTGCTGGTGGCGCAGTCGCTGTTAAATTTGCTCGACATGCTGTTTAACAGCTCCGCAATGTCCGTCATCTTTTTTCTTATTATTTTGTTTTTATATTTTTGATTTTGTTTGTTTGCTTTTTGATTTGATATATTATGCGTTTTGTTTTGATTTACAGTTTATTCAAGCTGCGCTTTGAATTCTGCTGCGCTGCTATTGCAAAAGTGTGTGCATAAAAAATATGGAATCAATACTTTGGTATTCACCACGACACACGGCATCGATGCCGGAACGGAACAGGCGTGTTTGTGGACGGGCAGGGAGCTGGCACTGGGGGAGTGCTAAGCTACTGACGATAAGATTTGGACTCGCAGCGATTTGCTTTTTCTTTTTCTTTTTTTTAACTCAGCGCTACTTTTCAGCATTTTCATAATGAAAACGAAATGAAAGGCCAGAGCAGTGGCAGAGGCAGATACGACAAAAAAAAAAAAAAAAAAAAATGAAAAAAAAATAAATAAATAAATAAAATAAGCAAAGCACCAGGCAAACAGCAGGCGCTGTGCACAGTGCACAGTGCAACGCAACAACAAAAACAAAAACAATAATGTGTGTGAACAACCCACTTGCCTGGCGAAAGGAGGCGCCTTTTTATGAGCAGCCAACCCACCTTCGCAGGCAAGGGGCCACGCACACACAGACACAATACGCTCGCACCCATACACATACACGCACACGCACAAACGAGACAGCGGCGCGGTTGGAGTTGACGTTGACACCACGAGACGACGTCGACCGCGACTGCGACTGCGACCACTGCGTCGATTTAGCTTTGCGTATTTTTATAAATATATAACATGTAATTTCGATTGCAGTTTCCATTTCCAAGTATTTATTATAATTCATAAATTCTTTAGCAATGGTAGATGCGAATACGTACAAGAAAAAAAAACCTCTGGCTGCCTTCACTGATTCTGATTAGCTCACATGCTGCTGCTGCTGCTGCTGCTTTTTTTTTTTAAATTTTTTTTTTTTTGTATGAATATGGCCAGCTTTATTGTTGTTTTACTTTTCGTCTTGCTCTTCGTCTTCTTGGTTCTGGCTGCTAAACGACCGTGGTGGCTGCTCTGTCGCTGCTCTGCTACTGCTGCTGGTGCTGCTGCTGCTGCTAAAGCAGTTATACATATGTATGTAGTTGTACTTGTAGTAGTTGTAATTACTTATAATTGTTGATTTGGATTTTTCTTTCTGCTGAAATATTCAATGCTTCCTCCCAAATGAATACGAATACGAGTTGGATGCAAATTGAGTGCTGTTGCTTTTACTTAGCTGATATTTAAGTTCGTCATTTTCACACCTAAGCACAACGAAATCAATTTGCACTCACACAAAATGCTGCTCAGTTCTGCAGTTTTCGATTTGTACAGTATAATTATAATTTAACTAATATTGTTGTTACAAAAGAAAATAAAGAGAAACACACACACGCACACGCACACTTTGTTTTAGGTCCGTCCGCCGTTATCCGCCGCCAGCACATACTCAGTGCGTAACTCTCGGCGAACCGTCTTGGTCGTTTCCTCGCTCGCTCACACTGCTTGCTGTTGGTAGCTGTTGTTCATACATACACACATCCAACAAAATGTATAATTTCTGTAAGTTTCTGGTATTTATTTTTGGTATTACTTTTTGGTATTTTGCCATTGGGCAGGTGTTGGATGGATGTTTAAGTTTGAAATTAACATTGACTACAAAACCAATTGATCATTCATTAAACGAAAAGTAAACTGCACTTTTTGGTGTGCAAATGTTTACATATAACTTCTGTATATGCATGTGCCGCAAATTCACGACACAAACGAATAGACGTAGCACAGAGTATGGCTATGAATGCCACCTCTTTCTTCCGTATTTATCTTATTTACATTTAATTGCTCTATAAATTTGATCAAATTGAGCGCGCACTGGTATTTGGTATTTTATGTTCTATTATATACGAAATTGGGTATTTTTAACAGAGTTTAGATGCGTGCATACTGCTGGTAGTACATTTTTAACATTTCTTAGCTCCTCATCGCGTGCGATTTGCTCACTTTCATTTCATTTGATAACAGCATGTAAATAACATGTTCTTTGCGGAACCAGCAGTTCTGAAATTTGTAAATTATGCTAAAATTGCAATATATAATAAGCAAATTAATTTAAATTACTTTTAGAAAATAAAAATTGCATTCTTTGCATTAAAATGTGTAAATAAAAAAAAAAACTTACCACATACGACGAAGATAAGCCGAAGAGTCAGTTCACGGCAAAAAGTTCACGGCCTTCGTCTGAGCCAGTTCCAGTTCGCATCGACAGCAGCAATTCAAGTTACGTAGGCGCGTAAGATATGTTCTTATCCAAAAAGTAAGTAGAAAGTGCGCCTCAAGCACTGCTGAATATGATATTAATGCATTTCGTAGTGATTCAGTGGATCAGGACCCATCCGATTTGGTCAACGCTCATCATTGGCGTCGGTACCATTGCCGCCTCCGAGGTGCTCTGGTATTTCTACAATTGTGTACACGACCGGCTGAAATGGCAGCAGGCTCAGGTCCACGAAGTGCACATGTTCAACGAGCTGGGCTTTGAGTGTTTCCAGGAGCATCGGGCGCACAGCCAATGGGGTAAATTTTTCACATGTGCAAACACGCACTGCACCCAGCGCCACATCGAGCGAATTATCGAACTGCTGGCACGTGCTAAATTCAGCATTGACCTGGCCATGTATTCGTTGAGCTCGCCGGAGATTCTGCTTGCCCTGGGCAAGGCACTGCAGCGCAATGTGGCGGTACGCCTCATTGTTAACCATCCCGTGGCGACACCGATCAATGCCTACATTTTCAATTTGATGCGCGCCGGCCTTATGGCCCGCAGCCAGCCATTTGTTGGCTTCATGCATCACAAATTCTGTGTGATCGACGGACGCACTCGGGTCGATCACATTTGGAGCCTGAAGCGACGCTCGTATGGTCCACCGGCCACGTACAGCGTGGTCATCAATGGCTCCGTCAACTGGACACAGGGCGGCTTCGGCGCCAATTGGGAAAATCTGGTCATCACCTCCCATCATCGGATTGCCAGCGAATTTCAGGCTGAATTCGATCGCATGTGGGAGGCATTTGACGGCACCGATTAACCAAGCGAATGCCCTTTGATGAGCTTTTGCTTGTTGTGAAAATTCGATGAATTTGTTGTGTATATATTAAATAGTATTAAGTGCTTAATTAATAGAAATATGTTAAATCGGCCGAACTAAATAAAATACATTGTTCTAAATCATTATACATTGAAAACCACATAACAGATGACTTTTTTTGTTTTTTGGCAGCTGTGGAAAGTAGCCATTACAATGGACACATATAGTAGACACCCTGGCACTTGGGGCACTTGCGCCGGCGGCAATTCTGTGCGCTAGCCGGCTCCGGTTGCAGGGATTGAAAGTAGTTGCCAATGACATCGAGAATCTCGTAACGACGTTGCTCTAGAAAGTGAACAGCACAGTTCTCATAGCTGTTGATGCAGTGCATCAGCATGCGATAGAGCACCAGCTCCGTGGAGACAAACGTGTTCAGGTTGCGATCAATGCTCTCCACATTCTGTTCGACAAAGGTGCGCGTCAGCTGGAGCAGCAACTGGACCGCCTGCTCGCTAAAGTAGCGGGTCAGGCTGTCGAGCACATCCGTGAAGCTGCCCAAATGGCCAATCTGCTGGACAAACTTGCTGCCCAGCTGGCTGGCGAGCTGCTGCATATCCAGACGCAATTGCCCGCCGGGCGTTAAATTGACAAAGCTGGGCAGAACGCCAGCAGCAGCTGCAGCGCCCAGAACGGTGGCGCCCTGCGCCAGATGCGTATGGATCTTGTGCAGGCTGAGCAGCGCCTCCTTATAGGGTATATCATTGATGATGCGCACAATGTCGTACTTGCCGCCGGTCTTGTGCTCGTGCAGCTTGGCCGTCTCCTGCGCGATGCGCTCAAACGCTTTGCGGCTCTGCTGGCGCAGTGCCCGACGCAGGCTATAGCCATTGGTTGCCTTGGAGGCGATGCGCAGATTGTTGACGGAGTGCGTGAATATGAGCAGACTGGAGGCGATCTGCATTATATCGTAGTTATTCAGCGGCTGATCGTCGCTGATCTTCAGGTACAGCTCGTAGACGCCATTTGCCACACCTGTGCCGGAGAGCACAATGGAGGACACATTGATGCTCTTGACCGCCAGATTGGTGGCTATGCCTGGTCTGCCACGTGCAATGGTTTTTATCGCCGTGTTGGCACCGGTGACGCCCAGGCCGGCAACTCCGCCCGCCACGCCCAACCAGCTGCTGCGTGCCTCGCTGTCCGCCAAAGATGTGGACTGACCGTGCCAGCGGCGATCAATTAGCCGTGAGGCGGAGCGCACCGTGTTATACGCAGTCGTCGAGACGCCGACAACGGTGGCTGCCATCAGTATGGGTCCAGCGACGGGCAATGCTAGGGTGGCAGCCACAGGCACCGTGGCCACAATGCCACCAATTGTTACCAATTTATCACTGACATTCAGCACCTTCTGCTTCAACCATGAGGCGGGCGACGCCTGCACCATCAGCTGCACCTCGTCGTTGCTAAACGTATAGACACCCTGGCTGGGCGCTATCATGGTGCCCCCGGGCAGGGCATTGTTGCGCACATAGTTGTGCCAATTGGCGTAGACACGTCCCTGCTCATCGATGAAGATCATGCAGCAGCCCTCGCTGTTCCCACCGTCCGGTCGCATGCATTTCCGCGTACGTATCACCGGATGGCAGCTGTAGCTGGTCGACTGCAGTGCCAATACCGGGTGCCTCTCCTTGGTCACCAGCACATAGATAATGGCTGACAGCAGGGTGCCATTCGTATAGATGCGCTGCTTCCATATGTTCTCGAACAGCAGCTGGCGCTGCTTAGCCAGCGCCTTGGAACTTTGCCCCCCGCCGCTGCCATCGTGCTCACAGATCAGATTCGCCAGCTTTTGGTGCAGCACGTCCGCCTGGTCGGGCGCCAGCCTGTGGGCAATTTAATTGATAAGCTTTCATTTCATACACAGATACAACCATAAACATATATCATGTATATGTTTCCAAAACCTACGAGTCCCAGATAATTTCGGAACGCAAGCCGCTGCTTAATGCAAAGTCCCGTTGTACGTCATAGGCGGTGCGCGCCATGTTTTCGGTCATAATACGCAGAGAGTGCACTAAATTACAGTTAAAAATTATGCATTTGTATTAAAATTGGTTTATTTTGTTGTTGTTTCGGTTATTATTGAATTGTTTAAAAGAAACCGCGCGCACTCGCACAATTAGCTATGGCAAATTGGGAACTGGGCGCGCAACATTAATCGATTCGACAGGGTTGCATCACGATAAGTCGATTATTGCCGCTCCCTCCAAACTCACATACAATTTGAACACATGGGTTCAATTCAGTTTATTTTTAACAAAATATATAAGAGTACACTTTGTTTAAAACAGTTGTACGCGAGTATACTGAGTTTTTACAATGACATTACAAACTGTCAATCACAATTTGTTAATTGTTAACTATAAACAAATAAGAATATGACAAATACGCCATAATGCTGTGCACAGTTCAAACAGTAAAAGCATTGGCGCTGCGTAATCTTCTTAAGCCTTACAATTGCTGCTGCATATCGATATATGTATTGCTACTCTCGATGGTTCGATATCGATAGCACGATTTTTAAATGGAAAACATCGATGCATTTTGTGCATCCCTAGTTTTCATATTATTTTTATTTATCAGTTTTTGTTTTGGCCGCAAACACACACACACACCATACACACGCACAAACACATACATACACACACAAACACACACACAACACACAGAGCTCTAAGATAATAGAATGTTTGAAGATGCGCATGCGCGGCTGCAGATTGCTACCAATTGCCATATCGTTAATCGTATTCATCATTTTGGGCATCAGCTACATAACAAGTCCGCTGCGTGAGAGTGCCGCCCGCCGCAAACTGGAACGGGATGAGTTTCTTGTCCATTTGCCAGCCAACAGCGACGAGGACAAGTCAACAGTTGCGGCCAGCGCTCATCTGGCAAAGAAGCAGCAGCTGCAGCCAGGAGCTGGCCCCCTGCTGAATCTGAGCGATTTTGATTATCTGCTGGCCAGCAATGTGTGTCGACGGGCCGAACGGGAGCTGCTGGGTGAGTCGTGCCACGCATAGTTTCATGCTTGTCCAACTAATCCTGCAATCCATATACCACCCAGCTGTGCTCATTGTCACCTCGTATGCGGGGCATGATGCACTGCGCGCCGCGCACCGCCAGGCGATCGCCCAGAGCAAGCTGGCCGAGATGGGGCTGCAACGCGTCTTTCTTTTGGCCGCGCTGCCGGCACGTGAACGCTTCCTGACACAGGCGCAGCTGGCTAACGAACAGGCGCGCTTCGGGGACCTGCTGCAGGGTAACTTTGTGGAGGACTATCGCAATCTCAGCTACAAGCATGTGATGGGTCTGCGCTGGGCGGCCGGTGAATGCCGGCAGCGCGCCAAATTCATCATTAAGCTGGACGATGACATCATCTACGATGTATTCCATTTGCGGCGCTATCTTGAATCTCTGGAGCTTAGCCAGCCGGCGCTGGCCACCAGCAGCACCCTGCTGGCGGGCTTTGTGCTCGACGCCAAGCGGCCGATACGGCTGCAGGCGAGCAAATGGTATGTGACACGACAGGAGTATTCGCACGCCCTCTATCCGGCCTATCTATCCGGCTGGATGTATATCACAAATGTGCCCACTGCCGCCAGGCTGGTGGCGGAGGCGGCACGCATGCCCATCTTCTGGATCGATGACACCTGGCTGACGGGCATTGTGCGCTCACGCCTCGGCATTCCCCTAATGCGGCACAACAACTGGTATTCGGCCAATTCCGAATTCCTCGACTGCTGTCTGCGCGACCTCAGGCTACATGGCTACGAATGCGAGTACTTTGCGGGACCCAATGGGGGCGATGCCAAGCTGCTCGTTGAGTTTCTGCACAACGTGGAGAAGTGCTACTTTGACGAATGCATTAAACGGCCGCCTGGCAAATCCCTTCAAGCAACGTGTTTGGCCAGCGTCAAATCGCCGGCTCTGGAGCATGGAATCGCTGACATTCAGCCGCTCAAGCTGAGATGACCTCCAGTTGTCGAGATTTCTTCATCTAGACTAAGGCACTTTAGGCTTAAGTCATTCCATGTGCAAGCTGGCAGCCTTTGACTCGTCCACATCGCTGCCAGTCATCGTATGTACTATTTAGACTGTAGGATCGAAAAGTACACCGATCAGCGTATACTCTAACTTATTTTATAGCTAACTTATCGCATCACTGATTATATTACTGACTACAATCTGTATACAGAAAAGTGTTTGTCTTAATTCACTGATTGACTGATTGTTGATCGCCTTTCGATTGATTGTTTCACACTTTTCGGCAAATCCACCGCCTTAGGTGGAAATGGGTTGACTTGGCGAAACTCAATGCGATTTGTTGCAAGCATAGTTTTAAACCATCCCCTTAAAAACTCAATGTTCTCAACCAAATGGGCGTGCTCCAGCGATTTTGAAAATTCCACCTGCTGTTGCGGAAAATACGTGAAAAATGGTTGTAACAATTATGCTTTTCATCAGATACACACTGGGTAGCTGACGTTATTAATCTAATAATGCGTTCAAATCCCATTCTAAGAATGCCATATACCCATTGCAAAATAGTAAGCAAGGGTATACCGATTTTTTGCAGCATCCGTGCATCTGTCGATCTTAGAGACTTTCGAAGCTGGACTTGAAATGTCTTTCTCAATGCACGCGCAGGTCGAGTTTACTTCAAAACTTCCGCCGTTTCCACCCGTTTCCGTGAATCGATAAATATCGATTTTTAGTTTTTTAGTCTAGGTACATATTGATAATTTTAAAAGCTCCCAATGTGTAAAAGTGTTCGTCATATCAATTAGATATATTTAATTGCTTTCGTGACTAGATTAAGAACTTTAGTCTAAGATGTAAGACTGGGATATACCCTGTAAACTCGCCACTGTGACTGTACCCGTCGGCCACATCACGCAAAATTGATCGTAATCATTTTTGGTGCTCATAAAGTTAATATGAGCACATACCCATATAAATCCCATTTTTAAAGAGGTCGGAAAAAGTAGAATATATATATATATATATACATATTTCCAATCTGCATATTATACGAAATCCTTCCTATAAAATCTCCTGCTTTTTCGATTTCCGAGATATACCAACAAAATCGTATTTCAAAATCGATACTTATCGATGATATTGAAATGGGAAATTATATCGAAAGCAAAAGATAAACTTGTCCTTTGTGTGTGTATATGTATATACACACATATATGTATATATCAAATCCCTATTCTCACTCTTTTCAAGGGTATTAAATCTTCTTAAAGAAGTCTACCAATTGAAATGTCTATGTATCGATAGTTATTGATCCTGCTTAATCGGTTCGGTTAACATTTAATAAATCGTTTTACTCTTGTGCTCAAGTTCTTTAAGAACGGAAGATGCATTCTTCTGGCTGTTACATACATTGCCACAGCCCGAGTATACCCGATTGAGTCATTTTTAATTGGTATAGAGTATAAATAGCTTTAAAATGAACTTAGTTAGAGCTGGCCTGGTTGAATAACCTGCAAGTCCTAAATAACTTAATTGCAGCTTAAGTATTTGGCAGATTTAAGGATTATACGAGATTGGCCCGAAATGAGATTTTGAATTTTGGTCAAAAGTTGAGGCCACAAAAATGCTGTTTTGCTGCGAAACAGCATATTTGCCTGACACGCTCGAAAGGGGTCGACTTTTCTTCATTTTTATACCCTGAATCCATTAAAAATGGGTATAAGGGTATATTGTATTTGTGCAAAATCCAAATGTATGTAACAGGCAGAAAGTATATACATATATTCTTGATCAGCATCAATAGCCGAGTCGATCTAGCCATGTCCATCTGTCTGTCCGTCTGTCCGTCCGTCTGTCCGTCCGTCTGTCCGTATGAACGCAAGGATCTCAGAACCTATAAGAGCTAGATACTGATATTTTAGATGTAGATGCTCCTAGTTCCCGCGCAGATCGAGTTTGTTTCCGATAATCGATAACTTACTCCGTTTCCAAGCAATCGATAAAAATCGATATCGATATCCTGTTTTTTGGGCAATTTTGGTGAATAATAGGAGCTAGAGTCACCAAACTTGACATATAGCTTCTAAAATGGAATATATATATGCATTTGATGTTGGAAGAAGAGGGTTCAGGGTATCCCCTAGTTGGTAGCTCCCGACTAGAACCACTTTTTTGCTGTCGTGTGTGATATGTGGTGGGTGGGGATGGGAGGGGTGGGGGGGGGGGGGGGGGGGCAGAGGTTGATTTGCCAAACTAATCAGCACTTTGTGTTTGTTGGCAGTGCGAATTATGCAAATTTAGTTTGTAACCAGTCTCTGGAGGGTTGCTGTTGGCCACATCAAAGCCGGAACCTGGCCCGGCGACCGACCGGGCCACACATGGCCAAAAAAGGCCTGCAAACAGCTGACAGCAAACAATTTCCCACACCCCCCACAGACACACGCAGACACACGCACACATACACATATATAGGTTTTCCATTTGAAATGAATTCTGGGTTTGGGACATTTGTAAAATGTCTGAAAGGATTTCTCATGTCTGCCGCAAGTGCGATATGTCCGGAAATTGATATTGAAATGGGCATGATAATGAGCTTCGAATTTGTTTTCCTTATTTCACATGTGTGTGTGCACGCGGGTGTGTGTGTGTGTGTGTGTATGCGTGTTGACGTGCCATATAATGCATTTAAATATATTTCATTTGGTTTACAGAAACTGGCCTCCGATAGCTCGCCTTGAGTATGGCCTTTGTGGCTGGGAATCCTGAATAGGATTTATGTCTCACATTTGCTTTTTATACCCATTGTGTGTTTAGCTTAGCGAATGGGGTCGATCAGGTCAATGTTTATACAAATCTGTTTCAAAATTCGCGTCTATTGAAAAAGTCACTTAACTTAATTTTCTAATTATCAGCGCCTAATTTGCTCGTTCCTTCCGTTTAGGTTTTAATTTTTGGGACATTTTGTTGCTATCGCGAATTTATCTGCCAGGCGATACATAAGCGATATCTTACGCTATTTACTAGTTAGTGATGTAAGTTAAGAAAGCGATAAATAGGCGATATGCGCTTTTTATGAATGGAAGATAAGAAAGCGATAAATAGGCGATATGCGCTTTTTATTGATGGAAGATAAGAAAGCGATAAATAGGCGATATGCGCTTTTTATTGATGGAAGATAAGAAAGCGATAAATAGGCGATATGCGCTTTTTATGAATGGAAGATAGGAAACCGATAAATAGGCGATATGCGCTTTTTATGAATGGATGATAAGAAAGCGATAAATAGGCGATATGCGCTTTTTATAAATGGAAGATAAGAAAGCGATAAATAGGCGATTTCAATTGGTTTCTGTTGATTTCTGCTCAGTATCGATTTACAGGGTATTTGCATGTCAAGCCACGGAGAGAATGGAATTTGTTGTAGCTTTTGTTTTACCTGTCCGCGTGCAGCATTTGGATTTGTGGATTATGTGAATTTTGCGGCTGGGACGACACTTCGAGCTTCAAATTGGCTTTTGTGTGCAGTTGCTCAAATTGATGGCCTTCCATTATAGATGGGCTGGTAATGGAGGGGGGGCGTGGGGCGGGGGAGGGGCGCTTGTAACTGATAGCCGAAGGGGCCAGGACTTACAACAAATGCAAATTCCTGCTGCATGCATGGTGCGTGAGAGGGAGGGGGTGGGGGGAGGGGTCGGGTCAAGTTAGAAAGATTTTCCTTTTCGCTGACTTTTCGTACCGCTCCACTATCGCCTCTTGGAGTCCCTGAGGCATGTTTCCGGCGGCGGCGACTTCATTACCAATTCGTTGCCAGGCAAAAAGTTGTCAGCCTTCGACTTAAATGAATTTCTTTGCATTTTTGGCGCAACTTTTTAGTTTAATTAATTTTAAAGCCAGTTCGTGGACAAAACAAGAAAAAAACAAAACAAAAAATGCGCACTTTGTCGAGAGTAGTCGACCGGCAGATGCCCTGTACCTGCGCACTGCGTTTACCTGCATCATTTATTTCCGTTCGGGTTGATCAAAAGGCAGGTAAGCGAATGCACAAATTTGTCCCTGAGATCAATGAGAACATTGACAGACATGACAAACATTTGCATGCCAATTACAGGGTATATACAGGCGAAGAAGAAGAAGTAGAAGAACAGTTCTAATTGATTTTTATTTGCTTATTTGATTTATGCGCTTAGTTGAAAAGGCAGCCAAAGTAAATAAATTAGTACAAAAAAGGATTAGGCAGCGAGGGCACGGCGCAAAAGGAGCACCTCCTCCTCCCCCTCCTCCCACCCCCACCCACAAGTTCTGCGTGTTTCGACCTGCTGTGCGCCATAAATCATTCATTTCCTTCTTGCCAAAGGGCACAAAAAGCGGGCCACGCAAATTTTTATTTAATTTATTTGTCGCTGCTTTTGGCGTTGCCAACCCCCTCCAGCCCCCTCCCCCATCCCTTCCCATCAGCGACCAAGCCATGTCCTTCTTTTCTGCGCTGTCTTTTCCCTTAAATTCACTTTCGCTTTCGTTCGATTCGCTTTGCTCGCCGCGGCGAAATGAAATTGTTAACAATTCGCATTTGGGCGGAAAGGACGCAAATTGCAGCCAAATTGCATGAAAATTAGACGGAAAACATAGAATATTAAAACAAAAGCTTTGCTTTTCGGCTGCTACCGATTGCGCCATGCTCTGTTCGCATTGCCGTTCCAGACTCTCAGACTTTGTGATTCAGCGAATCCGAAAACCGAAAATCAATCAACCTTTTCGGTTGCATCGAATCTATAAGCAGAAAGCCGGTTCGAACCGTGAACCGCACCAGCAATATATATGTTTTTTAGTTTTTTCAGCCCTGCAGCCCCCCCCCCCCCCCCCCCCCCCCCCCCTTTCAAGTCTCCGGCAGCCATTGCGGCGAAAAACAAAATGGCGTTAATACGAACAAACAGACTCACTTTCATTGTGTGCACAGAGCATAAACAGAAGCCCAAAAACACGAAAGTATATATACATACATACATACATACATACATATAATGCCTTGGCAGACAATGACACGATTGGACGTGGGGGAGGGGGGGGGGGGCGTACGTTGTAGGCGGGTGTTAGTGAATGACAGTGCGTGCAAATGGCTTTTCACATGCAAAAATGTTTGCGACAACAACAACAACAACGTGCAGCAAGCCGACGCTGACGTCGCTGTCGCCGTCGCCGTCGTCGCCGTTGTCCCCTCTTCTTTGAAGTAGCTGTCAGGTGCTGTTCTCCTTGTTCTTTCTTTCGCTGCCGTTGCCTCTGCCGCCGTCGCTGCCGCTGCCGCCGTCGCTGCCGCTGTTGTAGTTGTTTAGCATCGCGTAATTCATTTTGAGCGCGCACAAAAGGCGCGCTGTCGGCCGATATAAAGCCGCTATATGCTGCGCTGAGTACCATATGAGACCGTATATGTATGTATATGTAGCTGTACATAACTGTACACACATGCATAAACACGCACACACATATGTATGTACATACGTAGATGCACGCGTTTACGAGCTTTTATATTGGTATCCATGAAGTTAGAAAGCATTGACACGTTTCTGCGTTTCGACAAACACTTTCGCTTCAAAATCGCCAAATGCTTCAAATTGACATTTTTAACAATTATATTCTAATTCTTGAATAACTTCGAAGTGCGTTTATTTATAACATTTGCAGGGCATAAATATGCTATTCAGGTGAGTCTATATACGAGAGATCAAGGCCGATATACGTTTTAAAGCAAAGATGTCGATAACGATTTGTATCGTTTTAATGGGGCAAGTTTTAGTGCATTCAACATCTAGTCCATCGTCAATAGAGACAGAAAATTTCGAAAGAATCATGTAAACAGGACCTTAGACAGCGATATAATCCAAACAAAAGCTTAAATAACCTTGTAGTTATACGAAGGCTTTTTAGGATCGATTGTTTCTCTAGGAGCCAAATGGTATAGTAAGACGATTCGATACGGTTTAGAGGATATATGTAGGGCAATTTCTTGTAAAGCTATATGACAGAGTATATGATAGCTCTGACAAAGTAATTTGATAGCTTGAAAACTGCATCGAATCGCACGTTAATACTGACCAGGAATATATATGCTTCATAGGCTTGAAGACGTCTTTTATGTGATGCAGAGTTTGTGTGTTTAATTATGATAATATCAAAATGTAGGCGACTATTTATCATCTTGACATCGTCATCGACAATCGAAAAGCCCACGTTAGCGATAAATCGATTGCTACTCTTTATGTAAACTTATCTATTTACGAATATCGTCATCGAAAGGCGCGCAGCCCATAAATGTTATCGTTAATCGAACTGAGATAAATCGACTGCTGGAACATCCACGGACGGACCGATGTGTGAGTATGTGAATAGCTCGAGTCTATGGCTGTGCCACTTGCTCGTTCACTGCAAAAGGCGTACAATAGCAACAATAAGTAATCCATACGCAATAGACTTATATCGCTTGCCAGTCTCTTGGCATTCGGAGCCGATGCTGACAATCGATTAACGATTCATGCCGGAGCGCAGCTGTTAAACAGTTGATGCGGCTTTTCAGCTACAGTTGCAAGGGCAACATATTATATATTTCATCCAAATGTATTCTTGATGCCGAGCTAATGCCGAGCATAACCACGTCAGTGCCAATGTAAAAGCTCTAATAAATTTTCGGCTTGGCAAACACGCGGCAAAAGAGTCAACCAAATGGCAAAGGCAAAAGCGAAGGCATCTCCAAGTCGAGCCAATCACACATGAAGGCGGACACATGCCAAACCCTCGACAAACACTGCGCCAAGGCACATTTCGAATATATATATATATGTATATAAATGTGTGCATATATATAAATTTGTATAAATGTGCTAAATTTTATTTGACTTTGCATGACTTTCGCGTGTCTTTGAACTGCACTCTCCGCTAGAGATGTGCGCGTGCCCAGGCACGATACGTGTGCAACACGAACTCAGAAAAGCACGAACTCATGTGAGGCTAAGACACGAAGAAGCACGGCCGCAGTACGTGATTTGGCATTTGTGTGCGTGTGTGTATGTGTATGCTTATAAAGGTACCAAGGCGCCGGGTTCAGGGTAACGCAAATGAAGGCAGGCGCCCGCCCTCCTTGATATCCCCCATCACTAGTGCACTGAGCGCAAAATGAACGGTAAATCAGATAGGCAGATCGATAACGATGCGAGCAGCTATCGAAACTATAATTTTACCATCACTAAGCCGATTTACATAATGTCTGCCATCGATAACATTTCTATAACATTTGTGGTATGTTAACAGCATTTAAATTCTTTAAATTCCCATAAACTGACGCCTCGTTTTTTGCACACGCCGCCCAACCCCGCCGCGCACACAAATCACCCTGAACAAACAGCTGACAGTTTTAACTGCGCCGCAATTGGAAATTCTTTGAGGCCATAAAAACCGGACGCCTATTGCTTGCCACGCCATTGACCATTAGAATGCGATCTGCTGGATGGGCAGTGATTAGGGGGGCCACGTAAACGCACACACACAAGCACAAAGACACACACACATATATATATACGTTATAGGCAAATACATAAATATATAAATAACGCCCACAGTGAAACGTGCCCGGTAAAGTATGCAACAGAAAAGGGTCTCGGTCCAGGGCGTTCTCATGAATGGCATTTAATTAGCAATATGTATTATTAATTAGTATAATTTCCATGCGCTGGCACACATTTGATTTATGCTGTCGGCCCTAGACACACCCAACCATTAACACACACACACACACACAGAGACAATTACAAGCCTGATTGAAATCTATTTAGAAATATTTAAGTTATATGTATGTTTAGCATGTGTGCATTAATGTGCATTTTGTGCTTTAATTGCATTTCACTTTGCATCATTAACATGAAGTTTAACATTAGCTTTACCATAAACTTAAGCATGAGCTTTGACATTTACTTTAACATGAACCTTACCATAAGCTTTACTATGAACTTAACCAATTTCAATATGAAATTTAACAGAAACTTAAACATTGCCATCTGTTTTATCATGAGCTTTAACTTACAATTGTACCGTTAAGTTTACAATGCACTTTACCATGAACTCTACTATGAACTAAACTAAACTTTAAAATGATATGGCTTAGTTAATACTTTACCATGAACTTTTGCATGATCTTTAACATTAACAGCTATCGTTACAGCTTGGCTGTTGTTACTGATCAATAATATTTAGTTATTTTATGGCTTGTCAGGCGTCTCCTGATACGCGTTACCCATTTCGTAACGAAATTGGAAAACCCCACATGGAAGCGTATAAAATGCCTTTGGCCGGACTTGGACGATTTAAATTTCACAAACTTGTTGCTTTTCTCCACATTTAATTACATACATAAACATACGTAAAAATGTTTGAAACATTTTAATTTAATTAAAAGCGCCCAACTGAAAAGGGAAGTAGAAGAAGAAGAGCAAAAAGCAGCAGCAGCAGCTAAGCAAAAACTTGGCAAACGCAAATTTAGAAATTAAGCCATATGCCAAATGGAGTAAAGTTGTAAAAAAGGAAACTTTGTTAATTATTTGCCAAAAAGAAATGTTGCCACAGTTGTGCCCCACATATATATATATACAATACTAGAGTGCGTTATCCGGCCTTGCCCAGGGCAAGTGTTTTGCTTAGACTTTTTCGACCATTTTCGAGGAAATATAAATTCACCTGTACCTTGTACTCCATCAGTCAGCCAATCAGTCAGTCAATCAGTCGACTTTCAGTCACTTCAGCAGTCGACTCTCAGTCAATCAGTTGATCCATCTCTCACTCAGTTAGTCAATCATCTGTCAGTCAATCAATCGACTATTCATTCAATTAGTCGACTTTCAGTCAATCAGTCGCTCATTCAATAGGTTGGTCAGCTAATCAGCCAGTAAGTAAATCAGTCGATCCATCCGTCAGTCAGATAGTCAATCAGTTGATTGTCAGTCAATCAATCGACTGTCAGTCAATCATTTGAGTGAGTCAGTCAATGAGTCTCTAATTCAATCGGTCATTCAGCTAGTCTGTAAGTCAATCAGTAAGTCAGTCAATCAATCAGTCGAGCAATCAATCAGTGAGCTAGTCAATCAGTCGTGTCAGACTGACTGTCATCAGACGCTCATTCAATCAATCAGTTAGTCAGCTAGTCAATCGGCTGACTCTATACATCAGCTGGATGTATAGAGATGTATGTCAATGTTGGTTGTGAACTTACGGATATATTTGCAGTTGACTCGCGCTGCTAGCTGCTTCCTGTTGACATTTTTTCTGTGGCATTTCAAGCGAATTGCAAACCTGGTCACACTTCAGCTCGCATCTAATCTGTCATTTTCTGGTTTTGTTGACCGTTTGTCAAATATGAGAGTACACACACACGCACACACACACACACACACACAGCCATGCACACATGCCGAGTTTTGTTTATATTGGGGCAAATGCCAAAGGTCCCGACTTTTATCTGCGACCTGCACAAAAAACAGTTGCGCAAATGTCACAATTTTGGTTATTTAGTTAGTCGTTTTTTTCCGTTTTAACGTTTGACAGCGACTTCTCGCTCGGCTAAAAAACAGATTTGTCTCACAATAGTCCGCAGCTACATGCATGCGTTTTAGATATACTTTTTATTATTATATCACGAAACCATTGCAAAATGAGCGAAAGGGTATAATGTGCTTATGCATATGTATGTAACAGGCAGCAGGACGCATACCCGATCCCATTAAGTATATATATATATATTCCTGATCAGGTCAACGAGCTGAGTCGAACTAGCCCTGTCCAACTGTATGTTCGCATGTTTCCAGTTTAGTTAAAGTCATCGATGATAATCGATAAATATCGATAACGAAATCCTACTTAAGAATAGCTGGAGACATCACATTTCGTATGGGGGTTGCATACAAAGACCCGGAATAAGGGTCTGCCTTGGATTTTACGCACATGTGGATGTCATAAATATGCCCTGAAAAGTATCTGAAGGATCGGAGTCCAGGCACCAAAGATCGGAGTCTAGGAACAAATTCCTTACCGACTAGAACATTATTTTTTTGGAATGGTTAGAACAGGTCGATTTTAGAAGCTATAAGAGCTATACACCGCGCTGTTTGTTTCCGATATCCGATAACGTGCCCCCCAAGCAATCGATAAAAAGCGATATCGAAATATTGTTTTTCGAGCAACTCTCCCCCAGCTGGGCACTTGGTTTCCTCTTTGACTTGTGTGGTACACTACTGTATTGGAAATTGGACTTCATCGTATGCCCCCCATTGGCCAGTTCAATGCATATATGCCATCAATATGTGAGGCAAGTCGCTGCTAAATTCATAAATATGCGAAGGCGAATCCTTTTCTGGCGCACAGTCAAACGGCAACACAGTCAACAGCAAAGCGCAGTTTGGCTGCAAACGCGACTCCTTCCGCATGTGCTCCGCCCTTCATTCAACCCGGGCAGCCTGTGTGTGCGTACTTAATATTCACATGGCAATAACCTCCAGCTACGTTTCCAGGGCCAGACAGAAAGTAACTTTGACAAGAAGTTGAAAAGACGCAACTGCGGAGCTTCCGCTGTGCAAAATGTATGCGAGCAACTCTCTCTCTCTCTCTCTTTTAACTAGATTCACGGCTTGACTACGAAAACGGTCTGCAACAGGGTCTAAATAGGTCGCATTTGCATACTCTTGTGAGTAGGTGTAGCGACTTGGTCGTGACATGTGTAACGCATTGATCGATTTGGCAAATATCCCTATAGACAATTCTCTCGCTCCCTCTAGATCAATTTGGTACATAAATCAAAATTTCCCACATTGGTCAAAACCCATTCGATTTTCTTCAGGTTTGGCTCTTTGTTCATGGTTCGCATACATACATGTATACATGCATTTAAGCATACATGCATACATACATACATGCATACATACATACATGCATACATACATACATGCATACATACATACATGCATACATACATACATATATATGCACAGACGTGCATACATAAATGTACATACATACACAGAATAGAATACATACATACATACACATATCAAATACATACATACATTTACATACATCAATGCATGCATGCATTCATACATACACACATACATACATGCATACATACATACATATGTGCATACATACATACACACATACATATATACATGCATACATACATGCATGCATACATACATGTATACATACATACATACATGCATGCATACATACATGTATACATACATACATACATGCTTGTATACATACATACATACATGCATGTATGTATACAGGAATATATACATAACAGCACACACGTACATACATAAATTTAAATGCACATTCATACATACACAGAAAAAAAAACACAAAAAAATCACCACACTAGTAGCAAAGCATGAAAACCTGCAGCGCCTACTTGAATTCGTGAGAATCGAGGAGTAGAGCAGTTGGCGGAAATTCGTTTTATTTAAATTTGCAGCACAGCGACAAATAAGCTTGGTCGCTTGCTCTGCGTTTCGTATTAGAAAACAAGCATGCATGCATTCATACTTATGATATAAATATACATATACATAAATATACATATATACACATACATACACACTCATAAATATAATACTTATCCTTAGTACTATATTTAAGTCCCTTCGTACAAAACACTTGTATACTTACAGACAATAATAGAAACTTACATACATATATACTTACATACAGGTGTGTACACAACACACAAGCACATTCACATACATGCATACCTCAATGCCTGTACATACACAAGTTGTCAAACAAACCATAATACTTAAACACATACATGCACGCGTAAATACATACATACATATATGCATGCATACACATACAAATATATACTCATTCATACAAAAAGAATGCCTTTGCGATATGCGACACAATTTGTCTATTTATTTCATGATTTTTTTTTTATCTGATTTGAATATCCAGGTTAGGTTAGATCGAAGAACTATATCATGTAGTAAACATCGATTTAGTCAGGTAACTTCTGTGCTTCTATATCGTGTACTTAATTGAATTGTAAATTCCTTTGACAGTGTGCAGAGGCAGAGGACAAAGTCAGGAAACAGCCAACAATCGCCAGATAAAAATGAAAATTGATGTTCGGCTCGTTTAACGGCTGAAAGCTCGCAGGCAAATTGAAAATTCCAATTGCATTAGGCGTTAGCACACGCGACCTGATCACACAGATCGGCCTTTTACGGCGGAGAAGTTAATGTCACAGTTGATGTTAAATTTAGCCTACCATCAGCTGCCGCTGAATTCTACTTGTGCAACATATGCGACAAAGAAGTGAAAAGTCAGATGCCATAAGACAATTTTAATTTGCCCTCTTATCGATTGCTAAAATGGCGGACGGGCGGCATTCGGGGGGCGTGGCAGTTGGTATTACCTGCCTGGATGCTGCCTTTTGTCCTTTGACAAATGAGCACAAGAGCTTGTGGGGGCTGTCGCAGCAGGTCTGGTAATAAGGGCAACAGCAGCGCGAAGCTTGTTTTTTAGCTTGCGAGCATTTTTCAGCTGTAGCGCATATGCGACTAGGGGATGCACTTTAAAATAAATATTGGCGTTAACTGCTAGTTAAATCAGTTACTATATATACGTAAGAAGTCAGGCATGCGTCGAGCTATCTGCTAGTCAAATCCGCTATCATGACTAGAATTAACTGGTAGCTAAGTCGGTAGGCATATAAGTACGTAGATAGTTAATATTATATTTAACTAGTAGTTAAATCGCTAGTTACATAAGCAAGTAGTTAACATATGAGTAAACTGGTAGTTAAATTAAACATTAAAGTCACAAGGTATGTATATTCGCAAATAACTGATAGTTATCTCTATAATAAAATAAGTATATGGGCGGGTTTGTGATGTTTTCAAAAATATGCCAGTAAAACGTTTCCGAATACAGTACAAATGCGAAAAGCAAATATTAAATCCCTGTTGCGAGATGAAGAAAGATTTAAAAAGCAAAAGAATGGTCAAGCAGACGATACAGAAACGAGTTTTTGCAGCCGGTAAAACGTTTATGAAATCAAACATGAGATAAATTATCGCAAAAGAGGCAGAAAGAGAGAAATGAAGAGAGTGGGAAAGGGAACGAAGAGAGAGAAGGGAGCCAGTAAAACGTTTATGATAACGAACATATATAAGTTATCCTAAGAGAGGGATGACGACAGAGAGAGAGAGTGGGGGGAGGGGGGATAGATGGGGTAAGAGAGAGAGAGAGAGAGAGAGAGAGAGAGGGAGAGAGGGAATGAAAGAGAGAGGGGAGCCAGTAAAACGTTTATGAAATCCAACATCAGATAAGCTGTCTTAAGAAAGGGATAAAAAAGAGAGAGAGAGAGAGAGAAGAATAGGGGAAAGGCAGAGATCGAAGGGGATAGGCAGGTAGAGAGAGAGAGGAAAAGAGCCAGATGGAAAGAGAGGAGGAGAATGGGATTGAGAATGATTTAGTATAAGTGTAAAATAAGAAATGAAGAATATAAAATATATATATACATATATATAAATAAATTAATATATAATAATTACTAATATGTAAAGTCTGTAATGTCTGGCAGATGATCCTTGGCAAACCATTCAGAATTTTAATGAAATGCGTACATTAAAAACAGACATAGATAGATACACGAATCCCTAAAAGTAAATTCCGACGAGGCTTGCAAATGTTACGTAAAATATAATTTATTTAAATCAAATTTCAGGTTTTAGATTATTAATTGCTGCGAATATTCATTGATTATTTGAAAGCAGAAAACAAAAGCTTGACAAAAAAAGACTATGTAAGGAAGGAAGACCCAACATTTTGTGCCCAAACGCAATTTGAAAATGCCATTAAATTTATTGTGTCTGCGTATGTTTATCTTAGCTTCGGCATGGCTGTGTGGGGACGCCTCATTGCATCCTTCATGCACTGGCTATGAAAAGTCGAATTATTTTTCAACCATAAAAGCGAGCAGGTGCCAGCAGAAGGGGCTGGAATGGGCACGGGGGTGTACTTACTAGATGAAAAACATATCCGACAGCTGTTCATAAGCTGCTTGCCAAAAGGGGGACCAGAGGGCGGGCAGGGGGGAGGGGTAGTATAGAGGCTTGGCCAGGATAAAACATTTTTCAATGTATTGTTATTTCCGCAATTTGTTTGCCATCCTGAAATCGCAAACTCACATTGAAGCTAGCCATGTATTAAATCCCTTTCGATGCAAACAAATTGCAGAGAAACCTGCTTGCCAGCTAAGCGTTATCATAATAACAAAGTAGCTTGTACTTGTAAATTGGATGGCTGAACAATAGATCCGGCTGCCATTGAAGCGGCATATTGGCTATCGAGCTAAGCCAAATGCAAAAGATATCGATAAGCGTTTCCTTCATTTTACTTGTTTCGAGCATTTCTATTTGAAAATCTGATCCATGCAAAGTAGCTTTTTATTGTTACAATTCCATTTTCTTCGAACAACTAGCCTTAAATGTAAATACTGTGTGCCAAAGCTTCAATATTTGATCGAGAAGTGTTCCAATTCCACTTGTTTCTAGCAGTTCGACACACAAATTCTCAACCATTCACTTTCATTTTCTTTGAACAACTAGCCTTAAATGTAAATACTGTGTGCCAAAGCTTCAATATTTGAACGAAAACTGTTCCAATTCCACTTGTTTCTAGCAGTTCTAGCTTAAATGTAAATGCTGTGTGCCAAAGCTTCAATATTTGATCGAGAAGTGTTCCAATTCCACTTGTTTCTAGCAGTTCGACACACAAATTCTCAACCATTCACTTTCATTTTCTTCGAACAACTAGCCTTAAATGTAAATTTTTTTTTCAATATTTGATCGAGTAGTGTTCCAATTCCACTTGTTTCTAGCAGTTCGACACACAAATTCTCAACCATTCACACTAATTTTCTTTGAACAACTACCTTAAGTGTAAGTACTGTGTGCCAAAGCTACAATATTTGAACCAGAAGTGTTCCAATTCCACTTGTTTCTAGCAGTTCTAGCTTAAATGTTAATACTGTGTGCCAAAGCTTCAATATTTGAACGATAAGGGTTCCAATTCCACTTGTTTCTAGTGCCAATTCTAACTCATTTGAGAGCTGCCAAGTGCTCCAATTTCACTTGTTTCTCGAACTTAATCAGCCTCACACAATTGCACTGTACTAGTAGCTAATAATTGGATGTGTTACATATATCTTAACATTAGTCAGATGCCCTTTGGCTACCCTATTAAAAGAAAAATTCGAAGCTCGAAAGAAAAGGTTGAAGAGCGTAAAGTTTCAAAATGTAGGCTCTTTTTGGCTTCTAAATGATGACATTATAATGTTGAAACAAAAAGAACACAAGAATTGCCACACACGTGGTGTGTGTGTGTGTGTGTGTGTGTGTGTGTGTGTGTGTGTGTGTGCGACGACAACCCGGAGTCTGAGATTACCGACAGTTAGGCTCAGGCGGCACTTATGTAATTACCGCATTTGGGGGCATTTATCAGGGGCATAAAGAAGTCAAGTGGTTGTGCCTGCTCGACTGTCAGATACCCTGCAATACGCAATACAAGCACCTGCCAAATAATTAACTTCGCCTTAAATAATGACTTTAGTCCATTTGTGAATTGGCCCTACAAATTACAATTACATGCCGTGTAAGCATATCATATCTGGGAATTATACCCAAGGGTTTAGCCCTGCAAATGCGATTTCGACTGAGCCGAAAGTCAGTTATACAAAAGGTAAGTTCTCTGATGATGCTGTCTTATGCTATACACCCGTTTTGCTTCATTAATGCGTACAGGGTATATAAAAAACCAGGCATCAGAAGCGCGTGCTCAGGTGTGTGCCAGAGTTCCGCTCTGTCTGCGTGCGTGTGCGAGTGTGTGTGTGTGTGTGTGTGTGTGCGTGTGTGTGGGCGGGGTGGGGAGGTTGTTGTGTGTTACAATGACCCCAGGCGCCCGAAGTTGGCAGCTCTTTTATTTCAATTACGTGTTTGGCGACGATGGCGGCTTTTTTTGCCAAACGGGTCGTGGGGCATGGAGAGGGGAGTCTGGGGGATGCTGGGGTATGCTGACAGGCAATTCGCTGGCTCGCTGCGCATTTAATTAGCGCCCCAAAGTTATGCACTCCACAAGAGGAACACTGACAACTCAACAACAACAACAACAACAACAACGTGTGCGGCAAGCGGTTAATAAGTATTTAAAAAAAAAAAGAGATGCAAAACATATTTTTTGATCCCCCTCGAAGTATGCAATAGAAAAACTGGCCAAGCTGAAAAACAGCAGCCCACAACAACACCACCATACCAAGTAGTAAACGGCAAGGCCGACTAGGAGATACCCTGCACACAGTAATGCGCTTTTATTCCTCTATGCATATGTGGACTTGGCAGACTTAAGCTTCGTTCGTAAGGACCTCATCCAACCAAGACATAGAGGATATGCCACAAAGTCTCCCGACAGCCTCAATATTGTGGAAACTGAGAGAAGGCATCAACCTCAACCTCTACCGAATACCCTCAAATACCCTTCTAGACATTTCCCTTTTGCAGATATGTGAGAAATGTAAAGCAACTTTTGGGAACATCGAATATTTGTCATATAATAATCGCTTTCTTCGTCCGATTCTGCCCATAGTGCTATATAATATAGAAAGCCAGATATCTTGGTAAGCAAAAAAGTTAACAAGCTTATCGAGCAAAAAGGGCAGATATGTGATAAAGGGTCTATAGGGTTCCGATCTGTCTACAACAGACAGTATATATGTATATATATATATATATATATATAGTTCGCATGAATCAGACAGAGGGACAGAGAGACTTGGTTATATCCAGTTGGTTGATCAACAATTTATATACCTTATGGAATCGAATATATCTCCTGCTTTTTGATAATACTGTACTACCCTGTGCATACTTAAATAACCAGCTTAGCCTGCCTAGGATATAGAATATAGAATATATATATATATATACCAAATTTCTCTAGCTCTTCTAGTTGCCGAATGCCTCACTTCTCGAGACTTTTTGCGACAATTTTGCGCTTCAGTCTTAAAGTTTTACACAATTTTGGAGCCTTCACGCGTCCCTGAACATTGACATTATGTGTGCATGTGTGTGTGCGTGTGTGTGGAAATTTCATTAGAAACTTATCTGGCTGGGCCGAACCCGAACCCGAGCCCGAACCCGAACCCACGACACTTACAAGACCCCCAACTGCTGTCAATTTTGTACGCATTTCGCTTAGCTGTCCCATTTTTTGGGTGTCTTCTTGCTCAGCTCCATATTTTTTTATTTACTGCAGCACAGCATTTGCCATTGTTGTTGTTGTTGTTTCTGTTTTTATGCATATTTTAACGTGGCACATATAAAAAATCATATCGCTCGGGTTAATAAAACGCAAACATTTTGTCGTTGCGGCGACTCGCTGCGAAACGCTCGAGTTAAGAGCTGTGCCTGTAGTTATTTTTACAGCCGATATACCCTATAAAAAGTGCATGAATTTTGCTAGCCAAAGGAGGCTATGTTAACGTGTATCTCAGGTAGAAACGGTTTATCCATCAATTCAACCAACTGAACGAACTCAGAGTTTATAGAAGCTAGACTTGGGCAATTTTTGGCATATGCCCGTTCTCGGATCAAGTGTAAAGTATCTTTACTGAAGACTTTAGATATGCTTAGAATATATGATAAATACGTGGCCTAAAGCCGGGCTAGAAGCGAGCTCAAATCGGTTGAGTTTGGAATTAAAGCATGTTTATTAACTATGTGAGCCGAATCTAAAGCCAGATTCTCGTAAGAAGAAGACCCAAAACCAATCCAAACCATATTATAAAACCTTTAAAAGGGTGTTTAAATTTTGTCATGAAGAAGACATCTCCGATCCCATACAGTATATAAATGACATTATTTTGTAAACTTGTGAAATATTAAAGTTTATGAAATTGAACATAATTAAATGATATATACATATTGAAATGAACATTTTCTATGGAAAATTAAGCCAAGACACAAACCCAAGCCGAACTTTACAGATAAGGAAAAACAGCTGGACAAACCGCTTGCTACAGGGTATCTGCTAGCCGAGCATTCTTGACACTTACACGCCGCTTGTTGTTGCTATTTGATGGCATTTGGGCGCATTTTAATTGGAATGTCTAACAACAAGATTCGGCAACAATCTGAACAGAAACCATGGCAAAGGCACGTTTAACAATGCCAAACAGATATCAAAGCACATATAATCCGTTTGTTCAAATGAACAAGAGGTTCTAGTCGGGAGCTCCCGACTAGGGAATACCCTGAACCCTCTTCTTCCAACATCAAATGCATATATATATTCTATTTTAGAAGCTATATGTCAAGTTTGGTGACTCTAGCTCCTATTATTTACCAAAATTGCCCAAAAAACAGAATATCGATATCGATTTTTATCGATTGCTTGGAAACGGAGTAATTTATCGATTATCGGAAACAAGCTCGATCTGCGCGGGAGCTAGGAGCACCTACATCTACGGACGGACGGACGGACGGACGGAGAGATGGACATGGCTAGATCGACTCGGCTATTGGTGCTGATCAAGAATATATATACTTTATAGCATCTCCGACCCTTCCTTCTGCCTGTTACATACATTTGGATTTTGCACAAATACAATATACCCTTATACCCATTTTTAATGGGTTCAGGGTATAAAAACTAACTCAAATGCATACAAACACGAATTGGAAAATATTTTCAATTACAATTTAAGCACACAAACACATATACATATACACATAATATATGTATATGCATAATTGAATTCAATATGGTTATTTTCTTTGTTAAGATTTTTTTTCGGTTGATTTTGCAATGCTTTCATTTGCTTTTACGCTGGCAGCTTCCAATTGGACGCACAATATCATCATTATCAACATTAACATCATTATCATCATCATCATTATCGTGAACAACAAAACTTACAAAAGTTTTCAATGTCGCACAAACATTGAAAATATTTGTTTGTAAGCTGCTTATTCAAAAGCATCAAAAGCGGACATCAAATTCTCCATTCGTTGCAAATAAAGCAAGTAAACGGTCCTGGTCGGGAGCTCCCGACTAGGGGATACCCTGAGCCCTCATCCTTCAACACCAAATGCAAATATATATACTATTCTAGATGCTATATGTCAAGTTTGGTGACTCTAGCGCTTATTATTTACCAAAGTTGCCCAAAAATCAGGATATCGATATCGATTTTGATCGATTACTTGGAAATGGGGAAAGTTATCGATTATTGGAAACAAACTCGATCTGTGCTGGCACTAGGAGGACCTACATCTAATATTTCTCTAATCTCTAGCTCTTATAGGTTCTGATATCCTTGCGTTCATACATACGGACAGACAGACGGACGGACAGACAGACAGACAGAGCATGCAGATCAAGAATATACATATATACTTACATACATTATGTTACATACATTTATTTTTTGCACATATACAATATACCCTTTTTAACCATTTTAAATGGGCTCAGGGTATAATAAATATCTACTCGAACCAAGCTGCTTTTCAACTAAATATTCTATACCCTAGAAGTCCCAGCGAACTCGGCTTCTGTAAGATATCAAGCTATCAAATTTGGTATGCAGTTGCTTGCATTGAAAACAAGCTGAGATATGCTTTTAACTTAACTCTATGGAAAGACGTAGTTCTTCAAACCCCAAGAGAATCATATAAATTCCAGTAAAGTTACTCGAGAACAGATTTCTACAATCCATTTACCCTGAACCCATTGAAAATGGGTAAAAAGGGTATAATGTATTTGTGCACATGTATGTTACAGGCCATAAAAGGCATTTCCGACTCCATAAAGTATATATATATATATATCCGGATCAATCTCAATCAATATCGATCTCAGAACCTATAAGAGCTAGAGACTGAAATTTTAGCTGTAGGTCCTCCTATTGCCCGCGCAGTGTGAGTTCTTTTCCGACAATCGATAAATTGCGCCGTATAAAAGTAATCGATAAAAATCGATATCGAAATGCTATTTTTAAGCAAACCCCGGAAATTTCGACCCGTGTCAAAATATTGTAAGTATATTTGAGATTAAGATTTTCATATGAAGATGCAAGAATAATTTTGCCAGATTTATGAGTAAAGCTTTGAAAGCAAAATGTTTTGACAGAAAAAAACTCATTCTTCGACCGATTTCTTGTGCATCTTGAAAAGATTTGCCTCATATGTGAGCAAAATAATGTAACTGCAAAGAAATGCAAAGTTTGGTCAAGAAAAAAAGATAAAGTAGTCCGATTTTGATGAAATTTGGTATAGAATGAAACATATAAATGCTGGGTTTGATCCAGATAACTGGATAATTTGAAAAGTTTTCCAAATAAAGAAACCTACTTTTACTTTGTCAATGACAGCTATAGGATATAGTAGTCCGATCCGACAAATGCTCAGTCTGCAACAGAGAGTTGGAAAGATGGAGACTAGTTTGCATAGAAAGAGACGACCAGAAGGGCGATTCGGCTGTTGATGCTGATCTGGAATATATATGTATGTCTACTCTTTATACTCGCAAATGTTTGCTTCTATGCGTTGCACATTTCCGGACAATATTATAATACCGCACACAAGAGCTTTAAAATGGGTTTGAGTTGCGAAACCTTTAACTTTAATTTGAGTAAAATCTAAATAATTCTATTGTAATTATATTTGTTTTTATGATTGCTTTTCACCTCTCAGGCTCCACACCCGGGCCCCTTATGTGCTTAGTTTCGCTGTGCATCATCCCTAGCCCCCCCTACCACTACTTCACACTCCCTAACCTCCCCCCCCTCTCTCTCTCTTTTACTGCAGTTGCCAGGCAACTACGCTCTTTGCGCTAAATGTTATAATTGCATTTTAAGTAGCATTTGCTTTTCGGGTATTTGGGGGTCAGCGCGTTTTTAGTGCGGCCAACCTTAGTCGAATCTCTAAACCGTCCACAGCTGCATGCCCCACCCTGTCCCCCTTCCCACCCACCCTCTCACCATGCTTTGACGCTCGTCTGGGCAGTTGCCTCCTTTTCTGCATGCATATTTAACTTGAATGAGAGTCGCTTCCACTGCTGCGCCAGCTGCTGCTTGACAGTGTTGTATAACGACAGACTGAGTGAAGCTTGGAGTAATGTTTATGAAATACCCTGTGGCAAGGCTTGAAAGGCTTTAGAGTTATAAGCCTAAGTTCAACCGTTTCAAATTTCGGCTTAAGTTTCGGTTCCTTTTTGGATTTCCCCTAATCGCAATCAGTTTGGCTTGGAGCCCCATCTGCAGTCCTTGTAACATATATGTATGCATATGCCTTTATGCCCAATTGTCTGGCAGGCAGCCTTGCTTCCAAGTGTTTCAGGCTTAAACACAGTGTCTAGCTACCCCATTTATGGTCATCTTTTAATACAGGGTATCGGCACGTGATAGTCAAGCAGCACAATGAAAGCAAATTCAATTTTGGTGCCACAAATCGATTTATTAAAGTTTAAACAGCTGGCAGAAACAAAAAAAAACCCCAAATGGCGTCGACTATGCGGCGTGTCCCCCAGTTTCGGCCGCGGTCCCAATCCGGAATGAGCCAACCCCCCCCCCCTCTCTCCCCTACCACTCTACGGCACGCAGAAGCTGTTAATTTAAATGAGCTGGCGACCAGCTCAGCCGCAGGCCATAAACAGCCTCCACATGACATTATCCAAATGGATAAGAAGATTTTCGGTCACACGGATAAGTCCATATCAGAGATACATATATATAGTGTATGTAATATATATATATATATATATATATATATTTGTATATATGTATGCAAATGAGTCACGCACACGCTGGTCTCTTCATAAGTATTATGCTTTCCCTTTTATACCCTGCTCGAGGGTATTCGAAGTTTCTCATGAAATATGTAGCCCATAAGGTAATATATATAATCTAATCCTTATCAGAGCATCATCAGTTGTGCCCGTCTGAAATACTTATTTGTTTTTTTTTTTCAAAATACCTTGAACAAACCTGACATATACGATTTCTACCCTAACGCTTAGCCATAAGCTAGATCTCATCAATATCAGACTCTATATCATATAGGTCTATGGGCAAAATAAATTTGTACAGCGAATACATTTCAATATTTGCCAGAAACTATGAAGAAACTTCGCATTTATGGATTTGCCCATTCTCTGCGCATATCGTAAGGGTATTTAAAATTCGGCGTGGAAAACCCTTTCCGTTTATTCATGTTTTTTTTTTGTCTGAATGTCGCGCGTATCCTGCTCGGCGTTAATGTTATTTTTCACAGATATATGTATTGCCAGGCCGAGCACATTGAATATAGGCGCAGGGCGTGCTGCCGGCGCGGCGGGGGCGTGGCATATGAACACGTCGCATCTGGAAAGTAAATGAAATTACGGCAACAACGACGACGACGACGACGAGGACGACAAATCCTTTTAAATAAATCCTGACCGCGCCGCATCGCAGCAAAAATGAAAACTGAAAGAAATGAGTTAAAATACAAACGAAATGAGCAGAAAAGAAATTTGGCAACCCAACTAGCGAATACCCTGTAAGCAGTTAACAGAGATGGATAGGTGAGCGTTGAACTGCCTTTAAGGCCCACTGGTTCAAACTCGAAATTCCGATTACATTTTTACAATGCTTCGGATCAAGGAATTCGCTCAAATACAACTCAGCCATTAAATATGGCCATTAAATGGAGCTCATGAATGTCGAATATCGCTTTTACAAACCTAACCTCAAAGCAGGAATTTCGAATCGATTCGAATCGGACTTAACAATAATAACAAAGCCATAACCCAAAAACTCTTCCGTTTTTGTTTAATTAAAAAAATGCCTCAGTATCGCGAACTTTACGCTTTGGATGTCAAAAAGGCGAGAACAATGCAACAAACAATCGTGCCCACATATCGCCTTTGACAGTGTTGGTAAAGATGTTATCCAAGGTGGCAAATAAGCAGAATATATGTATGTACATTGACTCTAAAGTTAACTATGTATGTATGTATAATGTTTTAAGATTCTGGTATCTGAAACTGCCGCCTGTCCAAGAATTTAAGGGGCATATCGGTTGTAAGAAAGCAAGCAAATTCAATTACATTTAAATTAATTAACAGGATTTGTTATGCCAGCAGCCTGTGCAATTGCTGACAGCACAGGGTGCACAGAGAGAGTGCACAGGGCGGCCAGACTCGCTTGAGCTGCGGGATGCGCGCAAATGAATAATAGAATACGCTCAAAAAGAAGAAGAGAAGAGTGATACGCATGTAACTGTACATTGTTGAGCGATATGTAAGGAAGGTCAATTAATCGATATATATATGTAATTGGCGAGTGAACAATTCGATTAATCGAAAAGCGTGAAGGCCGAAGCTTAAGCGTTGACGATCTGGCAACGCTGTGCATTGTGCCGCCTACATGCTAGTTTCGACACGCACACACACACAGACACACACACACACACACACACACACACACACACACACACACACACGCACGCACGCACGCACGTAAAATCACAAATTACAAACTACTTAGTTGTTGAAGAAGTTGTCAGAACCCCAACAAAATTCAATTTATTTGTTTGCTTTTTTCATTTGAATCCCTCTCCCTCTCTAACTGTATTTTGCGTAAGTAAACGAGACCTAAAACTAACTATAAATACGCGCCTCCTATCCTATAAACAATATATTTATATACATATATATTTATATATATATATATTCACTTGCTGTACGCATTTGTTGATTGATTTGCAGCCACCGCAACTTGGATTGAAAAGATGCCGCGCAATGTGCGCCAGAAGAAACGCGCCGAGCGCCGAGTGCAGGCGGCCGCTGCCACGGCTGCCGCTGCCGCCGATGAGGCGGCCAATGAGAATAGCAGCAAGCTGGTCAGCGAGCTGGACGAGCATGCCATGGGCGATGGCCATGGCGGTGACATTAACAACAACAACAACAACAACAGCAACAGCAATAATAGCTTGAGTTGCAGCAACAACAACCACAATAGCCACAGCAACAACAACAGCAACAGCTGCAGCAACAACAACTGCAACAGCAGCAGCAACAACAACTGCAACAGCAGCAGCAACAACAACAACAGCTGCAGCAACAACAACAACAACAGCAACATCAACATAACAAACAGCCTAAACACAAGCAACTTGAACAACAACATTAGCAGCAACAACAACAACAACAACAACACGGCCAGCTCAAGCAACAGCAGCAGCAGCACAAATGTTGTGCACAACAAAAAACCGAAAGCATCCCGTGCCGATCCAATTCTGGCATCGTTGAGCAAAAATGCGTTACGAATGAGCGATGTGCAGCTGTTGCATGGACCCCACTGGCTAAACGATGCGATACTCAATTTCTATTTTGCCTATCTGGAGGAGGTTAAATACAAATCGAATGTTGACTTTCTGTTTGTCACGCCAGAGATGTCACAGTGCATGCTCTATATGGACGATAAGGAGCTGCACGGCCTGTTGGTGGCGCAGAATCAGGCGCTGCGCAAACCTTTCATATTTATGGCATTGAATGATAGCCATTCGCGCGATCGGGGCGGGGCACATTGGTCGCTGGTTGTTGCCTCGCGGCCGGATAAGAGTTTCTTTCATTTTGATTCGTACGGCGGCGGCAATACGAATTGCTCCCTGGAGCTGATCAATAATATCAAGGATGTGCTCGATATGCAGCATGCTCGCTTCCGGGGCATGCGCTGCCTGCAGCAGAGCAACGACTACGATTGCGGCATTCATGTCATTTGCATGGCCGATCAGTTGACCGACTATGTGAATCGTTATGATAGCGTTGATGGTGTTCAGCCGCTGCATCAGGATGTGATCAAGGCTAAGCGCAATCAGCTTATCAAGCTGGTCGCCTCGCTGGGTCAGCATATTTGAGGGCAGCAGCAGCAGCAGCAACAACAACAGGGAACACAACAGCAACAACAACAGACAGACAGACAGCAGACAACGCTCACAATTTGCAACAGAAACGCATTTTCCCCAGTTTAACGCTCGCTCATTTGCACTTCGCTCAGCTGCGTTACACTGCGCACTTTACAACACTGGCACACAAGTCACACACATACACACACGCAGACAGACAAACAGACACACGCTCGCCCTCCTATCTGATTCTCTCTCTCTAGCACTCTTTGACAGTCTTGGAAAATGCGTTTTGTTTGCTCGTTAACACACACAACACACACAACACACACAAACACACACACACAAGCACAAGCAGAGACAAATGATAACTGTTTTTATTGGTGCTGTATAACTAGAAATTCATTTCATGATCTCTCAAGCAGACATTAAATGTATTGATACCACATTTAAATGAGTTCTTCATTAGTTTGTGGCATTCCAGAAAACGAAAACTATGCTAAAGGATATTCTCAATTGACTTGTGCCATTCCAATAAGCAAAATCGCCTTTTTATAGCTAGAAATTCATTTCATGTTCCCTCAAGCAGACATTTAAGATATTTATATCCCATTTGCAGACATTTTACATTCGTTTGCGCTGTTCCAGAAAACGAAAACCATATTAAGATAGGTTTTTAATAAATAAGTGTCATTCCAAGAAGCGGATTCGTACCTTCCTTTAACTAGAAATTCATTTCCTGATCTTACAAGCAGATATTAATATGTATTATGGCAGGGTTTAATTATGATCTTAATTCGCTTAAGCGATTCCAGGAAGCTGCAACCATTTTTAAGGACGTTTACGGCATTCCCAGAAACGATTTTGCTTTCGTTTAGCTAGGAATTAATTTCATGTTCTCTCAAGCGGACATGTAATATATTGATAGCAGATTTGAAGGCGTTTTAAGTTCATTTGTGGGATTCTAGGAAACGACAGCCATATTTAGAGACGTTCTTTGTGACATTCCAAGGAACGGAATTACGTTCGATTAACTAGAACTTCATTTCTTAATCTCTGAAGCAGGTATTTAATAGATAAATACCAGGCTTAATTATGTGCTCGATGCGTTTGTGCTCTTCTAGGAAACGAAAGACGTTCTTAACTAATTTGTGGCATTCCAGGAAGCGAAATCACGTTTGTATAAGTAGAAATCAATTTCAAGATCTCTCAAGCGGACATTAAAGACATTTATATTCCTCTTCTGGGGAAATTAAGACCATGCTTAAAATTGTTATTAATACCTTCGTGACATTCCAAGAAACGAAATCGCGCTCGTATAACTATTAATTCACTTCATGATCTTTCAAGCAAACATTATACCGCATTCTAAGGTTTTGCTGAGCTAGTCTTTGCCATTCCAAGCAGGAATTCAATAGGAATTCTTTTTCTGCTTCAAACAGCAAAGAATTAATGCCTTTAAACCGAATATGAAGACGTTCTCAGCTAGTTTGTGCCATTGTACCAGCCACAAAATGGTGCGAATTGCAGCCAAGTTGAGGCATCAGGCAACTCTTGACCTAACCGCAATTCATTTACGTAATACGTATTTTCTTTCGCCAGACTTTGAAAGGACTCGCCCTCGCACATTCATTCACAGGCGTTAAACAAATACCGCGTGCACTGTAAATACGTTTTTTTTTCGAGTTACGTGCTGCCGCAAATGTTTTGTTTGCCCGCTTCAGATGCTCCTCAAAGTGTAAACTCAATTTACGTGATCGAATTTCTTTCGCTCCTCTTCTTTTTTTTTTGCCCCAGCACTTTAGGTGTAATCAGATTCACAGCTGGTTCTGCCACCCATTTTCGCCACACACACACAACCATTTTGCCAAGGGTTGAACAACACTTTGATTGTAATCAATTTTTGTCATCTCGGGTATTCCAGTTGGCGGTTTAGTGCTTCCTGGCATGAACTTAAATTGAAATTGTTTTTAATATTGATTGGATTCTTAGTTTTACGTAAAAACGCAAAGTGCAAACACTTTAGAGCTAATAAACATTTAAGTTTAGTTTAATTCAGCATGAATATGTATTGCACAGATTATATTTATTATACAGCTAGATATTAACCAATTGATAAGAAGAATTTGCATATCACAAATCTTTTCGAAAAGTCTTTACTGTAGCTGCTAGCTTTGCTTACTTTTCAGCAGACTTTAGAAAGTCTACGCGACCTGCCTATACTATTCTAGAAGCTATCAATGTATCTAACTGCTAAAACCCAAGAGATATGCTTAAAAAAACAGAATATCTACATATATCGATTCTTATCGATTGCTTGGAAACGGGGCAAGTTATCGATTATCGCAGGGAAACTCGAACTGCGTGGGCATTACTTTTCAAATTTCAAGTCTCTAGCTTTTATAGGTTCTGAGTTCCTTGCGGAGAGACTCGACTATTGAAGCTGCACGAATACATTATACCCTTTGAAGCCCATTTTCAATGGGTGCAGGGTATAAATGGCAAAGCGATTTCCTACAAAAAAGAATACTCTATTTCATCGCAGCTCAAAAAGAAAGTGAGTACAGCTACAATAAGTACTCGAACTATCAAATGATTGTTGACATTAAGGGTATGCCAGCAGTCGGGAATGGAATAGTGCACAATTGTGGCATATAAAAGTTCAAAGTAATTAATTCTTTGATTTAACATTTCACATAGACGGGCATGCATGGGTATGCAAGTTTTGTGAAAACAAGAGGACACACATTCAGCCCAGAGAATATATGTCTATATATTTGTGTGTATATTCTTTAACAGCATCGATCCAGACATTTCCGTCTGTTCAAGCCAGAGAGTCGGGCAATTGAAACTAAGCTACTCGGAGTTTCTTTAGAATGAACGATAGCTCGGCTTGTTTGCATGAAATCGATAAATATCGTTTATGATTATAATTTTTTAGCCTATTTCGTAGGTTTGAAGAGCTAAAAACAAATCTCACACATATCGCGCCCAAAATGATGTTTGCTTTTAAGTTTGAATTTCATAAAGGCAGCTCAGCGCTAAATACAGGGTATGTACGCGTCGGATGCTGCCAATTGGGCAACTTTTACCGGCTTACGCTTATTTACTGCATGCGTCATTTGCCTCAAAATGGGGCAACGCGTGTTGCATGGCTCTGTTGCTATTGTTTTATTGTTCGTTTTGTGGGGTTTTCTTTTCTTTACTCCCATTTTTTTTTTTTTTTTTTGTGTTTGCTCGTTAACGATTTTTATTGTATTTATTTTGCACTTCATAGACGACCTGCCTGCAGCAACTGGCTACTCAAAGTGTGCCACAGATTAAACGAGTGAGTGCGAGTGTGTTTGTGTATTTGAAGAGCACTCCAGGGTAAGCCAACATGCACACAGAGACAAACCGCTGAATAATGTGTCGTGCAGCTGTGAATCACTCGTTGCTGAGTACGAGTTCGACCTCGAGTACGAGTTCGAGTGCGAGTGCGAGTGCAAGTACTCGTTACCGGCAACTGGTTACTGATGCTGGCTTCCGGGCAAGATGCCGTCGGGCAACACGATACAGCAATTAAGTTGGTTTAGTTTCGATTTGGTGCAACAGGTTTTTCCACCAAAGCTGATTCGGTTAACAGGCTCAAGGCCGGATAATACAGTTTGTTACAGGTCGCAAAGGTTCTGGCTGTCGCTCACAAGCCAAAGATGTATGTATATGTCACAAAAAGATATAGTGCCAAGTTTTGTGCTTCAAATTTTCAATTTAAAATTGAACTCCACGTCTTAAGTTAAATTATAATGTTTGTAATTATGTACTTACCTGTAAATGTACGATGATGCTATCGTCATCTATCAGTAGGCGGGAGATAAACTTTTATGTAAACACATTCCTGAAAGAAAAGAAAAGAAAAGCAGAGATAATGTTTAATTGTTGAAAGACGCAGCATACTACCCACACCTTACTTGTATTTGTGAGAATCGCGTAGTAGAGCAATATTTGTAAATACTTTTTAGTTCATTTTCAGCTCAGCTCAACATACACACATACATATTTGAATACATTCATGCATGCAGGTATTCAAATACATACAGACCAACATGCATACATACGATTGTAATAGATGTTATTTATAGTGTATATGAATTATAGACATAGTTTTGTTTAAAATACGTACCCGTTTTGGGGTCCTCTGCCGAAGCCATAGCCACTGCCTGCTCCATTGTTATGCTAGCAGCTCCTCCAAAACTGCCGTGTCCAATATTAATACCGTCTCCTCTATGCTTGAAGCCGGCTCTTCAAATTAATGCTGTAGTCTTATCTATCGAAGAAACCATCTCCTCCAATATTAAAGCCGCTGTCGTTTCATTGCACAAGCTGCTGTCTCCTCTATAGATGAAGCTGCCGCCTTCTTCAAAATTGAAGCTGCTTCCTCCTAAGTTGAAGCCGCTTCCTCCTATGTAAAAACTTCCTCCAAAGTCGAGGCCGCCATCTCCTCTATCGTCCAAGCTGCTACCTCCTGCCTCCTGCTGTATTGAAGCCGCCTCCACAACTTGAAGTGAAGTCTATAAGACCTACTTGAATTCGTGAGAATTGCAATCATAGTTGAAGCTGCCGCCTCCTTCAAAATTTAAGCCGCTTCCTCCCAAGTTGAAGCCGCTTCCTCCCAAGTTGAAGCCGCTTCCTTCCAAATTGAAGCCGCTTCCTCCCAAATAGAAGCCGCTTCCTCCCAAATAGAAGCCGCTTCCTTCCAAGTTGAAGTGGCTTCCTATCAAGTTGGAGCCGCTTCCTCCTAAGTCGAAGCCGCTTCCTCCTATATAAAACCTTCCTGCAAAGTCGAAGCCGCCATCTCCTCTATTGTCCAAGCTGCTGCCGCCTCCTGCTGTACTAAAGCCTATGAGACCTACTTGAATTCATGAGAATCGCGTAGTAGGGCCTGCACATAAACATACAAAATATAGGCATACCATATATAATTATACACTTATGTATATATGCATACACACATACAGATGGTATGTACACACAAACATACACTCATATTCGCATACATATACTCATGCTTATAAACATACACACACACGCCCACATATAGAGACATGCATATGCATAAGCACATGCATACATACAAGGTACATAACACATACATACGTACACACATCAATGCATACACATATAAATACACATACATACACTAACTTACATACATGCACAAATATACAAACATGTATACATACACATATAAATACTGACAAACACACATACATACAAGCTTATATCCATATGTACCCACATACATACATACACACACAAACATGCATACATACATACACACATACATGCATACACAAATTCAAACACACATACATACACACAGCATTCATACATACATACACACACACAGACACACACACACAAACACGCACACTAACACACACACACACACACACACACACACACACACACATACACATACACACACACATACACACACACACACACACACACACACACACACACACACACACACACACACACACACACACACACACACACACATACACACACACACACACACACACACACGCACACGCACACACACACACACATACATACATACACGGACATGCATACATGCATATACACACACACACAAATACATACATACACAGACACATACATAAATTCATAAATACATACAGTCACAGGCATACATACATAAACAAATTGCAATATATAGAAAAATGAGTTTGAAGCCGTCCGCCCAATAAATCTTTGACTCGCATTTTCCACGTAGGAACGGTCGAAACTTTTTATTGCCCATTAAACGTTTGATCAGAGGGCGTGGATTTTGCATGAGACACGTTTCAAATGAATTTTCACAAGGATCCTTGAGTATGAATTTAAGCCACCAGCTAGCAAATCTTTGACATCCATTTCTAAAAGTGTGAAACACCAGTCTAATTCCAGTTACCATATGTGATGAAAGTGCACGCTAATATGAGGTTTTGGACAATTCCACACGCAAGCGTGGAAAAATCACGGAATCTAATTCTATGATACTTTTTTGCTTGCAACTTATTTCCTGCATTTCCTTTTTGTGGAAATGGGGGGGTCGAAAACTGGGCGGTTGAAGTTTTGGGCTTAAGGTCATTTGCGAGAATATTTATGGAAATGCATTTAAGACGTGACTCAGACGTTTCGCAAAATCCACAACTCTTGGTCGAAGATTTTATGGGCGCAGTAATAAGTTGAGTCCGATCAAAGCTCTGCATAAGGACTTAATAGAGATGTGTTTCAGCGTAAAATGAACCCAGGCAAAGCCGGATAATATCCGGTAATAAAATATGTGAATTGAGATAAAAAAATAAAAGAAGAAGCAGCAGCTGTGTGACACAAGCGTCGCACTGGCTGCTGCCGCAATCACAGCTGGTGTCCCCAGTTGGGCACCGATTTCGCTTTGGCGTTGCCTCTGCCTGGCTTTCTGGCTAATGAGCCATGAGTCAACAAAAGCGCACAGCATCCATGCAAACAGAGCACCACAGCACCCACAGCACCCACCTCATCCACCCAACCACACACACACCCTGCCGTGTGTTGTGCAGTGTGCTAAAATATTTATGGCATACACTAAAGCCCGCCGAGTCCGCTCGGTCACCCGCATTGCGTGCCATTCACCCAGGCACAGGCACTGGGCGAATCAATCAATTTGCTTGGGCAAACCTACGAGCAGCATGTGACAAGGTGGCAGCAGCTTCTACACAACACACCTGAGCTGGATGTATCTAAGTGTGTGTGCGTGTGTGTGTGTGCGGGCCAAGTGGCGTCTCACTTGACTTTAAAATGACATCGAGCTGTCTGAAGTCGCTATCGTTCGCCTTCCCCGCCCCACTCTCTCAAATCCCACCCTCCACTTTTTCCCCTTTCCATGTGTGCATGGCTGGGAAAACAGATAGCAGCAGCAGCAAATGACAACGACGCTGGCTTCTGTGTCCATGTTGCGGATGTGGGAAAGCTTTTGAGTATGGCTGCCAGCTGTTTGCTACACTGCAAGAAATTCTCCTGCATATTCATTCGATTACTCTAAGGCTCCATGACAAGTGGCAACCCTGTGTGCCCATCGATAACAAAGCTCAAGTCTGCCTAAAATGATATGCTCCATTTTAACTTTCTCAATATATCCAATGCCTCTCTAGGGGGGTTTGTCTCCTGGTAAAGTATTCCGATTCCTGCGATTCGCTGTGTCAAGTGGCAACCCTGTGTGCCTATCGATAGCATTGCTCAAAGCTGTTAAATATAACATTATCAAATGCTTCTACTTTCTCGGTGCATCCAATACCTCTTTAAGAGAGTTAATTTCTCGGTGGAGTATTCCGATCATTCCAATTTATTGTGCCAAGTGGCAACGCTTACTACAATTCCATGTGCGAAGTGGCAGCCCTGTGTGCCTATCGATAGCATTGCTCAAAGCTGTTAAATATAACATTATCAAATGCTCCTACTCTCTCAGTGTACCTCTTTAAGAGAATTAATTTTTTGATAGAGTATTCCGATTATTCCAATTTGTTGTGCCAAGTGGCAACACTCAGTGTTTTTCGATAGCACACATCGCTAGTAACGCTCAAATATACATATATTTAATATAACATTATCAACTTTTTCCATCTTCTCAGTGCATGCAATACCTTTCAAGGAGAGTTAACTTCTTAGTAGAGTATTCCGATAACCAAAATTTCATGTGCCAAGTGGCAACCCTGTGTGCCTATCGATAGCACACAAGTTCAGTTCTCTTAAAGATAATATTATCAAGCTATTGTTAACCCTTTGCATTCTCTCGGTGTGTCGAGCACCTCTCTAGACTGGCGAATGAATCAAGCACAGCGCAACAGATGTGCGTAGATGTGAAATATGTTTGAGCTACGCCACAAACGGTATTAAATGCAGTTACTTAACATAACCTCAAAATATATTGTATCACACATGCGATAACTCTTAGCCAGCGGTAAGTTTATAGCTAGCTTTGGATTACAATGAAACTTCAGGTAAATTGGGAGTAGTTGTAAGAAATTTGTAGAATTATAAAATGAGTTTGTAGCCGAAACTTGGATCAGTTAATCTTCAATTTGCATTTCCACCAAGGAGTGTGGATTTTGTCAAATTGTGTGAAACAAAACTTTGTATGCATATAAATTTAATTTAAATTGTTTCCATAATAGCAGAAAAATTGAAATAAAGCAAAAAAAACGTAAAGATCTTTGAAACTAAGTTTAAAGTCAATCGAATGGATTTCCGCGCATTTTCCACATCTGCGTGCGGATTTTCCTAGCGTCCCAGCTCTTACAGCTTGAGCTGTACAGTCAATTCTTAAAGTCTCATCAACTATGCTGCTTACTTAAAGTACTTCAAAAAAAGAAAAACAAAAAACCAAAAAAAGATAGGCAACAGCTGGAAAAGTTTGCACTCATATCGGGCACTATGCGTATTCTCTTATGGGTATTGCCCGTTGCCCGTTTCCCGTTGCGGTTTCAAGTAGTTGGCTTCAAATTACAGGCAGGCAAAGACGTTCGGCCCATGGGGTCGTCCATTCCACTCCACTCCCCATCCACAAGCAGAGCCAAGGACATTTCAGGCAATGGCTCGTCCTGTTGACTTTAACAAAAATTTATGTTGTTTACTTCGAAATAAGCATACAAGAGGCGTCGTCACGAGTGATGCTGGGCTCCCTGGCCAATCCCATGCTGACTGAGACTCTGCCATCGCAATGGAATCAACAGCGGCTCACAGCGGGCAACACAATATGCAGGACCCCCCCCCTACACACACACATATACACACACATACACAGAGGACTGTGACTAATGCCAATGCATTGCAAGTGCAAATCGAAAGATATATTGAGCATTATTCTCGCATTTCTACAATTCGCAAAGTCTCAGTGCCAATCAAAAACAAGTGAGCGTGCTCTAGTAGGGTATGCCCAACTAGAGCATACCCTGTTTGCCCACCTATGATGCCTCAACCGCTCTAGCCTCAACCTGTGCAAATTGCGTTCTTCAATAACGCAGGTGTTTCAAGTCCAAGACTTTTCGAATTCCCAGCGCCCAAAGCTGGCATACAAATATGTGCTTATTTTTGATGGAATAGTGGCATCTAAATAGTGAAATATTCCAAGTGTATGCTTACATTCCAAGAAGCCGCAAACCAATTTTGGTTAACTTAGTTTTGATAGTTCTCGAGTTATGATCCATAAAGTTGGAAAACGGAAGTTAATATCGTTGATAAAGTCGTTGGAAAGTTTGTAGTTTCTAGGCTAAAGGAACCTGACTCTTGATACTGATCAAGAATATATATATAGAGAGATGTCTTCTATTAAGCACTTCCCGTGACAAAATTGAAACAGTTTTTGGTGGGGCAAAACAATATCGAGTGCAGGGCGCGAGGTGATTTACGTGTTAGTTGGCTTAACTTTTGGAAAATGGGCGGGGCCCCTCCCCGCCTACACACACACAGACACACGCACACACACACACAGGGAGAAGAGCCAGTTGTGTGTAATGCGTATAGAATTGATTTGAGGTTCTGTGCGTGCACCTTCAATTAGGCAGCGATTTGGTCGAGATTTGTGCGCCTTAAGGCAGGCAACACAATTGTAAATAAACACAACAAATTCGATTTGCGCACAGAAAAAGAAAAAAAATAAAAACACAAAAGCCAAAAACAAAAAAAAAAAAAAGGAAATGAAAAAACATTTTAAATTCCATTCAACAGAAATATAATCAAGCAGCCAAACAAAAAGAAATATGAATACAATGCGTTCGCTTTCGTTGTGCCGAAAACATTCCCGAAAACACTTTCGGCACATTTTGACCATAAAACGAACCGCCGAAAGTTTGGACCATGAGATACCCTATACTCAGCGCGTGGCTGTCATTCGAACTGCATTCTATCCAACTGGGTGCATTAAATGCATTTTTGAATAAGATCGGCCTCTCTTGTCCGATCCTGGCGGTATTCTCAGGGCATAAATATGACATCCGAATGTGTGCAGGTGCCAAAAGCTATGCCCTGATACCTCTGGCCCGCTCCCCCTATATACTTTTCGAGTTTTGTAAAAAAAAAAACAATAAAAAAGTCTTAGAATCGATAATTATCGATATTGTTAAAATGTTGGCAGTTATCGAGGGCAACATTCGTTAACTCGTTTAACGCTAACGTAATTGGGAACATCATAAAAATGTGTAAGGTCCGCTTTAATTCGAAACTTTCTGTACAGCCCAAGCAAAGCAAACTAAAGAAAACACGAAATTTAACAAGCAATTGGCATGGCAGGCGGGAATACGGAATATCGGGGGGGGGGGGGGGGGGGGGGGGGGGGGGATTCAAGAGACTAATGTCTAGTGGATAAGAGGCGGAGGGTGGAGGGCGGAGGGTGGAAGGCGGAGGGTGGAAGGCGGAGGGTGGAGCCCTGACCAGCAACAAATTGCACAGCGGGCATAATAACGTCAAGCATAATAAAGCAATTTAATGCTCGAACAGTAACAGCGGCAACAATAACCGACTGCGAAAAATAGGGCGTGGGGCGTGGCTGCAGGCTGAAATAGGACATCGGACACGGATGGACACGAAAAGATGGGAGCTACGGGAACAATTGATATTGGCAAGTCATGCATGAGCATCGACACGAATCGCCGATGAGGCCGGACGAGGTCGGACGAGGTCGGGGGGCAGGGTCAAAGGATAGCCGCACATCATAGCCTGTCGCGTCTAAATATAGCACAACATACACACATATATATATATGTATATATATGCAGTGAAATCAGCTTAAGCGCAATTTAAAAGCAAAAGAAATAAGACATGTAAGTGTCGTCCGGACGGGATCGCTCGACTAGGAGATATCCCTTAAGCCTAAACAAGCATTTCAGCTTCTTTCTCTCCAAACATTCTATGCATATACAATTGATGCTGCGGCTGTGCTTCTTCTTCCCTTAGCCTCATAACATATGGTGAGCCAGAGAAAAATCGTCTATGAAACTTTCATATATATATATATAACTTAGTAAAGTCTCGAAAAAGTCAAATATAAGGCCTTTAGATATTGTACATTACAAATTTGATATCTAGCTGGAAAAAATCCTGATATATGCTCAAAAAGCCTATCGATACCCTTCGATTTTGTGGCAACTGAGCTGAGCTATCGATACTTATCGATTTCATGGCTGGGCTGAGCTATCGATATTGAGATATTATATATCTCAAATTTAATATCTATTATTAATATTAAACTCATCGATACTTATCGATTTCATATCAATAGGTTTTAGTTATCGATCATTTGAAATACAACTGATCCGGGTTTCAATAATGGGCGAACGTACGTTCCACATTTCCAGTCTCAGACAGACAGACATCTGCGTATAAACTCGAATATGACCAAGATTATATATATATAAATTTTAGCTATGTTGTATGCATATTTTATACCTATACTATACAAACATATATATACATATATATGCTTGGTCATATCTAATGTTGAGTCGCGTAATTATTTACTTATGTGCCTGCTGGCAGGCAAAACTTTTTGTGCAAGAACTCACAAGGCAGCAGGAGCAAACAGGACGCCACGACCAAAGCACAAAATGAACAAATGAATAAATGTCCTTTTGGGGCGCAGCGTTGCGCTTGCTTTGTTGCAACAATTGCAGCGTGCCACGCCCACAGCCGAATCGCAGCTGTGTTTTAGATACATTGAAGTGCTGGGCGCCAATGACAACATGTCGTTGTTAGCCAAGCTGTTTCAGCCTCAATTCGAGAACGGAAAACATGAATCCTTATTACAACAACAACTGGCGCAGCAGCTGAGGGGGGCAGAAGCACGAGCTGGTTTCTTATTTGAATTTGTGCCCAGCCAGTTGGGAAGTCAATTAAAGTTTATAATTTGGCGCTTCCGTTATCCTATTGTGTGTGTGTGTGTGTGTGTGTGTGTGTGTGTGTGTGTGTGTGTGTGTGTGTGTGTGTGTGTGTGTGTGTGTGTGTGTGTGTGTGTGTGTGTGTGTGTGTGTGTGTGTGTGTGTGTGTGTGTGTGTGTGTGTGTGTGTGTGTGTGTGTGTGTGTGTGTGTGTGTGTGCGAGCTGCGACTCGCTGAGTATCCTGTGAATCTTCTTCAAGTGTTCACTGAGCAAATCACTCAACCAACTCCCATCCGAACCCCGCCCCGCCCCCCGTTGCAGCCCTTCCAAAGTCCAATCCGCTCGCCTTTGTGTGTGTGTGTATGTGTGTGTGTGTGTGTGTGTGTGTGTGTGTGTGTGTGTGTGTAGCCAACTGGAAACCATGAAGCGACATTTGCACACTCTGCTCTCCAGCTAAATCGCAGTTATCCCCAACCCCCATCCCCATGCCCACACCTAACTCGCTGAGAAGTGGGTGGGGCAGTGGGACGTTGGGGCGGCGGGAGCGTTGGAATTGTGGGCTTAAAACGGAAGCTATCAACGCCGCTTCAGGCCGCTGGCAGCGCCAGTCAGTAAGCCAGTCAGTCAGTCATCAAGCTGACGTGCAGCAGACATTTAACTATAATAAACGATATTTCCTTCACATGCTGACAAGTCTATGGCTATGACCCCTACACACACACCCCCTGCCCCTCCCCCGCCCCCCTCCAGCACCTACTCGCACAATTCAAGGTTCACAGCAAACCCCCAGCAAGCGCTCCTTCCGCCAACTAACAGCAATTGGTAATCCAATCTAGCGCCAGCTTATGCTCCTGTCCAGCGCCAAACACTTTACATAATTCTCCATGGTCTTAGTAGGAACTTAAACTCACAGCCAAAAGCAATAAACTCTTGTGTTATGTACACGATACATATATTGTATATAAATATATGAGCTGTTCGCATCACGAACAGACTCAGAAAGAGACACAGTGAAAGGAACTGTATACAGACGCATGATGTGTGGACCAACTTCTGGCTGCCTGCCCGTTGGCCCTTGGCTTTTATTATTTTATATGAACTTCTCTAATGTGAAAGCGAGCGCAGCAACAGCTATGTCTACAGTTCACATACCCTATAGGCAACAGGATGCACTTGTTTTTTTTTTCCAATTCAAATGTGGAAGAATACGTCAGAGGGAGAAGCGTACATGTTAGCTGTAAGCATGTTAGCATGTAAGCTGAACGGAGGAAGAAGAAAAGAGATTAGCTAAAACAGAAGTGAGAAGCAGTCTACAACAAAGATAAGCTGCAAGAAGGAATAAGTAAACCGAGAAATGAAGAGAGACAATAAGCATACACAAAATCAAAAGAAACAAGTAAGAGGTTCTAGTCGGGAGCTCCCGACTAGGGGATACCCTGAACCCTCTTCTTCCAACATCAAATGCATATATATATTCTATTTTAGAAGCTATATGTCAAGTTTGGTGACTCTAGCTCCTATTATTCACCAAAATTGCCCAAAAAACAGGATATCGATATCGATTTTTATCGATTGCTTGGAAACGGAGTAAGTTATCGATTATCGGAAACAAACTCGATCTGCGCGGGAGCCAGGAGCATCTTCATCTAAAATTTCTCTAGCTCTTATAGGTTCTGAGATCCTTGCGTTCATACATACGGACGGACGGACGGACAGACAGACGGACATGGCTAGATCGACTGAGCTATTTATACTGATCAAGAATATATATACTTTATGGGGTCGGAGTTGCTTCCTTCTGCCTGTTACATTCATTTGGCTTTCGCACAAATACAATATACCCTTATACCCATTTTTAATGGGTTCAGGGTATAAAAAGCCAAACTTCGTGAAAATCGGTTGAGATTTGGCCGAGATATGGGGGTGGTAAATTTTGGCCCATGTCTATATACGAATCTTGGGGTAAGATTTCGACTAAAAAATCGGTGTTCAGATTTGAATGCCAGATTAATCTAGAGGGAAAACCATGAAGAAAAAACCAAACTTCGTGAAAATCGGATGAGATTTGGCCGAGATATGGGGTGGTACATTTTGACCCATGTCTATATACGAATCTTGGAGTAAGATTTGGACATGCATTTCGACTAAAAAATCGGTGTCGAGATTTGAATGCCACATTAATCTAGACGGAAAACCATGAAGAAAAGGCCAAACTTCGTGAAAATCGGATGAGATTTCCCCGAGATATGGGGGTGGTACATTTTGACCCATGTCTATATACGAATCTTGGGGTAAGATTTGGACATGCATTTCGACTAAAAAATCGGTGTTCAGATTTGAATGCCACATTAATCTAGAGGGAAAACCATGAAGAAAAAGCCAAACTTCGTGAAAATCGGATGAGATTTGACCGAGTTATGGGGATGGTACATTTTGACCCATGTCTATATACGAATCTTGGGGTAAGATTTGGATATGAATTTTGACTAAAAAATCGATGTTCAGATTTGAATGCCAGATTTATCTAGAGGGAAAACCATGAAGAAAAAACCAAACTTCGTGAAAATCGGATGAGATTTGGTCGAGATATGGGGGTGTTACATTTTGACCCATGTCTATATACGAATCTTGGAGTAAGATTTGGACATGAATTTCGACTAAAAAATCGGTGTCGAGATTTGAATGCCACATTAATCTAGACGGAAAACCATGAAGAAAAGGCCAAACTTCGTGAAAATCGGATGAGATTTGGCCGAGATATGGGGGTGGTACATTTTGACCCATGTCTATATACGAATCTTGGGGTAAGATTTGGACATGCATTTCGACCAAAAAATCGGTGTTCAGATTTGAATGCCAGATTAATCTAGAGGGAAACCCATGAAGAAAAAGCCAAACTTCGTGAAAATCGGATGAGATTTGGCCGAGAAATGGGGGTGGTACATTTTGACCCATGTCTATATACGAATCTTGGGGTAAGATTTGGACATGCATTTCGACTAAAAAATCGATGTTCAGATTTGAATGCCAGATTAATCTAGAGGGAAAACCATGAAGAAAAAGCCAAACTTCGTGAAAATCGGATGAGATTTGGTCGAGATATGGGGGTGTTACATTTTGACCCATGTCTATATACGAATCTTGGAGTAAGATTTGGACATGAATTTCGACTAAAAAATCGGTGTCGAGGTTTGAATGCCACATTAATCTAGACGGAAAACCATGAAGAAAAGGCCAAACTTCGTGAAAATCGGATGAGATTTGGCCGAGATATGGGGGTGGTACATTTTGACCCATGTCTATATACGAATCTTGGGGTAAGATTTGGACATGCATTTCGACCAAAAAATCGGTGTTCAGATTTGAATGCCAGATTAATCTAGAGGGAAACCCATGAAGAAAAAGCCAAACTTCGTGAAAATCGGATGAGATTTGGCCGAGAAATGGGGGTGGTACATTTTGACCCATGTCTATATACGAATCTTGGGGTAAGATTTGGACATGCATTTCGACTAAAAAATCGATGTTCAGATTTGAATGCCAGATTAATCTAGAGGGAAAACCATGAAGAAAAAGCCAAACTTCGTGAAAATCGGATGAGATTTGGCCGAGATTTGGGGGTAGTACATTTTGACCCAAGTCTATATACGAATCTTGGGGTAAGATTTGGATATGAATTTTGACTAAAAAATCGATGTTCAGATTTGAATGCCAGATTAATCTAGACGGAAAACCATGAAGAAAAGGCCAAACTTCGTGAAAATCGGATGAGATTTAACCGAGTTATGGGGGTGGTACATTTTGACCCATGTCTATATACGAATCTTGGGGTAAGATTTGGACATGCATTTCGACTAAAAAATCGGTGTTCAGATTTGAATGCCACATTAATCTAGACGGAAAACCATGAAGAAAAGGCCAAACTTCGTGAAAATCGGATGAGATTTGACCGAGATATGGGGGTGATACATTTTGACCCATGTCTATATACGAATCTTGGGGTAAGATTTGGACATGCATTTCGACTAAAAAATCGGTGTCGAGAATGAAATCGGATGAGATTTGGCCGAGATATGGGGGTGGTACATTTTGACCCATGTCTATATACGAATCTTGGGGTAAGATTTGGACATGCATTTCGACTAAAAAATCGGTGTTCAGATTTGAATGCCAGATTAATCTAGAGGGAAACCCATGAAGAAAAAGCCAAACTTCGTGAAAATCGGATGAGATTTAACCGAGTTATGGGGGTGGTACATTTTGACCCATGTCTATATACGAATCTTGGGGTAAGATTTGGACATGCATTTCGACTAAAAAATCGGTGTTCAGATTTGAATGCCAGATTAATCTAGACGGAAAACCATGAAGAAAAAGCCAAACTTCGTGAAAATCGGATGAGATTTGGCCGAGATATGGGGGTGGTACATTTTGACCCATGTCTATATAAGAATCTTGGGGTAAGATTTGGACATGCATTTCGACTAAAAAATCGGTGTTCAGATTTGAATGCCACATTAATCTAGAGGGAAAACCATGAAGAAAAAGCCAAACTTCGTGGAAATCGGATGAGATTTGGCCGAGATATGGGGGTAGTACATTTTGACCCATGTCTATATACGAATCTTGGGGTAAGATTTGGATATGAATTTTGACAAAAAAATCAATGTTCAGATTTGAATGCCAGATTAATCTAGACGGAAAACCATGAAGAAAAGGCCAAACTTCGTGAAAATCGGATGAGATTTGTTCGAGATATGGGGGTGTTACATTTTGACCCATGTCTATATACGAATCTTGGGGTAAGATTTGGACATGCATTTCGACTAAAAAATCGGTGTTCAGATTTGAATGCCAGATTAATCTAGGCGGAAAACCATGAAGAAAAAGCCAAACTTCGTGAAAATCGGATGAGATTTGACCGAGTTATGGGGGTGGTAATTTTTGACCCATGTCTATATACGAATCTTGGGGTAAGATTTGGACATGAATTTCGACCAAAAAATCGGTGTTCAGATTTGAATGCCACATTAATCTAGAGGAAAAACCATGAAGAAAAAACCAAACTTCGTGAAAATCGGATGAGATTTGGTCGAGATATGGGGGTGTTACATTTTGACCCATGTCTATATACGAATCTTGGGGTAAGATTTGGATATGAATTTTGACTAAAAAATCGGTGTTCAGATTTGAATGCCAGATTAATCTAGAGGGGAAACCATGAAGAAAAAGCCAAACTTCGTGCAAATCGGATGAGATTTGACCGAGTTATGGGGGTGGTAATTTTTGACCCATGTCTATATACGAATCTTGGGGTAAGATTTGGACATGAATTTCGACCAAAAAATCGGTGTCGAGATTTGAATGCCACATTAATCTAGACGGAAAACCATGAAGAAAAGGCCAAACTTCGAAAAAATAGGATGAGATTTGGCCGAGATATGGGGGTGGTACATTTTGACCCATGTCTATATACGAATCTTGGGGTAAGATTTGGACATGCATTTCGACTAAAAAATCGGTGTTCAGATTTGAATGCCAGATTAATCTAGAGGGAAAACCATGAAGAAAAAGCCAAACTTCGTGAAAATCGGGAGAGATTTGACCGAGTTTTGGGGGTGGTAATTTTTGACCCATGTCTATATACGAATCTTGGGGTAAGATTTGGACATGAATTTCGACCAAAAAATCGATGTTCAGATTTGAATGCCACATTAATCTAGAGGGAAAACCATGAAGAAAAAGCCAAACTTCGTGAAAATCGGATGAGATTTGGCCGAGGTATGGGGGTGGTACATTTTGACCCATTTTGATCTCGGATGAGATTTAACCGAGTTATGGGGGTGGTACATTTTGACCCATGTCTATATACGAATCTTGGGGTAAGATTTGGACATGCATTTCGACCAAAAAATCGGTGTCGAGATTTGAATGCCACATTAATCTAGAGGGAAAACCATGAAGAAAAAGCCAAACTTCGTGAAAATCGGATGAGATTTGGCCGAGATATGGGGGTGGTAATTTTTGACCCATGTCTATATACGAATCTTGGGGTAAGATTTGGACATGAATTTCGACCAAAAAATCGATGTTCAGATTTGAATGCCACATTAATCTAGAGGGAAAACCATGAAGAAAAAGCCAAACTTCGTGAAAATCGGATGAGATTTGGCCGAGGTATGGGGGTGGTACATTTTGACCCATTTTGATCTCGGAAGAGATTTGACCGAGTTTTGGGGGTGGTAATTTTTGATTCATGTCTATATACGAATCTTGGGGTAAGATTTGGACATGAAT